>NC_141136.1:55169135-55501635 GCF_053477565.2 Lygodium microphyllum | reverse complement strand
TCTCCTCGTAGCATACCAAAGATTGCATCTAGGTCCATTGAATATGTTTTTCAAGTCTTCATTTCTATTCATGTTGTGTTCTTCTTATTCTCAAAGAAGACTAGACCATTGCCCCAATCCTCTATGAGTTGTGCATTTCACATCCAAGGTCATTCGAGAAATAGATCATAGTTGACCCCTTTCATGACAAAAAAGTTAATTGAGAACTATACCTTGGCTATTTTGACTAGCCAATCCTTCAATGTGCCTTGTGGATGGACTTAAATTCATTGATGAATAGATTTGGTTGGCACGAAGCACATTCTCGTTAACAATACTAGCTTTGATCCCATTGTCAAATATTCCTTTCATGGTAGTCTCTAAGCACTTCCACTTGAAGTACTATGTGATGTTTTGCCCCTTCCCAGGATACGCACAACTGGATAGTTGGATTGTGGATCCTAGTTTCATGGAGAAAAATTGGTACCATCCATCCAACTTTTGAATGCTTGCCATATGGTAGGCCTTCCTTTTAGAGTGAAATTAAAATGTTGGTGGATGTGACGATTGAGATTACACTTCACTCTATTTCTTGATAGTGAAATCTACATTATTCTCTATCACTTTGGAACTAGGGCTCTTGTTAGTGCATTCGTTGGCCAAGATAGAGTGAATCATGATGGAGTTCCCAAGGTTCAGGGGTTAAGCAAGTAGAGAGTTATATGAAGAGTTAGAGAGGCTGGGAATGCTCATGGTTTTCAAAATAGTATCTGATGATAATTCTTTCTATGTTACTTTCATCCATTCCTTGACCATATTGATCATAGTAGCCAATTGCACCAATTGCTGCTTAAGCTTAGGATATTCACCCACCTTCATTGTAGTGGCTTTCTCCATTTGAGATGTGGTCATTGCACTCTCTATGCTCCGTAGATGAGATGTGCCCTACTAAATGGTTAAGCCTTCACTTTTGAACTTGAGTTCAACATGCTTTTGCCTCCTCTTAGCATTCTTCTTGTTGTCGATTGTTCTGATCCATTTACTATGGTCAGTTCCTCGATGGTTATTCCAACTTTCTTACTTTGAAGTCTAGTAATAGCATTGTTTGGAATGGGGAGGACATCTTCATCCTTGATTATTTGAACAATGAAGAGACTCAAGGGCATAGAGGGTATGATTGCCTTGCCACTACTAGCTTTCCATATTGGAAAATCTTGATACATGTGAGATATTTCATATTCAAGGCATCATTGGTCTGCTTCATTCTCTTTAGGTTTTTTTTGCCTTTGTGGACAACATAAGGACATGTGTCCTAGTTATCCACAATTCCAATAAGCTATCACTTCTCTAGGTTGGTCATCCTCTTCCTTGTCCTGGCATCATGATAGGCACATGCCTATAATCTATCAAGATAGGGTGACCTTCTTCATCGTAGCAAACAAAGAGGTTGGTGTACTCCTTGTCCTTTGTCGATTCCTTAACATAATGGATGAGTAATGGCTAGGCATGGTGATCTAGGAATTCTCGAAGGGTTGATTCCAGCTTTGTTGTGTCATTTGTCTTTGGTCCTAGGGAGTTGATAGGGCTAGAGGTTGTGGTTGTCTTAGATAACTCGAAACCTCGCTTATATTGGGAATAGTCGAAGGTAGGATTAGGAATTGGAAGTCTTCACGAAGCTCTATGATAAGGAACTTCAAACCCAAAGTGTTCACAATTAGTGTATGTGCATACCGGCTTTGAGTACTCTGAAGGGAGGTGGTCTCCACCACAATGAATGCACTACATGTATAGATGGTAAGGTTAGGACAACTCCAAGTTCTCTACCATTTTTAAGATCTCTTATTGTTGTTTTTTCACAACAGCCATAAGATCACATGTGTCATTCACTTCACCTTTACCATGGCTTAGTCTAGGATATTGACAATTACCTCTTATCTCTACTTCTCTCTTAGTATAGATCATGAATGCTAATTGCTTCATCAAGTAAATTATTGATGCTAGAGAAATTGAGATGTGAGTTGCCATAGTTTCATAAATATTTTCATCATGGATTCTGTTGATGAATGCTTTGGTCACAACCTTGGCTGTGGATCATTGTGGGTCTTTTAGCAATTAGTATGCATTTAAAGAGGCTTCTTACTTTGGAGATGCACTCAATGCATCCTTCTTCTGCTCAATGTTCACTAGGCAAATGGTGAGGTTATCACCATAATTTGCCTTTGCCGAGCATTTGATAAATAGATCCTTAAGCATGATGAATTATGATTTTTTAATTGCATCCAACTTAGTAAACTAGGTTCATCTCTTCTCCCCAAATCTGCAAGTGGGTGTATAAAGACATATGTTGATGATCTCATCCTAACACTTATTCATAGAGAGAGAGAGAGAGAGAGAGAGAGAGAGAGAGAGAGAGAGAGAGAGAGAGAGAGAGAGAGAGAGAGTGTGTGTGTGTGTGTGTGTGTGTGCATGTGCACACATGAGAAGGATCGACAGAGAGAGTGAGAATGTGTGTGTGTGAGTCAGGGAACATGGGAAAAACCTCCACTCCATACTTGTCTTCTTCTTCTTCTTCTTTTATCAATGGAGCTTGCATAGATTGGCATGGAGGCAATGGAGTAATGATGTGTTAGAAGGTGCATTGCTTGAATCATGGAGTCATTGACAAGTCTGCAGGCTATACTACGAAGTTTAGACGGTGAGCTCACTACATCTTGTCTTTGATCTATCATTCTTGCTTCGTGGGAATGATGGAGAGCAGATGGATCAAAGAGAGAGACAATGCATCGATTATGTGAGATGTAGCTTGTCTGAGATGATGATCTTGAACTAATAAGAGTTCTATCCAACCTCCCACCATTGCAATTGCAAGACATGACGAGAAAAAGAGGAGAAAGCAAAGAAATAAAGAAAAGGAAAAATGTGATAGATGGAAGATTCACATGGAGAGAGAGAGAGAGAGAGAGAGAGAGAGAGAGAGAGAGAGAGAGAGAGAGAGAGTTTGGATAGAGCAAAAGATAAGGAATAATTCTAAGATTTCAAATTGCGAGATGTGGGTTGTAAAGCAACCTAGCAATCCTACTAATAAAAATTATTCAACCTGAGATAAAAATTTTAGCGCGACTCACCTCTTGGGAGGGTGGGGCAAACTAACAATTTAGATCACCCTGAACACCTTGAGCTCTTGCCAAGGTGTTCTCATACACAATGCCTATCTCTCCATTTTCCCACTGATGATTTGTAATTTGATAAGACTCTTGCATACCCCAGGCTCAAGGGTGAGCTAGTTTGACTCTATGGCCAGGAGGTAAGTTTGATGTTCAATTCCTTTATGTTTTGGATATAGCTTATAGCATGTGTCACATACATATTGAATCCTAGGTGGGTGCTTCATTGGTATTAAAGCATCAATCTACTACTTGGCATGATGCAATGATGTGCAAAAAACCACTTTTGCTCATGGCAATGTGTGGGTTCATGCATTAGAGATATGCTTTTATCTTGTTTAGAGTGGTATGGGACAATGCTGGAAGGAGAGGCCTACAAGGGGTGCATGTGTTGCATGTGGTGGGTACAACAAGATACACTTCTTGTCTAATACTCATGCTCAAGACTTGTGGTGAGGAGATGCCTTAGGCAAGTGTTTTCTGTTGTATTAACAACTGGGGACTAGGAAGCTACCACTTCGAGGCTATAGCAAATTGACATTGGTAGCTTAAGTCCTGTGATCAAAATGGTATCAATAAGTAGTTTGTACACGAGCATTTAGTATTAACAATAGCATTAAACTTGATGTTAATGTTATGTTCAAAATTTAGTAGATGTTTTTGTGATTAAGATGTCCTTACTTATGTTCATTTTATTGAAAAATTTCAATCATCTATGCTACAATGTAGATCAATATTTAAAAAATAATAATGTTGATACTAATTCAAATGTAAATAATAAATATTTGAAACCCATTCTACATGAATATTGGTTTAGCCCAAAAGAGAAAAATGCGATAGCTAGGCAACTTCACAATTACCTAGCCAAGGGTAGACTATAAGGGTTGTCCCAAAAGGTGTGTTTTGAATATGGTATGGACATTATTGATTTTTTATCCTACCTTTTGGATTAAATGATGCTCTTACAACTTTTCAATAGATGATGAATTGTTTATTTTGTCTCTATCTTGGAAAGTGGATGGACATTTTTTTCCAGGACATACTCATTTATAGTAAGTCATGAGCAAAGGAGCATAGGGATCACTTGCATATCATCTTATATCTCTATTTTTTGCAAAACTATCCAAGTGTAAAGTTTTATGTATGTAGCTTTTATGTCTTGAACATGTCATCTCGATTGATGACATCATTATTAATTCCAAACTTGATTCTGAATAGGTCCAAGTAGTGCTTGATTGGCCTATTCAAAGGACTATGAGGCAAGTAAAATCTTTTTTGGATTTTAATGGAGTCTTTCAAAATTTCATTGACTATGCTCATATTGTTGAACCCTTAACACATTTGCTTAAGGATATCCGAAGCAAGAAAATGCACATTAGTCTACTAATTGTTTGGATTAGCAAACTTGATCAATGTTTTCAAACATTGAAGTGGTTGGTTACTATTGCATCAATGTTGCTGACTATTGATTTGGATAAACCTTTTGAGGTCCATATATAGATGTGAGTGATTATGCTAGGGGTGTTGTCCTTTGTTAGGATGGTTGACTAGTTGCATTTGAGAGTCTTATCCTTATAGACACCTAAACACATTACACCACTCCAAAAGAAATAATTGTTGGTGGCCATTTGTGCACTTAAAATTTGGTACCATTATTTATATAGTGGTTGGTTCATTATTTGGATTGACCACCATTTGTTGAAATACTTCTACGAGATTAGCCAAATATCCATGTCCATGAGGTAACATGGACACAACTCATGCAATAATCTAACTTTGATATTCATTACTGAAAGCACACAACTAATATGGTTGCCAATGCCCTTAGCTAGATGCTAGAAGTTAATGCCTTATCCTTCTCTGAGATTTCAATTGATTCCTAACTTTCCCTTAAAGGGCATTCCCAAAACGATCATTACTTTGGCGAGATCTTGCAATTAGTCCAAGATGGATCTAGTACCCTAGGAAGCTTTGGTAGTTCAGATGCCCGAAAGCTAGCTATCAAGAGAAAGATGGCATAGTTGTATTCCATTCACAATGGACTACTTTTTAAACAAGGCAAAGTATGTGCACTTGATGATCAAGATACCCCCCAAAAAAATTTGTATGAGCATCATGACACGCTAGGTGTGGGATAATCCACCACACATTGGACTTTAGCCTTGGTTAGTCACTAGTTTTATTGGTCACACATGAAGACATTGGTTGTTATATTATTTACAAATTCTTGATAAGAAGTGGAGATAGGATCTCTATGGATCTTGTAGTTAGGATTATCTCGCATGAATTGAGGTCACGAAGCAAATTGGGTCATGATCAAGTGATTAATAACAATGGATCCATTCATTCCCAAAAAAACGACTGTGAAAAGGCACGGATTATTTGATCTCTTTTGTTGAGCATCTTTATAGACTTTATGGCTCAACCCATGAAACAATTAGTGACTGAGACCTTAAATTCACTAGCCATCTTTATAGACTTTATGGCATGACCCATGAAACAATTAGTGATCGAGACCCTAAATTCACTAGCCATCTTTAGCAAATGGTTTTCAAAAATGTGAAAACTCAATTGTCCATGCCATCCCTCCTCGAAGAATCTAGAGATCAATTTATAGACTGAGAGGACAATCAAACCATGGAGGATATGCTGCACATATATGTCTCCCATAGACAATTTGATTGAGAGCATCTTCTTCCTTAGATTGAGTTTGCTTATAATAATGCTAAGCATTTGGCTACTAGAGCTATAACCTGTTCGTGCTTATGTATGATTATGAGCCGAAACCACCAATTGTTGTTAGGCTCAAAGGGGTAAAAATACAATCAGTGGTCAACTTTCTACATGATATGTAGGAGATATTGATGATTTGTAAGAGAAAGTATTAAAATAGCATAGGATCGTGACACATTTTACGCTAACCATCATCCTACTCCTTGAGATCTTTAAGAAGGTATATAAATTTACCTTAAACTACCTAAGGACTTTGATTTAATGAGTACTAGCAAGTGTTATAAGCTATCTTCTTCGAGGTTTTGTGGTCCTTTTTAGATTACCAAGAAGATAGTAGCACATTATATGAGCTTGGTTTACCTTTAGAGTTTCGAGTTCATATTGTGCTCCATGCGAGTCATTTAAAAGAATGACCGAGACAAGGTGAATTGATAGTTTTGATTGAGGAAGTCTCATAGCTCGAGGACAATGCTTGATATATTCCACATTTGAATTTGAATTGGTTTTTGACCATAAGACTAAATGATCCCATCGGACCACTTATCTCGAATATTTGGCCAAATGGAGAAGGCATATGGAGTCAAGGCTACTTGGGAGTGGATACATTTATCAAAGAGTTGTTTTCCTCTCTTCCTTCATGATAATGTTGTTGAGGACAACAATCATTCATAAGGGGGGAACTGTTACATCCTTGGACATCCAGACTGGTGCTAGTAGCATTGGTCACAATGTTTATGAAGTGATTTAGTGCGAATGCATGAAGGATACTTCAAGGTTAGGGCGAACGAGTTCTATTTATAAGACTCAAGGCCCTATTGTGCATATCATTGTGTGATCACCACTCTTGGACTCTTGGCTTGTAGGGTGATGTGTTCGTACACCGGATAGATTGGTGGTCTAGGATGCTAGTCCTTGGGATGTGGCCATGACTTGGAGTGTTGCTAGTCCTCTAAGCTCGAGGGTGAGCCCCCATTTGGTATATTGCTAGGAGGTGAGTCTAATGTATAGTCTCGTTATGCTTTGTGAATATAGCTTGTGTCATGTCTGATGTGTAGGTTGGATCTTAGGTGGGCATTTTAATTTCCCAATAGAGATTGCAAACCACCTTGTTGTTAGTAAAATTGAAAAACTTGTATTCACATGTTTTTTTGTGGGGGCATAATTTTCTCTTGAAGGCGATAGATTGTATTTCAGACATTTAGAATACGATTGTAGTTGCAAACCGGCCCCACCAAATGATGCTATATATGTGTAAAAAACCAAACAAATAAATTTTACATTACAACCAACCAAATAATACTCTACATGTGTAAAAAATCCATGAAATGGGGACTTAAAAAGACTAATCCGTGTGTGTCTTAACGAGTTTGGCTGAGATGGAAGCATTGGAGTGGACCAAATCAAATCACCAAGGTCTTCCCTAATTCAAAAATTCAAAAATGTATAAACCCTATAAGCCCTTTCGATCCTTGCAGAGACGTACGACCATGGCTCGTTTTCTGACCAGGTCATGGAAGCAGAAGCTCCTCTCATCGGCGCCGGAACAGTCGCCATGGCCGCCATCCCGCTCCATCTCCACAGCCCTCGTCCAGAGGAAGAAAGACGCTGCCCTGGCTCCCAGAAATGCCCCCAGGCCGCCGGCACGGCTCAGGCAGCCCGATTTCAAGTCCCAGTTCAGAATGCCCCCGCTGGACCAAACCCTAGATCCATCCGTTGACCCTGACACTTTGCTTCTCTCGTTGCTTAAGCAAGACCTCAAGGCAGCATCCAAACTCATTCAGAAGTTCTACGTAAGTAATTCCTTTCCGACCATTTGTTTGGCTTTCTGCCGATCTTCCCATTTCGGGAAATCTGCAAATGCATAATAATTTTTCCTCTTGACTGAATTATGCATCCCACATAAATGTTCTGATGATCTTTTTCAGACCATTCGTTTTCTTAAGGCCGCTTATTTGATTATTCCTTTTCTGCGCAATTTGCAAATGCACCTTGTGTGTGCATGTGTTCGTGTGCATGTCCATGCATGTGTGTGTGTATGCTTTACTTACACAATCTGCAAATGCACAATAAATTTATCTCATGCCTGTATTCCACAATAATTTAGAATGCCATACATGTTCAGGACTTGTGTGCATGCATGTGCGCATGTGTGTGTGCTCATCTGTATTGCTCACATACAGACATGTTATATCATCCTTGCACTAGTGTCAATCACACATCAAGATTCACATTTCATGTGGTTTCTAACAGATTGACTTGGAAGGCACATACAAGCCTTTTGAATTCATTTCTGAAGAGGGTTGCAGTAATGTTGTTCTTCGCCGGCGAATAGGTAATGAAGAAATTACTGTCCAGTGTGTGCTGGTGATAGAGGAACCAGATGAGTCTCAGCTTGAGGAGCCCCAAGATGAGATCGAGATCACGGAGTCATTGAGTTTGAATGTTCGCATATCCAAACAAATAAAAGGCGTAGATGATCAAAATGATGGGTTGAGCACAACTGCTCCTTATCTGCAGCTCATGGGTTTTTACGTCAATGATAAAATCGTCATCCAAGAAGTTGCCTATGTTGACAAATCTGCTACAAATGGGGGAAGCTTTCCCTATTATGGCCCTGCTTTTGAGTAAGTATTTTGTGAAACATGGTGTGTGGGTTATGCAAAATGTTAGTAATTGATAGAGCAAAGCGGACATCTCTTAATCTGCTGTGCACAAGTTTTTTTACCTGTGGTGATCAGCCTAGATAGAATATACATGCATAGGTCACAAAGTAACTCCAGAACAAAAAGGAGCAATTCTGACCTTTCAGATTTTTTTGACCAATTTACATTGACTATTTAGGGTGTAGGTTACAAGGCATTCTATATGACAATTTGAGAGGTTTATATGACTTGGCAATTCTGTAAGCCCTTAGCCTTTGTTCAAGACATTTTTTAAGAAGGTATCAAATGTGTAGGAGCACTTTGAGTGAGAGAGTGCCTTTGGAAATAAGGTTCATGTTGTCATTTTCTTCAACCTCTTTGTTAGACTCAAAGAGTACAATGAAACCTTTTACTTGACTTTCTTTCCTTTCTTCTTATTTTTCTGTCCTTTCCTAGATGAATAAGCCACAACAGCACAAGTAATTGACATTGTGGGACCGATTCCTTGTCTTGGTCTTCTTTCTCCAAGATCACACGGACCAATCTCTCCCAAGTGATGGTGTTCTGTACACAAGAGGTGGGAAGATTGGATAGAATATGCCATACTTGGCCGAGGGAAGATGTAACAATAAAGTTACATCCATTTGCTTTGACGAAGTGGTCTTGCTAGGGGATGCCAACTCATAGTGAATCTCCTCCATCTTATTGATGTGATCCTTAATGGTGGAAGAATCAGAGACAAAAAGTTGTCTTTACTTCATCTCCAAGGTGACCCAATGCGCATATGTCTTCACCTAGTAGAGCTTTAACAAGTGGATCCATATCTCAAAGGCCTTTTGGATACATGAATGTGTGGGAAACCCACTTCTTTGCAGTTCAATGACCAAGAAGAAGGATCAAGTATGTGCTAGATAGAGGAGATAGCACCAGTGACAACAAGAGCACACACACGAGGGATAGAGCCAGAAGCAGCCTAGAGGCAAGACATGTAGAGGGACGGTGGAGAGTGGTGAGGGACCTTAGACCACCAGCCCATACGGTGCAACCCCTACCTGCTATGGCTTCCACAATCACTCCCTCGGTCATCTAGGAGCTAGAGATTCCTAGATTACAATACCACCACAGATAGATGCGACGCAACCCACAAAGGTAGTGATACCGACAACGACTCACCAGATGTAGCAGGTTGCAGATGCACCATCATCTCCTAGAGTTCTACCTTGCCAACAAGTTGCAATCCTAGAGCTGATCCGTCTTAGTTACTTGACACCCAGTAGGGTGAGGAGGGTGAGGAGACATAGGGGAGCGGGCAAGAGGTAGAGGACTTGGACATGTACTCTGAGGACTTTTCCCCATTCCACCCTATAGTAGAGATAGCATAGAGGACACATGAGAGGTTATATACTAGAGTCTAGGAGATAACAACGACAGGTGTGGGTGGTGGAGCCATACTCTCATTGAACGTATGAGGCTTCGAAGGATGACACTTCATGTAGGGCCAAAGCCCCGTGAGGCGCAGGATTTGCATAGCATTAGTAGGAGCAATTGATTTTCTCATGTTGTAGGAGCACAACCTCTCAGTAGAGAGGATATATATAGGTTGGAGTTTGCATATGTGTTGGGAAGCGGTGGACCTAGTTTGTATAGGATTGGGGTATTGTGATTCAAGGGAGAGCTATGTAGATCTCAGTGAGAGTGGAGGAGTAACTTATTGGTTTGTTGGTCAATTATGCCTTGAATGGCCAATGAGATAGGAAATAGTTTTGGACTACCCTTAGTTAGTCCCTTCCACAAGTGGATCATTGGATAGTGGGGGGTGACTCTAATATGGTGGAGGCTCTTCATGACAAGGACATGAAGATACACGGAAACTATTAGAGGAGGAGAGCAGGTTGCTTGGGAGGAGTTACTATTTTAGATCAAAGGCCAATACCCATGATTCACAATAGATTTTGGTAGGTCCATAGGCTCACTCGAGCTCTCTTGGAAAGAGAGGGTAGTGGGAGCCATGACTTTCTCCAAGATTGATTGATTTTATGTGGACGATTGGACTTGCAATAGGGGCGGCCTAACGGTAGGCATTATACCTAGCATGACCCTATCGGACCACTCACCTATTCAACTACTTCTCTTGGGAGAGCCGGAGGATCCCACTCTCAGGGTCAAATTCCAGAGCACTCATTCTATGACGACGATCTTAGAGGGTTAGTCAGATAGATATGGAGATCTAGATCCTTCTCAGTTGGATGAGCAGATAGCGACTTGGATGAGAGCTTACAGGAGATTAATTCCTTCTTCAGAAGAGGATGCACATCGCTAGAGCAGAGATCGATGTAATGAAGGAAATTAATCTACAATATTGATGCATCCACTTTCAAAGTTCTCTTCTCTCTCTGTTTGTATTTGTGTTTTTGCATTTTGAGCTTGTGTTTTGAGTTTTGTGTTTATTGCATTATTGTTTGAGTTATTGTGTTTTAGTCTTGGTTAGACATTTTGTGTTTTCTATACGCAAACCCTAGCATATCTTCACAACCCCTTGGTCTCTTGAGTCCTTCGTAGCAGCATCAGCTCATTGTTATTCCTTGGCGGTTTAGATAGCTTATTTGGTAAACAAGCCAATGACAATGGGCTGCAAAAGCCAAGATAGCTCGAATAGTAGACACGTAGACCATCAAAGCAAAGGTCTCTAAATAATCCAATCCTGCCCACTGTTGTGCAAATCCCTTGGCAACAAGCCTAGCCTTGTGCTAGTCCAAGGTGCCATCAGCCAAGTATTTGGCCTTGTAGACCCACTTTACACTTGTCACCTACCAACTCCCAAGTCCCATTATGCTCAACGGACTCAAGCTCCTCTTGCACAGCATAGCTCAAAACATCTTGTGTTAGAGCCTCTCAATCCATGGTAGTAGCTTTTCAATCTTCTAAAATCCATGGTATAAGGACATAGGTAACACTACGTGAACTACCCTACTTGGCCTATAGCTTAGCTAATCTACATGGGCCCATCAGTGTCTCAAGAAATATGAAGTCCACCTTCTTGCATGATGTCTTACAAGAGAAGGTATATAAAGATTAATCTCCAAGCTTATGTATGCTTGGAAAGGAGGACTGTGCCTACTATTTGCGAAAGGCACTTTATGACCTGAAACAAGCCCAGGGCTTGATATGAGTGTATCGATTAGTTCTTCTTTCAGAGTGGCTTACATTGATTAGACTATGACCCCAACTTTACCATTAGTGTGAGGGCTAGCTTTGTGTCTTGGTTATCCTTTGTGGATGATTTGATTGTTTACATGGAGGTCCATGGGATAGCTTCCCATCCAAGGAACAAGGCAAAACTTGTCAATATCTCTAGCCCAATTCGAGTCACTCCATCCTACTAGAGTGGGTCCCTCTCCATATATGATCTTGTAGGATCTAGTCCCTTGTAGATAGCTTAAAAGGCGCAAAGGTGTCTTCATAAAAGAAAACAAAAGTGCCACAACACAGATGTTTGGCCTAGTATGAACTACCCGTATCAACAAGGCACCTATATTGATGCCCTCTAGAAGGGGATCACTAGTGATAGAAAGTTTGGACTTTGTCTCCATGGGAATTAGTCATGTCAAGCTCCTAGTAAAGTATTTCCTGCGTTCGATCCCCCTTTTGTGAGTGACTCCTTGTGAATTCTTCATTTGTTGAATTTGGGACCATCAACTGCTCCAATTGTGATTTGCCCCAACCTTCACGCCATACGTCACCCCATGTTGGTGACCTCCCCTTGAAGTTGGGAGATTGTCAAATTGGAAGAAGTCATTAGGCTTGGGAGAATATGAGCTCTTGGTGAAGTGATACTACCTCCAAGCATGTTGGGTTTTGTGTCGTTTGTGCTGCTTGCACTTCCATCATGGGGTTTGTGCACAGAGCATCTTTGTACAAAGCATCCTTTGGTATGAGACCTACTTGCACAATTCTACAGACGATGAGAGACCCAAAGAGGCGGAAGAGACCAATTTGTAAAAGTCCTAAATATGTTCATCTAAAACTGCATTCAGTGCTCAATTGGTAAAAGTCCTTCTAAAGATGTTCCTCTAACTCGGGGACTTTATTGATAAAAAAATTGACAAGGCGAAGTCATCTTTTTGGCATCGGAAAAGTCTAGTAAGATTTCATTCGAATGTTGAGGAACATTTGAGTGTCTAGGCTTTGTGGGTTCTTGGCAAATACTTTGGGTCTTTAGGCTAATTGCTTTTGGCCAGGTTTTTAGCCCACTTCTCTTGGCTCATTACATGGCATTTGTTACTTGGATGATGGTGTGCTGGTGGCTACTGATGCCCCTACTCCACTTGTTCAGACTTTAGCTGCTGTGCTTGCCTCATGTCTGGTTTTAGAGGACTGCACCAGTGGGTGCTGCTCTTTTGCATGACGTCTCTAACTTTACTATGTGTAATGAACAGATTGCTGTTCTTGCTTCTTTCAGTTGGTATGTGGCTGGTGGACTGCATAGGCTTAAGAAGATTAACTAGTATGGAAAGGTTGATGAAGTTTTGTTGATTCATAGGCTTGGGAATCAATTGCTGCCACCTACTGAGCACTTTACTGCAAATTCAACCTTACAATGGCCTTGAGCTACAGGCATCAGCTCAAACAGACTGGCTACAAATACGGCTAACTATCTATGCTTTCTTGCATTCCTGCTCCTTTCAAACAAAATAGGGGTGCCTTTGAATGGTATAGTCATAGGGACAGTGCAATGAAAATTTTCAGTAATAAGGTATTACATATTAATGAGACACAATCAGCTGTTTCCTTGTTGTATAATGAAACACACAATCAGCTGTTACCTTCTTATATAAATGAGACACACAATCAGCTGTACAGAGGTGTTTTAATATAGTTGATGCTCAAAATGTTCAAATAGATTGTCTACTATTGAAGTTAATTATCCACATGCCATTGCATTTCTGCTCCTTTCAAACAAAGTGGGTGCCTTGAATGATAAAGTTGGAAGACAGTGAATTGACTTTTGTCAATAAGAAGGTATTGCATATGAATGAGACACACAATCAGCTGTACACAGATGCTTATACCCAGTGAATACTCAAAATTTAGTGAAGATATGAGATCTCTCAAACCAGAAACACGTAGATATGAGATGCCTAATATGAATACTCTCAAAGCACAATAGCTGCTTGTAGTTCACCAAATCAGATAATTCTGCTTTCATCGTTCTAGAAAAAGTTCTTGGAGGACACAATAAAAGCTAAATTCTAAATCAACTCTTTGGTTTTCTTCTCTTAAAAAAACAGAGACCTGAATGAGAACATGCAGCATGCTTTTCATGACATACTGAAGACAAGGGGCTTTGATGTGAGGCTAGCAAAGCTTGTTATGGATCATTTATCTTCCAAATATCAATCTGAGTATCTCTTGTGGGTGCAGAAGCTACGCTCATTTCTGAAGAAATAAGGTAAAATTGGATGGTATGCAGTGTCTTCATTTTTGCTTGTTGGCATATGACTAGCCAAGTGTGCTGTAAAAGGAAGCTTTATGAGATTTGAGTTGCACATTTTGATTGAAACATCTGGCAAAGGTGTGTGCATGCATCTAATTTTAATTCATGAGGAGTTGAGTTGTGTGGAATAGCATACATATAAACATGCAGAATCCATGTGCTTGTGTAATGAAATGCATATCGCTTTGTTTGGAGAGTGGAGGGATGGCAAGATTCTCGAGTAGTGTCTCGATGGATTTTATTGTAGGGATACATTGTACAAATCGAGGCCATGATGCAATCTAAGTTCTTGTCGATTGATTGACGAGATGGTTTGATTCATTTGGGTGAAGACGACCATTAACCGACATGAGTTTGCTAGTCTCTTTGTTGAGCATCTCTATAAACTTTATGATTTGCTCGAAGAATTAGTCAATGGATGTGATGCCAAGTTCATTGGCCATTTTTGGAAAATGTTTTCTAGAGGTTGAAAATCCAATCATCCATGTTATCCTCAGAGGATCCTTAGACTTACAGATAGACTGAGGGAACAAATTAGACCATGGAAAATATGTTGCATGCATATATCATACATAAACAATTTGATTGGGAGTGTTATCTTCTGTAGATTGAGCTCTTTTATAAACTATTAGGTATTCGACTATTGGATTTAGCTCATATGTTGCATGCATACATCTTATGTAAACAATTTGATTGGGAGTGTTATCTTCTGCAAATTGAGTTCCTTTAGGTATTTGACTATTGGATATAGGTCGTTTATGTTGATGTATGGTTATGAGATGAAACCACCAATCACCATTGAGCTCAAGGGAGTAAAAATGCAGTTTGTGGTTGACTTCGTGCATTATATACAGGAGATGCTGACAATTACAAAGGAAAGCATTAGAATGGCTTAAGATTGTGCTATGCTTTGCGCTTTGATAGGCTTAGAAGATTGGAGCGGTCTCATTTGCCCAAAGAAGATCTCCTTGATGGCATAAACTACGGCCTTTGGTCGTGTAAAGTGAAGTGTATACTTTATATCTTTGACTTGTGGTCATTTATTATCACCCCAATATTCCATCCAAAGAAGGATCCGTGCATTGATTGTACTATGCACCAAGGTGCTTTTTGGAATTGGCTCAACTTTACAGCCCAATCTTCTCTCTTTATGAGTTCGTAGGATTTTGTCCTTGCGCATGTGTGGATTTTGTCCTTGTACACGTGTGTAGACTTCAAACCGTAGCGGAGGTTTGGACAAAGCTATCTTCTCTCCACCAAATGAAGACCTTTGCCCACTGTATTACCACAGAGAAGAAGCTCGATATTCTTTCTATTGATAATTCTTTTTTCATGAAGGATCACATCATCAAGATGAAGGAGCTATGGAATGGGCTTACATCCCTTGGCAGGACGATGCCATTTGAAGATATGGCAATGATTTTCATTACTCATCTCGCCTCTTTGAAGTTTGATGTCTTCTATATTAGCTTACTCACTTTTAGAGTTTGGGACACCATTTTTTGGAAGGAGTTAGCCTTGCTTGTTTTCGAAGCATGAAGAGCGACTCAAGAAGATTGAAGCTAATGGATCTAGCTCTGCTCCAGCTTTTATTGCAAGTTTGGGAGGGAGAAACAAGAAGAACAAGAAGAAGAAGAAGAAGAAGAAGAAGAAGAAGAAGTAGGTTATGCACTCAAAGACTTTGTTGGGCTTCGATATAGATTGAGAGAGAAAAAGCTTAAATGTCCACATTGTGGGAAGGGCACACATCTTGATGTAACAAACCTTTTGTATATCAATTGTTACTAAGATATATTGACTTAATGATTCTAAATTAATTTGATGCTTATGTGCTTTGAAAGGCGATTTATATTATTTAAGTGTTTGAAATATGATTAAATGTTTATCTTTCTATTTAAGGGTGGTGAATGGCCAAAATGCTCTATAATTACACATGGGTCATCGTTGATGAGATGCCTAACTAAAATTAAAAGATCAATCGGGCGGTTAGATTGACCAAAAAGCTCAGATGACTAAGACTTTTATACTCAAATGGTCACACTGACTAGAGTGAAACCAGAAGCTCATGATCGAAGAAACAAACCATGAATCGGAGAATCTATACAAATGATGCTTTCCAAAAGCTAAATTTGGCAATTCCTAAAATTTAGGAGGTTACTATTTTTGAAAGTTGCTCAAATGGAAATTTTGTTGTATCGAAGGCTTTGGAATTTCACAACGAATAATTTTGTCTTCAACAACTATCTCAAATTTTTAACCATTCGAGAGATTTTTAGAGTAGAAGGTTTGGAAGCTTCTTTCTTTAGAAAAGTGACATGTGGGATCTAGAAGAGGACATGTGTCATTTTTAAGAGACAAGTGTACCTACACTTGCCATTTGTAGCCTTTACTTTCCATTTTTGAGCACCCAAGCCCCATAGCTATATATTGGAGGTTTCTCTCTTCATTTGGAATAAGCTCTCATGCAAAATCTCTCTCTTATCCAAGAAGCACATTCTACTTAGTTTGATCTAATCCAAGCACTAAAGAAGAAAATCAGCTTGTTGCTCGAGTTTGTAGAAATCAAGGTTTTACCCTAATTTTGAGAATTGCAGCAAATTGATATTTTGTATGTGGTTTAGACACTTGGTGTCTATGGTTTTGTTTTAACAAATTCTTATAAAGGGGGAGGGGCCGGTTTCCCTTTCAACACGGTGTTAACTCTTTTCTCTCTCTCTTTTAATTTTCATGGTAATAATTGATCAAGTCGATTAAGTTCAAAATATTGTCATTCTCATGTTTTTCCCCATGCTTACATTGGTATTAGAGCAATGACTATTTATTTGTAAGAACTTTTTTGGATGACAAGATCTTTGGGCCCAACTTTCTCATTATGTTAGGAGGTGAAGAGACGAATTTTGATGAATAATTGGAAGGCTTCTGGTACTCTATATTTGTATGCTTCTCTGATTGCGAGAAGATACAAAGATACAAGGAGTTGCAAGGCAATCCAGAAATTCAAGCTTTGATGGAGAGAAGGGCTAAAGCATGGGCTGAAGTGAAGGTCTTTGAAGATTTACTTGCCGAGAGGGTCTTGAGACAGATGATATTACGGCTGCGAAGGCCTATCTTAGCATAAAAGATATCAATATTATTAATACAACTAAGTCTATGAAAGATAACATGTTACCTATCATTCGAGAATCCATCCAAGTGGTGACTTCAGAGTCTCATCATACACAAGTTGCCTCCTCTTGTCTCAAGAATCCCTCCACGGCGAAGGGAAGAGAAAGTCAAAGAACTGACTATTTCCATGATAGCTAAATCTCCAAAGATGCTTTTAGCGAAGAAAAACGTTGCTAAAAGTAACTTTAAGCGTGGAGAGGAGAGCTTTAAGTTTGTCATTTTCTATGGTAAGGGAGATTCTTATAAAGTTGTCTTTTATTAAACAATTTGATGCTACTTTTAGTGGTGAGCATTATACAGAAAAATAAAAAATTAGGATAGTTAAAATACATTTGAAGGATGCTGCTTTAAGTTGGTGGCTCCAACTTATTCAAGAGGGAAAGGAATCCAAGTCTTAGAAAGAGTATAAGGAAATGTTTAATAAGAAATTTTTTCCTTCATCCTTTGAAGCCGATGTACAACAAGAATGGGATGAGCTGAAGCAAAGCCATGGAGACAATAATGAAACATACATCAACAGTCTTGTAGTTGTTTTTCTTAAATTTATATATCTTAATGAAGTTCCTTCCAATATGGAGACAATAAAGTTTATCCATGGATTACATCCGATAGTACGGCGAGCTGTTAAGATGACAAAGCTAGATACTTTGAAAGCAGCCCAAGATGCGGCCTTAGAAGTTGAAGGATTGTATATGCCATGGATGCTTGGTAAAACCTCAAAAGAAAAATCATAAAGGAAGAAGATTAGGATCTTTAACCAAAAGAAGTCAAGTAAACAAAAACCAAAGTATGAGGATGGAGATAGACCACCTTCGCCATTCAAAAAGAAGCTAACATATCATATCAGCAGTTAGTAGAATGTATGAGAGAAGCACTATGTTTCTTTTGTGAAGAAAAAGGATACATGGTTGGTCAATGTCTAATAAGGCAAAGAAGGAAAACCAGCCCCAAAAGACACCTCAAGCAAATGCTGTGCCTAGGGAATCCTTGCTACAAGATGAAATAAGAGAAAATGAAGTTTTTAATGGCTTGGGGTAAGTTTGCTAATCAACTTGTTCTTATTCATTTTGATATAGAGGCTACATATCGTTATATCCATCCTTGGAGTGTCAAAGCAATATATTCACCAAAGAAGAGGTTTGGAACACTAGAAATGTCAAGTACTGCTTTTCAAGAAATGGAGTTTGAAGTTACTTCAATTCTTGGAAAACTAGGAATTGAGATAGGAGATTATGTAGATCATGAGAGTTTTGTCACGGGAGATCTTGGTCATTGTGATGTTATATTAAGAATACATTGACATAGAAAAATAGATCCAACGATTGATTGGAATCAAAATAAGTTTAGATTCCCTTTCAAGGGTAAAAATGTATCTTTTGATGTGGGAGTGGAAGAAAGCTCTATTCCCATTTGATCCCATGTACAAATTTATAAAGCAATGAAAAAGTCTATTTCCTTGTACTTAATTTTTAACAAAGATTCTAACAAAGAGTCTATCTTAGATATGAACAAGGACTGAATGAGTTTTTTAAAGAAAAATGAAGATTGTTTTATACACTTACTTGACAAGTTACCATGAGAAAGGTGAGAAGATCATCACATTGATCTCATTCTTGAAAGGTCATCTCCAAATAGGCCACCTTGTCGTGTGTGCCCAATTAACAAGAGAAGATTATGAAGCAAGTCAATGAGCTCTTGAAGAAGGGTATAATAAGACCCGATTTCTCATCTTTTTGTTCTCCAGTCCTCTTAGTACAAAATAAAGATGGATCTTGGTCTATGTGTGTGGACTACAGGACCCTCAACAAAATTAGAATTTGGAATAGATTTTCCATTCTAAGAATTGATGATATCTTGGATAGATTAGGTGGATCCAAAGTATTCAACCGGATTGACTTGAAGAGTGGCTACCATTAGATAAGGATTGCTACTCAAGCTATTCATAAAACAACTTTCAGGACAACTTTTGGTTTGTGTGAGTCTCTTGTGCTACCATTCGGTCTCATCAATGCTTCTACAATCTTTAATAGAATGATGGAAAGAATCTTTAGTGCACATTAGAAGTTTACATGTACTTTCTTTGATGATATTTTGGCTCATTCAAAAGATAAAGAAAAGCATAAGCAACACTTGAAAATAGAGTTTCAAGAACTGTGCAAATATAAACTTTATGTGAATGGCAAAAAGGTGGTAAATTTTTTTTAGAAGAGACTTATTACTCGAGCCATATTGTATCCAAAGATGGGATTCAGATAGATTCAGAAACAGTGAAGGCTATTGTAGAATGACTAGAATTGACTAGTGTTCATGAAGTTTGAAGTTTCTTGGGATTATGCTCGTATTACAGGAGATTCATTAAATGGTTTGCAGTGGTTGTTGGACCATTACATGATTTAACCAAGAAAGCAAGGACATTTCGATGGACCAAACTAGAGAAGGAAGCTTTTGAAGCTCTAAAGTTTTATATCAGCAAAAGATTTATTTTGATTATACCTAATTAGTTGAAAACTTTCTTTGTGTAGTGTGATGCTTAGGAGACTGTATTGGTACAGTCTTAAAGTAGGAAAGGCATGCAAGTGCTTATGCAAGCAAAATGTTTCAAAATGCAAAAAGGAATGCTTCTACCTATGAAAAGGAGTTAATGGCCATCATTCAAGCTTTAAAAGATTGGATACACTATCTTTTAGATGGAGAATTTCTCATCAAGACGGAACATGACAATTTTAGACATTTTCTCAATCAACCAAAGATTTTTGAAAAGCATATTTGATGGGTAAATTATTTAGCTCAATTTAACTTTCAAATATTTGCATATTTTTAGGAAGCAAAACAAGGTAGCTGATGCCCTGTTAAGAGGATCTTAAATTCATGCAATGTCCATGATTCATCATACAAATTTCTCTAGTATGAGAGACATGTATGCTTTTAATGAAAAAAATCATTTGGGAGAATTTATAACTTGGTAAAAGGATAAACTTTAATGTTATTAAAGATGGATTTTTTATGATGAAAAATTAGTTATATATTACTAAAGTTTTCAGGCCTAAAGAAATGGAAGGATATCATGTGGCATTTTACATGGCTCATTGTGGTATTTTGGTCACAACCAAGGCACTTGGAATACATTTCTTTTGGCCAAGTCTTGGATAAGACATTGAACAATTTATCAAAGAATAACTTGTGTGTTAAAAGATTAAGTTTGATTGCCAAAAGCCTGCAAGGCTTTTGCAACCATTATCAATTTCGAGTCAACCTTGGAAAAACATTGCTATGGATTTTATTTTTGGCTTGCCAAAATCAGCAGACGGCAATGATGGCATATGGACTATTATTGACAGGTTTAGCAAACATGCTCATTTCATTTTAGTAAAAAAGACTACTGTCTCAAATATAGCTAGAGTATTTAGTCAATAAATCTTTAAGTATCATTTTAGTAAAAAAGACTACCGTCTCAAATATGGCAAGAGTATTTAGTCAACAAATCTTTAAGTATCATGGGGTACTACAATCCATTGTGGGTGATAGAGGTTCATGAATCACTAGTCTCTTTTGGTGAGCTCTTTTTAAAAACTTAGGCACAAAGCTTACCTTTTCTTCTTCTTATCATCCTCAAACAGATAGTCAAAGTGAGATAGCCAATCTCATAATATTGGATATACTGACCATGAAGCTAACCAACAATGGAAAAAATATTTACGTTGGTAGAATATGCCTATAACAATACAATTCATACTTCTATAGGTAAAGCACCATTTGAGATCATATATGAAAAACCACCCTTATTACTTGTTCTTAAAACCAAGGAGGAGATATTTCGGCAAATAAGCATAAAAGATAATTTATTTTACAAGAAGGAGATTGGATATGGTTAAAATTTGACAAAGTTCATCTAAGAAGCTCTAACAAGCTTTCATCCCAAGTCACTAAGCTCACAATAAGAAATTATAGGCTATTTCAAGTCATCGAAAAGATTAATGATGTTTATTACATGTTACAACTTCCAAAGCATTGGAGAATTAACAATGCTTTTCATATCTATCTTTTCTAGTCTTATGAAAGGCTTTTCACCATTGAAATTTGTAACAGAGGATTCGCATGAAGTAGATGAATAAGAAGAGGTACTTGAATCAGAGCAAATAGTCTTTCATATCATCAGGAAACGAGGAAGAAACATTTTTAGAAATTTCCTTTTGAAATTTAAAAATTACTCTCATTTAGATTCTAAGTGAATGCAAAAAGAGTATTTTAAAGACTATTGAGAAATACTTACAGCTTATGAAGAAGTTGTAGGATTAGAAAAACTTAAGGAAACATCTTGAGGATAAGACAGATTTCAAGAGAAAGAGATGTAACAAAGCTTTTGCCTGTCAATTGTTACAAAGATATATTGGTTTAATGATTTTAAATTAATTTGATGCTTGTGTACTTTGAAAGGTAATTTGTATTATTTAAGTATTTCAAAATATGATTAAATGTTCATATTTCTATTTAAGGGTGGCCAATGGTAAAAACACCCTATAATTATACTTGGGTCGTCATTGACAAGATGCCCAAGGGAAATTAAAAGATTAGTCGGGGGGTCAGATTGACCAGCAAGCTTCAATGACTAAGAGTTTTACACTCAGATAGTTATATTGATCAGAAGCCCATATAATGAGTGGTTTCAGAAAGTGAAACCAGATGCCCATGATCAAAGAAACAACCATGAACCGGTGAACCTATATAATGAAGCTCTTTAAAAGCTAAATTTGACGATAACTAAAATTTAGGAGGTTACTATTTTTGAAAGTTGCTCAAATGAAAATTTGTCCGTATCGAAGGCTCTAAAATTTCTTAAGGAATGATTTTATTTTCAATAGCTATCTCAAATTCCTAACTATTTGAGAGATTTTTAAAGTAGAAGGTTTGGAAGCTTCTTTCTATAGAAAAATGACGTGTGGCATCTAAAAGAGGACACGTGTCATTTTGAAGAGACAAGTGTCCATATACTTGTTATTTTCAGCAAACACTTGTTATTCGTAGTCTCTACTTTCAACTTTTGAGCACCCAAGCCCTACACCTATATATTGGAGGTCTTTCTCTTTATTTTGAATAAGCTCTCATGCTGAAATTTCAGCCATGTGCTTTGTATTCTCCTATCTATCTCTCATCCAAGAAGCACTTTCTACTTAGTTCCAAGTACTAAGGAAGAACATTAGCTTGTTGTACGAGTTCGCAAAAATTAGGGTTTTAAAATCCTAATTTTCAGAATTGTAGCAAATCCGCCTTTTGTATATGGTTCAGGCACTTGGTGCTTATGGCTTTGTTTCAATAAATTCTTGTAAAGGGGGAATGGTGAGTTCCTCTCTCAATGTGGTGTCGACTCTTTTTTTTTTTTGTGAAGATAATTGAATTAAGTAGTAAATATTTACATCAGACCACTAGGTCAGCAACTCTCTTCTCTCTCTCTTCTAATTTTCATGGTGATAATTGATCGAGTTGGCTAAGTTCAAAGTATTGTCATTCTCATGTTCTTCCTTGTGCTTACATTGAGGAAAATTGTTGCAAGAAATTGTTAGAAGTGGATGTAGAGATGGAATCATAGAAAAATAGTTGTAATAGATTGTGCAATATGAAAGAATACAAAAGAAAAACATTGCAAGAAAATGAAGAACACTGCATGAGAAACTCGACAAAAAAGAGATGCTGAGAAAATGGAATCTATATACCAAGATAGAAGAGAGTACAGAAACAATGGGAATCATCGATTGTGTGGGCGCTATTACCGGCTCTCTCTTTTTCATGGATTTGTTGTAGGAGCATACAGAGTGGATGATTGGGAGAGGAAATGACCAGCTTATAAATAGGTTCAAACTCATGATCAAGTCGGCCAACATGTGGGGGCCATAAATAAACAGGTCAGCCAGCCATAATGCAGTCGACTATATAAAAAGAAATAAAATAATTTGAGCCCACATAAACAGGAAACATCATGAAATGCCTAGCCCATTGAAATATACACAGATTTACACATGAACTAACAACTTTGCTAATACACTTTCTCAGACCATATTCAATATAATATACAATGATGATAACTCATCACAATATATACAATAATGAGCATCAGAATAGGACCGTGGATAGTGGGTGCACAAGCCACTACTAGGTGCCTTGGAGAGAACCCGATGTGGATGTCGATCATACCTACTCCTAAAAACAAAGAAGAACCATAGTAGCTCTCTATGTTTATTAAGAATGCCTTTAAAGTAGCACATGTGGCCTTCTTGCCACCAATTCCTTAGTGTATAAATGACCATGGATTATTTGTCTTTGGCAAGACCACCAAAGTATCTCCGCATGTGAACTTGTGTTAGGAGCCATACCTGCTCTCTATCAAATAGCTCATTATGAACTTGGATCTCAATTCTAACTCTAGGATTTCTAACTACTAAACTTGGGTTGATGCATTAGGGAAATCCCTCTCTAGATCTTGTACACCTAAATAGAAGTATAGATGAGTGAGTCCTAATTGCCCTACCTTACCACCCTCTCACACTTCCTCTCTGGCAGTGGAGAATTGTGAGGGATGACCTACATTACATGTACTAGCAAGCAGGAAGGGAGGCCTTGCAATCATTGTCGATGTTGCATGCCTGGAGCTTGAACCTAGACCTATAGATGAGGAAGACTCATTGATTGAGTCGTCACCCTTGGTCTTTGTTCATTTCTCCTCTTGCGAGGTTGCTAATGTCCTGGAATTGTGTCGGAGACATCTCTTCTTGCCACAATAATAGCGCTGAGTTTTTTTTTTTTTTTTTTTTTGGTTATGTTGCCCTTGTTTGAAACTAGAACATTTGGAGCACCAAGAGATAGCGTCCTCATGGAAATTTGAATATGAACAAAAACAATTCTCCAACATAATACTCGTAGATGCTCAGCCATTTGTGGCAGAAATTAGTGAGAAGGTGGGCACTAGAGCATTTACTAGCCAGCTTCGGTCATGTGCTCAAATATTGAAGAATCCAAGTCGGCTACTCTTTTTGACGAGGTAAACGGAAAGTGTGCTTACACAATGCAAGGGTTTTTACCTTGGAGGGAGCCCATTCTTGTAGGTTTTTATACCTTCCAAGGGTCCTATTTCACATATGTTATAAACTCAATACCGATGTATAGGAGATGTGAGGGGTAACACAAGGTGTCATGTGAAAATGGGATGCAAAATGCAAGGATGCCACTCAGGTAGTGCCCTCAATGGGGAGTTATTCACTTGCTCAAGCACCCTTTTACAAAGGTGATGATCAAGCTACAAGCAGAAAATGATGGGAATACATGAATACATCAATGGAGTGACCAAAATTTTGTAAGCAGTTTGTGTCAAAAGGTGGAAGAAGAAGTAAGCACCACCTCTCACTCCATAATATCGATGTTGAAAGGGGGAGAAAAAACATTTGATGAAAAAGAGTGAAATACATGTCACTAGAGTTGTCCATCACTAGAGGAGCGAAAGTGCTACCTCTCCCTTCAGCATTAGGTAGTGCTGTAAACCTTTGCTTTGCTGAACCTGAATGAGCGCGGCTCAAATTGAAATGTCTCCAGAGAAAGTTGCAAAAACTAATAGTGGTTTGCCAAGTCACTCTCTTATATCCATTTGGCATTCATTTGTGATTAGTTCTGAAACTTCAGCAAGTACCGCTCGAAAGGCTTACCTCTAATGTTTCTCACTTTGTGTACCAAAATCTGCTTTGGTAATAAAATTTCATTGAGTTCCTCAACCTTTGGTTGAATTTCAGCGAACATCCTCATTCGCATCACCATGAAAAGGCCTCAACAAAGTGACCTAAAAAGCATTATGTATGCACCAATGTGATGGCAATTTCAGCCTAAATGTTGCATCACTAGTCTTTTCCAACGTGTGAAAAGGCCCATAATAGTGCATATTTAGCTTTGGATATATATGCTCTTTGCCTTTTATCTTTTTCGGTCGTGCCTTTTAAAATGGCACTAACACATAATTGCCCTCTGCGAACTTCAAAGCATGTCTACTATGGTAATCAACTGTCCTCTTTTGCTTTTCTTGTGACCTTTGAAGTGCTTGCTTTATCTTTCGATAGGCAACATCCATGCTTTCCACATAGCTATCAACTTGAAAAATCGTGTCCTTCGTATGCAAGATCGGTGAAACTTTTTTTTCAACCTTCACAATGCCAAATGGAGCCTTACCAATGGAACTATGCATTGTGTTGATGTAGGCAAATTTAACCTAGGACAAAAATTGTTCCCCATTCAGCCTTATGGTTTGAAACATAGCACCTCAAAAGGTCCAAGACTATAGAATTAGCCTCTTTGGATTGACGATCTGTCTGTGGATGAAAGAATGAAAAGAATTTTAACGTAGCATCTATATTCTCAAACAACACCTTCCAAAATAAACTGGTCATGCGAGGGTGTTGATCACTCACGATTGACTAAGGCATGCCATGATACTTAAAGATGTGCCGTATAAATAACTGTTCCATATGATTAGCCTTTATGTTCTTCCTCATCGGAATGAAATGGGCTTGTTTCCTTGGAAGATCAAAGATAAAGTCCACAACAATGCTCTAACAAGGTCTGTTTGATGTAGGCAAGGGCTATAATAACCTTGCCATCTTTTGTCTAGCATACATGACCTTTTGACATACCATGCATGTGCAAATAAACTGATCTACATCGTGTCTCAAAGCTAGCAAGTAAAAAAAGTGTTCAATTGCCTTGATTGTAGCATCAATATCTCTATGTCCTAAATAAGCAAGAGCACGGCTTTATATTGTCACTTTTGGCCTTAATTAATTTGGGAGACATAAGCACCCATGGATCATGAGAAAACCCTCTCTCAAGACATAATGTTGATGTCTCTGGCCATTGCAAAGTTGATCATATACATTGCCAAAGTATGGATCAATGGTATACTAATCTTTCATGGCATCTACTCAGTGTGATCTACCATATTAACTACTAAAGTTTGAGGCTTCAATAGTGCATTAGCTACCACATTCTATTTGCCATCAATATGCGTAATCTGAAAATGGAACATGGAGAGAAACTTTGCCCACCTCATGTGCTTGTTAGATAACTTGGTTTGTGTGAAAAAGTAATGCAATGTTTGATGATCTGTTTGAACATTGAAATGACTTCCTAAAAGATAAGTGTTTTCATATAGAGAGGGCATAAATTACAGCAAGTAATCTCTTTTTAAAAAGCTGTAAATTTTTTTAGCGCCATGGTGAACATGACTTTCATCAGCTACCACATGACTATCTTGCATCAAGACAACCCCTATGCTATAACTATATACGTCACATTGCACTACAAAAGACTTCTTGAGATCTTGCAATATAAGCATTAGATTTAAAGTCATCTTTTCCTTTAGTCTTTCAAATGCTGAAATTTCCATCGTTGTCCAAGGGAACACCCTTCTTTTGCAATGTATGCAATGGAAAAGCAATTTCAACATCACATTGTAGTGCAAAAGACTTTTTGAGATCTGGTAATATAAGCACTGAATTTGAAGTAATCTTTTCCTTCAACTTTTGAAGTGCTGAAATTTCCATCATTGTCTATCTAAAAGGAACACCCTTTTTTTGCAAGGCATGCAATGGAGAGGCAAGTTCAGTAAACTCCTAAACATACCTTCTATAGTAGGAACATAGATCTTGAAAGTTGCAAACCACTTGCATGTTTTTCAAGTAGGGCCATGAGCGTATGGATTTAACCTTCGTAGGATCCATGTGCATTTGCCCCAAAAAGTGGGTCTCATGCAAAAAGAGCTCATTCTTTTTGCCATTTATAACTAATTGATACTTATAGAATTCAATGAACACAATGGTCAACTGTTTTCTGGGCTTTACCTCATACTTTGAAAAGACAATCATGTTAATAAGATATACCCACAAAAGCTCTATGTGGTCTAAATATCGTGTTTCCCACTATTGATTAAATGTGGCGGGAGTATTTGTAAGCCCAAATGGTATGACAAGAAATTCATAAAGCCCAAAGATGTCTTGAATGTTGTCTTTGGTACTTCCGTTGGGTTTATGCAAATTTGATAAAACCCGCTCTTCAAATCAATAAGACTGAAAATGAATGCTTCGTGCAACCTATCTTCAAAGTCATCGATCCTGGGGATCAAAAAGTGATTCTTGATCATAATCTTATTTAGTGCATGGTAGTCGATATACATATGTCATGACCCATCTTTCTTTTGCATTAATAGCATGGGTGAATAGTAAGGAGTTGAGCTGAATCAGTCTCTTTTCCAATAGCTGATTAACTTGGCTCATAATCTCCTTGCATTGGATTGCACTAACTTGATATAGTGGCTTATTAGGAGGGTGGTTGCTTGGAATAAAATCTATGGCATGATCCTTTGACCTCTTAGACAGTAACAGTCTTGGGAGTGACTGTGAAAAGGAATCAACATACATTTTGTGAAATGAAACACAATCCTGATCCAATTTAGACAAATTTGTAAAATTTTCATTCTCATCTTTGTACTTAATAAAGACCAAGTACGCTGAAAGATGTATTTTCATTACTTTGATATAACAAAAGCTAATACAATAGGGATAGATTTCCCTTTCACTTTTACCTCTAATGTACGGATTGCGCCTCTCTGATAAAGAGTTACAATTTTATCATAAGTATCAATGCTTGCATGCATGCAATGGCACCAAGGCATGCCAAGCAATATATCACATCCTTTCAAAGATGCAATAATAAATTTTTCGTTGTCCACATAACTTTGGATAGGCAAGCAAAGCTTTGCAATGATAGGAGTGATCGGCTTTACATACCTTTCACATGCCATACCAATCTCGCCCATGGGCCCTATCTCATCCTCTTTGATGCCTAGATAGGCAGCCGTGTTAATGGAGATAAAATTCAAACGTTCACCAAGATCAAACAAGCTCAGTGCATGCTGATCTCTAACCTTGCGCTATAACTCAGTAGCATTATCATTGGGTTGATTTGCCATTACATTAGGGACTAAACCACCTTGGTATCTCCCCTATTTTCTGCTTGCTGTCTATTTTGGTACAGTTCTTTGCCATGCGCCCCTCCTGTTCATATACAAAGTATCTGTTTGCAAGTATCAATTCTTTAAGTTATGCCATTGATTTCCAAGTCTTTCCTTGCTGTTTTTGTCTCTCTTCAGCCCTATTTCTTGATCTGCCACTTTTCTTAGCCTTGGAAGACTTTGTAGATGACTTCTCATCATCATTTTGGAAGCTTGAATCCTTACAACACTGCAAAGCATTGATTGTACTTGTTGTCTCTATAAGTTGTGGCCTGTTGGTCACTGTGGTCTTTATGCAAATATCTCAAATCCCTTTAGGCAGCCCACAACAATACTTCTGCACTTGCTCATGAAGGAGGACAACTCGATAAGAAGTGACAGGTAGCAATGCATCCCAAAACTTCTTATTGTAGTGCTCTAAGTTTTTGCATTGCATTACATCCAGCTTGTTTCAAGGTGTCATAATGTCCACTTCAAAAGTGCTTCGTAACAAATTTAAAGCAAACATTTGCTTAAATTGTACCCATGTTGACAGTTCTCTTCGTTGCATTGAAAGTGTGGACTACCATTGCAAGGCATGGCCTTTTAAGAAAGTGCTTGCCTTTCGAATCAAACATTTTCTTAAACTGTACCCATGTTGACAATGCTTTTCCTTGCATTAAAAGTGTGAACTACCATGACAATGTATTCCTTTTCAAGAAAGTGCTTGCCTTTCGAGTCTTAGAGGACTTTGTGAAATTGCCTCCTGAATATGCTACATCAAACTGATGAATAGAAGTCAAAGCTTTCAACCTATCTTGTGCACCACTAAAGGATTCAAATTTGACCACATTCACTGCCTTCATCATAGTTCTTTACTAGCCCTTTCGGAGTCAAATTATTATAAATTGGTGGCTACAAAAGGGTGCATTTGCTGTATTTGCATTATAACCAGCACCATATGAAGCATTTGTACAACTAGCATTCATTCCTTGAGCCCCATACATACCAGAGGGTGGAGATGTGTTTCTAGACATGTCAGTTTGTGCCTTAGGCATCATGCTAATACTCCGATACATGGGTTTTTGCATTCCACTAGCCATACCTTGATACATCAGGTATACCATGCAATGGCTCCTGCATACCATAAGGAGTTATGCTATACATTCCCATATGTGGTCCTTGGCCCACCACAGCTTGGAATATCATACCATCCCAAAGGGATCCAAATTGTCCCACATTTGCATGCGTGCCTTGTTATGCAAAGTTCATTGGATCAGCACTTCTAGGATGGCCTTGCATTTGCATGTTTTGCCCCATTGACACTAGTTGCTTGCGTTGCTTGTCTACTTTAGGTATATCTTGGGGCTATAGTGGCTCTTGTTTGAAGACATCTTTTTTCGCCCTTGCTTTCCATTGTTGGAGCTTTCAAGAATCTCAAACTGAGGATCCTTGGCCAGTTGAGCAAAGATGCATGCTACTATCCTCAAATGAGCCTTAAATTGATCATCATATTCCTCATCCCCTTGTTGATCCTCATCAGCATTTTGTGGCCTTGAGGGATCCACTTCTTGCCTCAAATCAACATTTTCTCCTTGCTGCCTATGTTATGTGCTTGTTTCAAGATTAGGTATTGCATTTCCTCTAGTACTTTGTGTACCTTCTGATGATGAAACATCATCATGGCTTGAACCACTAAAGGAAGACATGCCTCTTGTAAATGCACTTAGCTGATCATAATTTCAGCAATATGCAACTTCATTGGCATATTGCACACAATTGCCTCAGGGTCACCTACTTAAGGGACCAACTTGCCTTCTTGGCATGCATGTTTTGTCCCTCTGGCAGTAGTTGCTTGTATTGCTCATCAACTTTAGGTACATCTTGGGGTTGTAGTGGCTCTTGTTTGAAGGCTTCTTGCTATCCAAAAGCCTCAAGAGAAGACATCTTCTTTTTGCCCTTGCTGTCCTTTGTTGGAGCATTCAAGAATGTCATAAACCGAGGATCCTTGGGTGGTCAGCTGAGCAAAGATACTCACTGATGTTCTCAAATGAGCCTTAAACTAGTCATCAAATTCCTCATCTCCTTGTTGGTCATCAACATTTTGTGGCCTTGAGAGACCCAATTCTTGCCCCAAATCAACATTTTCTCGTTATTGCCTATTTTGTGTGCCTGTTCCAAGATTAGGCATTGCATTTCCTCGAGTACTTTGTGTAGCTTTAGATGGTGCGATATCATCATGGCTTAAACCACTAAATGAAGACATGCTTGCTGTAAATGCACTTAGCTGATCACAATTTCAGTAATATGCAACTTCACCGACTTGCACACAAGTGCCTTGGGCTCACCTACTCAAGGGAGTTGATGTATCTTGGTAATGAAATTAGCATTGAAGCCATCATTAAATACACAAATCTGAAAATATAAACTTTGCCTCTTTATTATTGAATAGCTAATACCCAATTGGCCCCAACAATTGGCACCCCTTGTGGTATTTCATTAATTGTATTGCTCTAATTTAAAGTGTAAAGAGGTATAGGATGATCCCTTTTCAAATTCAATACAATGGGGTGTCATCGATGACCAACATTACTTGGGCACAATTTGCCCTTTGATAGTATATCAATCCGAGCTTAGATTGGGTTACAATCTCTTGCATGTTGACCACAATAATTTGAGAATGGGCTGCCCATTGGTTCAAGTGCGATTATCTTGCCTTGAGATGCTAAGTTTTGGGTTTTCATGTAATTGGGCACATATGCCAAGGTGTAGAAACCCTAATTTCTATCCTAAATTAGGGTTTTAGTAGCAATTGCTACAATTGCTCTTTAGCCAAAGCTAGAATTGTCTGAAAACCACTCAAGGCTGATTGGTAGATAAAAGAGAAAATAATTTGAAAGGACTATCTTTTGATCGGTAGTTTTGATGGCAATTGTGATAGCAATAAGAACTTCAAAACGGGATAAAACTTTGGTTTACCTAATGCAATTGATAAGCCCTCTTGCTCTACCGTCGCCTATTATGAGGACATGTATTTTTGAAACCTCACTTAACATGTGGATTAATTTTTAATCACATGATTAAGTAAATGTTGCATATCTGAGGTACAACTGGGATTAAAGTAAATTTACGAGCCTAGGACTCGAGGAAATCACTGGATGTCAAAGGTAAAAGTTGCTATAAGTTATGCCGCATAGGTGCTTGCTAGTATCTGGTGACAGTTGTTGACCTAGGTCATTCATTTAGTCATAAGTCTTGGTTTTGGTGACACTAGAGAAGTGGCGTTTAATGGTACCTAATGCCAATCTGATGGTCAAAGATGGCGTAGAGACACTCGGGAATGGAAGTTGCTTAACCAATTTAATTATTGGCCAGTCAGATTATTTTTCAAGGCACCAAAATAATTATTAGATTAAATTTCAGTATTTAAAGATTGAAAATTAATATTTAATTATGGCTAATGTTAGAAAAATCATTTGGAAAGGCTGTCAGCTGTCAAAAATGCCCATGTAAGATTGAAAAACGTCTTTAGAGGTTGGAGAGGGCCATTTTTAGTGTATTTAGCTTGCAAGAGAGAGGGAGGAGATTCTGCTGGTTTGATTTGCAGCCATTGGAGGATCTTTTGAGGCAGCCAACGGCAGGAGAAAACCAATCAACAATAGGTGACAGTATCTACAGGGCAGCAGCAGTAAATGATTGATTTTCTTCAGTTTTTTGTATGTATAAGTTGTTGTGGCAGGGCAGGGGTTGCATTAGACTGATTTTCAGTCATTCTTCGCGACAAAACTGTGAATTTTCTCTCTCTACAGCTTTCTCTCTCATCTCCTAGCTATTTCACAGCCTTGCTCTGAAGATCTCAGCATTTGGACCCTTAGAGGTTGAGAAATTGTAAATTTCTATGTTGTAAACCCTAATTTACAGTAGGAATTAGGGTTTAACAGCAGGCTTGGGAAGTGTGTTAGAAATTGGAAGCTCCAAGATTTGAATTCAACAAGGCTGAAGGTGAATTTCAGCTAATTTTAGGTTGAGGACTAGCCAGCCATTGAATTTGGGGCATTTCCTCATCTATGAAGTGGGTGAAGGCCAATTGAGTGGCTGAATCAAGGGGCAAAATAGATTGAAGACTTGCTGGTCACTTTGGACAGCAAGGAGAGTTTGGATTGCGAAGGGGATCGGGAGAATTCCATTGTAAATCAACTTCTTCAATAAAGCTAAAGAAATACCGAAAGGGGTGCCAATTTTAGGGCCAATCGGACGTGCATTGTCTAAGATCAATAGGTAAATTTGTATTTTCAGATTTGCATTAATTGTTTTCTGCTGTAACTAAGTTGTAATGAGGGATTTACTACCCATCCACGGAAGGAAGGCTGGTTACATGGTTTCATTGCCGAGATACCACTCAATCCCTTGATTAGGTGGGCTTAAGTCACGTGATTGCAAGCCAAAGCTTTGTGCTAGTGCTGATTTTTACTCTTAGCTGAGAAATTACAGCAATATGTCTTCATACAGTGAGATGCATTCAAGCAATGATGATGCCTCTCAGTATGAACGATCACATGGGAATGAAGGAAATGCAATGCTTGACCTTGGACAAGGCTTAGACCATGGACCACAAGCTGAAAATGTTGCTATTGGGAAAGATGTATGGCCTTCAGGGCATAAGGAGCCCGATGACCAGCAAAGTGAAGAGGAATTTGATGACTAGTTCAAGAATCGAATGAGGACAACAACAAATCTCTTTGCTGAATTGGCAAAGGATCCTTAGTTTACCTGATTTTTGAATGCTCCAAAGAAGGACATTAAAAGCAAAGAGAAGAAGACACCTTCTATAGCTTTGGAATAGCCACAAGAACCGAAGGAACTGCCTAAGTCTTTTTCAAAAGAGTCCAAAATGCCTGATGAGCACAAACAGTTGGTATCCGTGGGGCAGCAAGTGCAAATGCATGGCCAACTTGGTAGTGCCAATCCATGGGAACATGGGCATCAAGGCAATTATGCACATACAAGCATGGGACAGTAAGGATACTTTGGTGGTTGTACAATTTTTCATGCTATGATTGGACTGGCACTGTATTCAGGAATGTATGGCACAAATCCCTATGGTATGCAACAACCAATTCATGGCTCACAACACCCAATGTATCCGGGTAATGCAAGTGCAATGCGTAATCCCATGTATGGCAACATAGGCATAATGCCTGGGGCACAAAGTGGGCCGCATATGGATATGTTTTGGCTATCAGAAGATGACGTACCAGCGAGACAGTAGGGTTGGCGGGGAGGAACACAGAGTGAACTCGGCAAACATGGAGAAGAGAAGAGAAGAGAAGAGAGAAGAAACTTTGATGAATGGAATGATAAAGATTTGAATCATGGAGTGAATGTGATACAAGGGAACAAGGGTGCCATAGCACAAGGAAAATGATGAAGACAGCCACGATTTACGAACCATAGTGTCCTCTTGAAGGGGTGTGAGGGTAGTAGAGAGGCTGGAGAGAAGAGGTGACGGACTGAATGAATTGGCCGTGAGGAATGAATGAGAGAGTGGGCTATAAATAGGCATAGTCAGTCTAGGATGGCGCCCCTTTTTGGGGCTGCAAACCCTAAACGCAAAACATAGAAACACAAAAACGCAAACTGCAGGTGAAGGGTTTCTTAACATTGGCACCCCCAGGGATTGTTGGAATACAAGGATTTGGTGTTTGTCATGTAGGTGCTTTAGATAGTGTTGGTTTTTATGCAAATACAGCTTATGCACCCTTTTTGCAGCAAGCCATTTACGATAACGTGACTCCCATAGGTCCGCTGAAGGACTATGATGAAGGTGGCAAAAGCGTGAAGTTTGAGACTTTCAGTGGTGAAGAAGATAGGCTGAAAGCACTTGTTTTTATTCAGCAGTTTGATGCAGCCTATTCTGGAGGAAACTTCAAAGAGGCATCTAAGATACTCAAGGTAGCCACATTTTTGAAGGGAAATGCATTGCAGTGGTGGACTACACTTCTTATTTAAGGAAAGTCATCTACCACTTGGGTCCAGTTCAAGCAAATGTTTGCTTCAAATTGGTTGACAAGTACCTTTGAAGTAGACATTATGACATCTTGGAATGAGTTGAATTCCAAAGATTGCAAGAACTTGGATCAATATAACAAGAAGTTTTGGGATCCATTGTTGGAGTTACTTTTTATCGCACAGTATCCCTCCATGAGGAGGTGGAGAAGTATATTTGTGGTTTACCAAAGAGTGCGCGGGATTTTTGCATTAAGTTGTTTCCAGCATGTCTTAGCTTATAGAAACTGCTACTATAGCTGACACATTGCTGCATGGAAAGGATGCAGAATTCCACGATGATGATGCCAAGTCACATGTCAAAGAGGCAAAGACTGAGAAAAAGGGTAAATCTGAAAATAAAGTTGAAAATCAGGGCAGATCTGAAAAAAAGGATTGGAAAGAGGGACATTTTGTAGAAAAAGAGTGGAAAAAGTGATGCTTTGTCATGTAAACCTCAGTTGTTGGCTCTCAATATGGTTTATCACACTGAGTTGGATGCCATGAAAGAGCAATATGTTGCTGATTCGAACTTTACTAATGTTTATGATCAGCTTTGCAATGGCCAAGGGCATGTACACTTTATGTAAGAGATGGGGATGTATGGACGACCGTGTGTCACAAAGCAGTTAAGGCCTAGAGTTATCACTGAAAGTCATGCTCCTCCTCCTCTGTATACAGGACATAGAGGTATTGATGCCACGGTCAAGGTAGAGGAGCATTTCTTTTATTGGCCAGCTTTGAGATATGATGTAGAACAATTTGTTAAGATTTACATGGTATGCCGGAAGGTGAAGCATGATAGGTAAAAGATGTTGGGTTTGTTGCAGCCCTTGCCTATTTTAGATAGGCTTTGGTGTAGAGCATTGCAATGGACTTTATTTTTTAGCTTCCCAAGACACCTACAAGGAATGATGAGATATGGACTATCATTTGCAAGTTTGGCAAACAAGCCCATTTCATTCGAGTAAGGAAGAAAATTAAGACTGATCATATGGCACGATTGTTTTTGTAGCACATCTTTAAGAATCATGGTATGCCAGAGTTCAACATTAGTGATTGAGACCCTCGGATGACCAATTTATTTTGAAAGGGCTTGTTTGAGAATATGGGTACCATGTTGAAACTCTCATCATCTTTCCATCCGCAGATAGATGGTCAGTTTGAGGAAGCGAATTCCACAGTGTTAGATCTTTTGAGGTGCTATGTTTCAGACCACAAGACACAATGGGAGCATTATTATCCCTTGGTTGAGTTTGCACTACAACATAGTGCATAGTTCTACGGGCAAAGCTCTATTTGAGGTGGTAGAGGGTGGTAAGAAAGTACCCCTATTTTGCACATAAAAGATAAGATCTTTGAGTTTGATCGGTATGTGGAAAGCATGGATGCAGCTTATCACAAGGTTAAGTATGCGCTTCAAAGATCACATGATAAGCAAAAGAGAGCAGTTGATCTCCACAGACGTGCTTTGCAGTTTGGAGAGGGTGATTATGTATTGTCGTGTTTTGAAAAGGCAAGGCTGAAAAAGATGAGAGGAAGAGAAAGATTGTATCCAAAGTTAAGTATGAGATGCTATGGGCCCTTCTAGCTGTTGGAGAAGATAAGCGATGTGGCATATTGGGTGAAATTATCTCCACATTCGTGGATGCACAATGCCTTTCATATCAGTTTATTGAGGCCTTTTCATGGTGATATACCTGAGGATATCTCTGCTGAAATTCAGCCTCAGATTGAGGAGCTAGATGAGATTTTGATACCTGAGCAAATTTTGGTACATAAGGAAAGAAATGTCAAAGGTAAAGTTTCCAAGAGATACTTGGTGAAATTTCAGAATTATTCAGCAATGCATGAAAGAGGATGACTTGGCACACCATCCTCAATTGTTGCAGCTTTACGTAGATGCCTTTCAGTTAGAGCCGACTTTAGTTCGGGCTCCGTCATGTTCAATAGAGCAAGGGTTCGGAGTATTGCTTGATGCTCAAGGGGGAGGTAGCACTTCCCCTTCTCCAATTATGGATAACTCTTGTATATAGTGGATCTCGGATGTATTAAAGCATTCATTCAAGATACTACGTTGTCAGTATGTTTACCATGAGATCACTACTTAGTATACTAGTCAATGTGAGATGTATGTAGATGAGTATGAGTTTCACCTGGGCACTGAAACTATACTTTTGTATCAACTTATGATCAATTTGACATGAATTTTGTCTCAATTTTGAGACAAAAATTCTGATAAGTTTCAAGTCAGTTTTTGATTAGCTTGAGAACCGTTTGTGATCACTTTTTAGATCAGTTTTACATTAGTTTTTACATTGATTATTGGTCAGTTTTTGCAATGAGTTTGTGATCAGTTTGGGGTCACATTTGCAGCAGTTTGTGATCAGTTCTCGGATCAGCAAGGGATCAGTTTATGATCGGATTATGCTCAGTTTTCAATGCTTTACATCTAGTTCCATGGACAACAGCATATGTTATGATGCCATTGGTGTTTTAGCCATGGTTTATGCTTGGGTATGCTATGCTATGGTTTGGTTTTGTCAGATGACTTGAGCTTATGAGAAATAGACATGTCACATGATGATTTGGCAATGTTTTTGAGATTCTTTGTGAGTCACATGTTATATTATGTTGGCTGATAATTTTTAGCATATGTTGAGCGTATGGAATGATTGAACAACAGTGCGTAATATTGTGTTGACTATAATGCCCTATGAAAATTCCAGTGTAGTACTTTGCTTTTGATGCAATCTTTGGGAACTTGCCAGCTCTGAGGGATCGGCCACTCTACTTGGGGACCGAACGGATCGAAGTCTGTGAGAGGTGCACTTACCTTGGCATCGTCTTGGATAGTGAATTCTCAATTGAAATAGTCATTTGGGAGAGGATTGATAAAGACCATAAGACTCTTTATGCCTACAAGGCCTTTCTCTCTCCCGTTCGACCCCCATGTGAACTAGAGTCAACGTCTTCAAGGCATGCGTACTTCTGGTACTTATGTATAGAGCCGAGATTATGGGAGGACATCGTCAGATACTCCTTCAGCTGTTAGAGACAATGGCGGTCATGGGGATGAAGTGGATCCTGGGCAAGGGGGCTAAGTCGATAGCGATTGGCGTAGCTATCTTGCATAAGAAATTTAATATCCCTCCCATTCTAGCGTTTTATAGCTGGCAACGTGCACGTGCCTTTGAGAAGTACTTGGGGCTCAAGATGATAGCGATTGGCGTAGCTACCCTGCATAAGAAATTTAATATCCCCCCCATTCTAGCATTTTATAGCTGGCAACGTGCACGTGCCTTTGAGAAGTACTTGGGGCTCAAGACGTGGATTCGTGAGCTTGCAAAACCATCGTCATGTACTAAGAAAGTGCACAAGTGGACCTGGTCTTCGAGGACCGTGTGTTGGTTGGAAAAGTATATCCTTGAAGCACCTCTACTCGTTGTAAGATATCATGTCTGGAAGAAATGACAACGGCAGCATGAGTCTGTGAGGCTCTCCCCCTATAATAAGAACAAGTTTGAATGCCCAAGGAACTACCTCTTTCGCACAAATCTATCGGAGAACGTCAAGGCTTCAGAGGAGCGGTTTTTATGCTTGGTATGAGTTGGCGGTGTGAAGATGGCGGATAGCTATCGTCACTTTTGGCGACAAATCTGTCCCTTGTGCAGCTCCCATGATGCAGGAACCTCTTATCCACACATCTTGCTCTTCTGTCTTGCGTTGATCGATGAACGGGACAGACACATTTCGGATATTATAAGCGAAGCTCGTGACCTTTTGTCCCGAGGGTGTACCTTAGAGAATGAAGCTATGCTACTCCTTGGTGGGGAGGTTGTCGGGGTGTGTTTACCCAATTGGGTGAGCACTTGTTCACACTCGAGGAATGTGGCTCTAGGGCATCATCTCATGGCAGTGTTCCTCGGCGAGGTACTCGGGAGCATTACATGTGTGATTCCTACCCTTCACGGGTAGGGAAATGACGATATCCTCACTTTGTGAACTTGTGCGTAAGCTCGTAGTCGTACCAATGACGGCATTGCCTTGCCCAAGCAAGCGAATGTTGTCGGGAGGCAGTGTTTACTTGGGTGCAATGGGACATCACCTTTGAGCCGACGCCCAACCTTGGGATATGTCATCCCTTTAAGGGAACCCACCGGGATCGGCGGTTTGAGCTGGTGAGAGTTCAGCACTATTTGGATCCCTGAACCGGGGTGCTAGGTGCCTATCCACACTTCACCCCCTAGGAGGAGTCTTCCAAGGATCTTGATCCTGATGGAAGTAGCGAAATCAGAAGCTAGTGGCACAGGGTTCTGCCTTTGAGTTTGATTAGGCGCGCTGCTTAAAAACAAAAACAAAAAACAATTGCAAGGATTTCAAGGGGAAGGGTTGTCACGAGGACATGTATTTTTGAAACCTCACTTAACATGTGGATTAATTTTTAGTCACATGATTAAGTAAATGTTGCACATGTGAGGTGCAACTGGGATTAAAGTAAATTTACGAGCTCGAGTGTTAACCCTCAAACCAACAAGGTGGAACCCTTTCTTCATCCACACATTTTTTTCCACCCCATTGAATCCTTTCTTCATCCGCACATGGCTACGAGGAACCAGACTAGCAGTCTTCTAACTACGTAATATGTAAATATGCACAGACACTCGCATAATATTTGAACCACAATCTATTTACAGTTTGGGTCTTAAGTGCAAGACATTACTTTCAGCTTGCTTAGAGTTCGACGTGTCTTCCAAACTTATCAAACTATGACTTGTGCACACAATAAGAAGACTAGCACTACCCCTAGAGAGAGACCATATGAGAGGTTTTCAATTGCAGGTATTGACGACTCCAACGAAAGTATCGTCGGCTCTTCATCAACACTGAAGTTTGAACTCTTGTCCTTTATCATCATGCTAGCCCACCAAAGAATCGTCATGTGCAGAATCCCCAAAAACCACACCTGTGCGAGCCATCAATGCAATTCCCAACAAAGAACAGTCTTATCACCAACTCCAACAACCCTACCACCAGCCACCCAGGCCAACAATGTGTCCCCAATGACCTTCATCCGCACCACCACCAAAACTCTTCCAAGACAAACCACAGATGTTTCTTCCACCCACGTCTTCGGTGCATGCCAAAGCGTGCTACCTACGACGGTGAGTGCCATGGGACTGGCACTCGTCTAGGAGGGGGGTATGTTAGCCCTCAAACGAACAAGGTGGAAAATCCGAAAAATATAAAGTAGAAGACAAAGCAAAGGCAAAAGTGGAATGGAAGACGAAGGTACGCCAATAAAAATTTGGAAACACAAGAAGTTCAAAAAAGTCCTAAATCAAGGGAGAAAGGCACACAAGAAAAAGCGCAAGTCAATACATTAATAAAAGAGCGCAAGGTGCATCATGATTTATTTTAAGAGCTCCCCCTCTGGCTCTCACCCGTGCAAATTGTAAAGGTAGATGGGTGGTAGAAAGGAAGCTAGGAAGATAGGAGAACAATTGGAAAAAGGGCCTAGGCTACGACTGGCCATGTAAAAAACGGGATAAGAGGATGACCGCCCAAAAGGGATTTAGGGTTTTGTATATAAAGTTGAAAAGTGAATGAGAAGCTCATTCTTGTGTGTGACCAAAAGGAGGTCTCTTCTTTTTCTTCTTCTTTCTTTTTCTTCTTGCTTGCTGTAACATTTCCGAATCTAAAATACGCATTGTTCATATGAATCTCCTCTTAGGAGGCCAAAAAGGTTAGGTTAATGGCAATTTTTTAAATTATTATTCTCCTTATCCCCCAAGCCGACTGTCATGCTGGAGGGGAGGGGAATAGCAGGTATGATTAAGCTCCTTGATGAAGCTTGCAGGGGGGAAGCTCCCATGCAAAATGACGTGTGGGGGAGGGAGGATTCTCTCCCCTCACCTATTTAAGTCTATGCCATGAAGGGAGAGGCTAGAGGGTTCAGGCTGAGAAGATATACTGCCATCGAGAAGGGAGAGTAGTGGAGACACTACCGTAGTAGCTGCCGATTCACTGTCATGAGCTGAGGGCCGTGAGGTTGCTGATTTACTGCTCTGTTGCTGTCGTGAGAAAAGAATTAGGCGCTGCAGTTGAGGAGAGCCGCCAGTTGCCTTAACTTCGCCGCCGCCATAGAGAAAACGCCCCAGTAGCTGCCTTTGAACTGCCGCTGCAGTCCGTCACAGCCGCTCCCGACAGTCATCACGCTGCCCAGAGGAGTCATCTTCCTCCACGTGCCCCTTTTCGGAAGCGTCTAGAAGCTTCAAAAGGGGGTTGACATAAGCCCTCTTTCATATAACACTCCCCCACCACAAATTCTCCTTGTGGCCTCCCTCCTAGCCCTGGTTCATGTGGGCTTGCTAAAACACCCCCCCTTTCCCCTGGGAATCCAAAGCCCCTTCATGTGCCTCTTCCATACCCTTTGTCCCCCATACAAAATCCACTCTTAAGGGTCTTCTACACCCTTTTCTCCCCTTTCCGAGGGTCTTTAGGAAGCCTTAGCTAAGTGGTTTGGTATTCCCTCCTCCTCGGGATTCAAGAAAAGCCCCCTTCCCGTGGCTTTAATAAGCCTTACCATCGAAAGACTTAAAACCCCCCCCTCGGATCTATAATCCTCCCTATGGGTTTTCCCCAACACCCGGAATTCAAAGGGCTTTAATCCTTGCTTGTGGTCTCCTTCAAAAGACCCTTTCCGTATTGTCCCATCCAAGTTTTTTATAAGCCCCATTAAGTTTTTCCCCTCGCATTCTTTTACAAGGGTTCATCTTAACCTCGGGGTCCCTTAGAACCCCCTTCCTATTGACCTCCGTAAAACACCCTCTTTTTCCCCTTTTTGCATATCACAAAGTTATCTTCTTTTTTCCCCTTTTCGTGTATACAAATTGCACTGGAGCTTCTACGAAAGGAAGGAAAAAAATTCATAAAGGACGGTGGAATTACAAAAGAGAGTTCGCAAAGCCGTATCCAAGACGGAAAGGCCACATTCGCGATGGCTCCTAAGAAAGCACAAGGCGCAACCACAGGAGGATCGTCTCCTAACATCCACGTGGACATCTTACCACAAGTCCAGGTTTTTCTTCCTAATTTTTGTTTTTCGTCGTTATAATTCAATCGTGTGTGGATGATTTTTTTTTGAGATAGGATGCATTTTTCATCTTAAATACTTTGGTTAATTTAAAAGAAATAGCTCACGATGGAAGAGTTCGGCCATTAGTATTTCAATAAAACGAACAAAATAAAGTGAGCAGAAGATTGATATGCATTTCTAGCAAGTAGTTTTTTGTGCATTGCAAAGAATTGAAATTTGATTAATGTCCTTTTTTACAAAACAGAATTATGATAGTACACGTCGAAGAAATAAACCGCATATTGTATTATTGAACATCTTTTTCGAAATAATTCCTAAAGAAATTTGCTAGAAACTGTAGGAAATTGCTAGGGTTGCATGAAGAAGATTTTACTCCAGGCAAGTGGCCTAAAAACTTAAATCAACAAAAGAGTGTGTAAGTTCTGTATACGACAAATTCATTCTGAAATGAAAGTGGAAAAAGGCTGCATGTTTTAGCATGAATCTTGTTCGCATGTTATAGGATGATTAATTGGAATTAGGCTATAACCTAACCTATGCTTGATCTTAAACCGAAAAGTTAGGGTTTGAAAATCAACTTACGCGTAGACAATGAGTCATGTGGTTATGGGAACTTTTCTGAAATCACGATAGACAGCAGGAAGATCGTTCAAAGGACACGAACAGCAAGAGCGTTGACCTAGAGTCTAAGTTATAAATGATCCCGATTTATGGTGTTTTAGGGGAATGGAATGGGACTATGCCTTATGGCAGAGAGGTTGAGCTTTGCATCCCTTTCATTTCCCATTCTCCTTGAACCAAGTGCAGCGTGAATCCGCTTCAGACTTGGCGTTTCTCCGTAAAGTAGTTCGCTCGGGTTCGACGCTAGTTGCCGTTAGGAAATGACTAATAGGGAAAACCTTAATTCAGGTCGGTCCTAGGTGGGAACGGCCGGAGTACTTCCGCTACGTGGCAGACGTGGAAAGTCCTAGATCGCAAACCCCGTAACATTCCATGGGAGTGTTGGGCGGAGCTTTCTAGACATCCTTTCTGATGGACTGCTAAGACGTGTCCTGAAGATAACAAGTGGACACTTTACACTTGCTTGAGCTTGTGCTTGAGAGAGGGAGTGTGAGTGTGAGGGAGTGAGTGTGTGAGGTGAGGGACTGTGGTGGAGAAGCTCTTCATCTTCTCCTCTCTTCTTTTCTTATATTTTCTTGTCTTGTCTTGCTCGCGGCAATGGAGCTTGGAGCGTGGAGCTTGAGGATGGAGCTTGCTTGAAGCTTGCACTTGGATCGTGGAGCTATCAGAGTGCTCGGAAGAGGAGGCAACTTGATCGGGTATGGAGGTAAGCTCACTGCACTCGTAAAGATGGATAGCGCGTCGGCTATATGAGAGGTAGCTATTAGTGTGCTCGGCTTGGAACGCTTGAAATAATAAGCGGTCCATGGGTCTTAGCGGCTGAGCTTGAGCTCGCCTCTACATCAGGACGCGAGGAAATCACAGGATATCAAAGGCAAAAGTTGCTATAAGTTATGTCGCATAGATACTTAGTGGTATCTAGTGCCAATTGTTGGCTTAGGTCATTCATTTGGCCATAAGTGTTAGTTGGTGACACTGGAGAAGTGGCATTTAATGGTACCTAATGCCAATCTGATGGTTAAAGATGGCATAGAGATACTCGGGAATGGAAGTTGCTCAGCCAATTTAATTATTGGTCAGTCAGATTATTTTTTAGAGCATCGAAATAATTATTAGATAAAATTTCAGTATTTAAAAACCGAAAAGTAATATTTAATTATGGCTAATCTTGGAAAAATCATTTGAAAAGATTGCCACTTGTCAAAAATGCCCATGGAAGATTAAAAAACATCTTTAGAGATTTGAGAGAGTCATTTTTAGTGTATTCAGCCTGGCAAGAGAGAGGAAGGAGATGCTGCTGGTCTGATTTGCAGCCATTCGAGAATCTTCTGAGACAACCAACGATAGGAGAAGACCAATCAACAACAGGTGACAGCATCTACAGGCTGTTGAGATAGGGCAGCATCACTAAATGATTGATTTTCTTTAATTCTTTGCATGTACAGACTGTCGTGGTAGGGCATCAGTTGCATTTGACTGATTTTCAGTCATCCTTCACGACAAAACTGTGAATTTTCTCTCTCTATATCTTTCTCTCTCATCTCCTAGCCATTTCACAGCCTTGCTCGGAAGATCTTAGCATTTAGACCCTTGGAGGCTGAGAAATTGCAAATTTCTCTGTTGTAAACCCTAATTTACAGCAGAAATTAGGGTTTAGCAGCAGCCTTGGGAAGGGTGTCAGAAATTGGAAGCTCGAAGACTTGGATTCAACAAGGCTGAAGGTGAATTTCAGCTAAATTCAAGTGGAGGACTAGCCAATCATTGAATTTGGGCCATTTCCATCATCTATAAAGTGGATGAAGGGCCCAAATCAAGGAGCAAAAGAGTTTGAAGACTTGCTGGTCACTTTGGACAACAAGGGGAGTTTGGATTGCGAAGGAGATTGGGAGAATTCCATTGTAAATCAACTTCTTCTTTAAGTAAGCTAAAGAAATACCGAAAGGGGCGCCAATTTTGGGGCCAAACGGGTGTGCATTGTCCAAAATCAGTAGGTAAATTTGTATTTTCAGATTTGCATTAATTGTTTTCTGCTGTAATTAAGTTGTAATGAGGGATTTACCACCCATCCATGGAAGGAAGGCTGGTTACATGGCCTCTCACTGAGGCAAAGACTAAGGCAAAGAAGGAAACATGCTGCCCCTGTTGTATCATGTTGCGTGATCAACATTGTCTCTCTTAGAGCTCATCCGATGGCTCCTTCCTCCCTCAATCTCTAAATGCTAGAATGACTCCCAACCCACTCCCAAACAGCCCTCTTGAACATTCAACTTTGCCCAAGAATTGGCTAGCGCCCATTGGCATTAATTGTGCTAATCCTCATTGGACATTTAATGTCCCAATGTTAATTTTGGCCTTGGACTCTAATGTCATTACTGGACATTTAATGGTCTAGATCCAAATTGACATGTGGCACCCAAAAGTATCTTTATGACACAACTTTGCATAACTTTTACTAATGTCACCCACTAATCATTAGGGTTACTAAGGTCTCACTATCACTTAGCTGACATGTATTTCACATGTGCACATCTTATATATAGAAAAGTTGATAGTACGAAAGCTCATCATTAAAAATACATGTCCTTATGACATATGGAGGATGAATTGTAGGTGCAGTATGAGTTTGGATTTCCTCTTAGTTGCCAATGAGGTGTAGCATTGCTTTCTCTTGGTCGGGCTGATGTCCTAGGAGTAAACAATCCAAATTTGGAATGGTTGTCCTTAGCCTTTGAATGAGATTGGTTGCCAAAATGGCTAGCCCTTTGGCAAGGTTGGCAACACCTATTTTTCTTGGTAATATTTTGCCAACCCTCACTTAAATCTTGACTTGGAGGAACTTTGCTTCTTACTAGGTCTTGGGGTTGCTTCTTATTCTTTCAAACCCTTTGCTTTTCCTTTTGAGAGGTGGAAACAAAGGGCCCTTTTGAAGATGGCAGAGACATTGAGTGTCACGGGGACATGAAATTTTGAGATGCTTTAATCTTGTTGATAACATTTGATTACGTTATTAACCAAATGTGCAAGGTTGTTTAGCACATGTGATGTACATGGCAGTTATTTCATGGTAACAGACCAAGGACCTCGAGGATGTAGTGGTGGGTGTCAAAGGTAGAAGTTGTGATAAGTTATGTATGCTAGGCTTTGGGGATTAGTTGGTGTTAGTTTTGACCCTAAGACAGTTATTTGGCCAATAAGTGTCAATGATGACTCTAGGGACTAGCATTAATTAATTAACTAATGCCAGTCTAAGCATCAACAGAGGTTGGGGATCACTCCAGGTTGCAAATGGCCTAGGCAATTTAATTATGGATGGGCTCATTTAATTTTGGGCAAGGTGGTTGAAATTAACTTTCAGAATTATAATATTTTGAAAATTAATTAAATGGCTGGATGATATTGATAAATGTGTCTAGAAAATTGTCACTTGGCAAAAATGCCTATACAAACTGAGAAAACGTTTTTGGGGGCAGTTTATAGTGTAGAGAGAGAGAGAGAGAGTGTGTGTGTGTGTGCGTGTGTGCGTGTGTGTATGTGTGTGTGTGTGGCTGGTCCATTTTCTGATTAGAGAATAGTAATTTGCTGCAAAAGACAGCCATCTGGGGGCCTCAATAGGCAAGGGATAGCAAGGAGTCACCTTCTAGGGGTTGGCAACAACATTGCTAATCAGGTGACAACATTGATTTACACACCTCGAGTTTTTCGAAGTGTTACGAGAACTAGCTTTAAATAAGGATACAAAGCCATATGTTTTTGAAAATGGGATTTTTCCTTAAGCTTTAAAGCTAACGCGGTGGGTTACTACATTAAATGCAGGTTGGAGTAGACAATAGGCTGAATTTAGGGTTTTCTTGCCAAAAAAATTAGATTTCTCTCTCATCTTGGCTCTCTCTTACGTTCTCCAACCCATTGTCAAGAGATCTTGACATTTCTCAATCATTTTGAGCAGATCTTAGCCAAATTCTGTGGACAGCAGAGAGATCTTTGTTGTAAACCCTAAAATTTTTGGATCAAATTGAAAGACTTGGATGGCAATTTTGCTCATGAACAAGGTTACTTGGTCTTTATTTGACTTCAATGAATAAGTGTTTGCAAGGTGTGGGTTCTCATACCATGTAAAGAAATTCTAGGACAAAACAAGAGAAACCACGAATGTATGATAGCACAAAGAACATAGTTTGTAGAATGCTACAAGTTGTCGGGGCTCAAACCTTCTTTCTTAAAGGGTTGGACATTGCACTAGACTCACTTAGTATTACCTCATCAAAGTATTTCTCTTTTGATAGGGTGAGCTTTGGCTTCATGCTAAATAGGGGAAAATCCATCACATAAGAGATACTCAAACAACATTGTAGAAGGGAGTTGTTAGGTTTAAAGAAGTGGAGAAGGATTAAAGGATGGCTTTGTATTGACAAAAAGTGATGCTAGTAGACAAGTGTTGGCCTTGGAATTAGAACCATAATTCTATATTGCATGTTTGGAGGATTGAGAGAGTATCATCCTTACAAACCATATAAACAAGATTATAGGTTTTCACGAAGATATCGATTTGACAATTGAGTCTATGAAATGCAAGTGGTGTGCTCATATGAGAAAGTATAACATCCTCTTGTCCTATGTGAGATAGCTCATCAATTCTACTTGCAAGGAGTCTACAAAGTCCCATGACTTTGATGGTTCTTTTCTATTTTTTGGGAAAGTAGTGGAAAGAAAAACACCTATCTTGGAGCTTATGTGAAATAGATCTCTTGTGGGGTGCAAGCTTCTAGATATAATGGTCAAATACAAAGTTAGATTGGGTAGGCTTCGTTCGTTTCATCCACGACGATAGTGAAATATATATGCCATAGTGGTGGTATTGTAGCTTGAAAGGACTCTTAAATATGTAGATTAAGAACATGGAAAAAATTTGGTTGCACATGTAAGGTGTTCCATATGTTATTGAATGTTGCAAGGAGGATTTGTTTGATGTTGGGGACGTGCCACCATGTTGCTAAGATGATTGTAAAAAAATAGCAATTACATTTGAAAAATGCCTCTCCATTGGATTGTATCATCTTTAGGTTCTTCATGATCTCAAAAGAATTGCAAACATTATCGTATCAAATATGAAACCTATGTTTTCGTCTTTTAGGCTACATCTTTATCGTCTAAGAGCACTTTGAAAATCAATGCTATTGCTATCTTGTGGGTAAGTTTTCCAAGGATGTTTGAATATTGATGTACTTGGAAACTCTTTGTCTATTACGAGACCAAAGCAAGGTATTCATCGTAATATTGTTCATATTTATGTATTACTGATATTATTACATTAATGTTATAAAGTATTTTAGATTCATATAGATGTTGTATTGTCAACCATATAATCCCCATACAAAAGAGAGTAAGGGTAAGCCATTCATACTATTCAAGGTGAGTAGATGTTAGAAATGAGTAAGATTTTCTCCAAAAATAATACCTGGGCAATTGATAGTACATTTAAGACCAATGTGTCTGGTCTTCCACCTTATACAATCATTTTGTCAATCATGCATGGAATGAATCCGTTTTAAGCATTATTTTATATGTGCTTGAAATGAGTTTTAATAGTGATTTATTTTCATCTTCCCATGAATCAAGGTCCCTTGTGATAAGCTTGATAATGTATGCACATCCTTGTCCAATCGCATGCACTGTCCAACATAGTTACAATATAATGAGATGTTCCAACTAATGGTATAATGTTTTTTATCTTATCTAAATGTGGCGTGTTATATTACTAATGGATAGTGTTGATACACTTGTATTTGGTGTAGAAAGTGGCCAAAGTTTAGTGAGACGTTTTTACATGGTAATGTCGACTCAAGTAACCTCATTGAGAGATTATGACAATACATTATGTATATATTTTTTATACTAAAATCAATAGATTTTATACTTGATCTACTACACATCCTTATGAGAAACTTACTTCGAGGTTTAGAATGCAAAGAACCAGACTTGTTTTTCAAACAAAAGCAAGAGATATTTAATGCTTTCAATTCTAATTTCAATTCCAACACTCTCATCTTGGTAGCTTGGGAGTGGCTGAAATAAGGACCTCGGAACTTCATTCTAAACATTTGCTCAACATGAATTATTTGCAGAAATTTTCTATTGGTAATACCAAGAGTATTTTTTGTGAAAACAATTTCGAGTGACCTTTTGATTTTGGTTGGTCAAGTTTACTATATCTCTCTACGTTTACATTTTATGCTGGGTTTACTTTTGGTTTTGGTTGCAAACCACTAGAATCTTGGTAGTCCACGCTGCTTCATCTAATGTTGTGGTGGATGCCACAATTTTCTGCTGCCGCTTGATGAGTTTAGTGGGGCCCATGCAACATGTAGTGATGAAGAACTGGCAGCCAATCCACTTTTCGATTGGTTGGGCTTACAAACCTGGTTGGGTTTCTTTTGTGGATGGGTTTACTTTTTGAAAAAGTAACGGTCATGATTGCTTACATGTGCTTGCTGAATGGGAGGCCGTAGATCCCAACTCCCTGAGGACTCAAAGACCTTGTGAAAGATAATGTGTAGTGAGGTACACTCCACCCTCCCACAAAAAAAAAAAGCACACAAGAGAGGTGCTCCCTCCAAAGACTAGCCAAGAGAGTGGGCAATGGTTAGAGTTGCATTGTTCCATGTGCATATACAATGGGGTAGCGAGCTGAACAAAAGCAGAGCTTGATTGCATTGGACCCTCGTTGGTGACCCTACCAAGGAGGACCAACTTAAGTGGTCATGAGGACAAGTACCCAAGTACTTCTGGCAAGACTTTAAATAAACCTCACAATTATGAGCCTGAGCTTTGACTGTATTTGGAACTAAATACAAGTATGATTTGTTTATGAGGTCTAAGGGCTAGATGAGATTGGCTGCAAGTCGAAGGAACTTGTAGGACAAATTGACATATACTTTGCAAGCAGATCTGCATTAGGTGCATTTCTTGAGAGAGCAGATGTAGCATGTAGACTACCAGATTGTATGCATTTTGTAAGAGCTTGTGTACAACCACATAGTTTTTCTTGTAGTGAATATTTATAACTTTCCAATTATTTTCATGAAGCTAAGATGTGTTGCTACAATTTGGAGGATTACTCTGACACTCTATTCTTTGGTTCTTGTTTTGTAGACGTGGGGAGAGAAGCTCCTATTTTGGTTGTGTTGCAAGATGGAAAAAAAAAGGAAACTCCAAGGTGTCATAGGACATGGATCATTATGCTAAGGCCTTTTCCATGCACACAGTGCATTTAAACTGTTTTCAGTTGATTGGAGTTCATGGTGGGCAAGAACAGTGCAAGTGTCGTAAGCATTGCAAGCTTCTTGGGTCAGACATTATGCACATGTGTGAGATGGGACTTATGGATCCAGAGCAGTGACAGGATCAGTACGAGCTTGATCACATACTTCATGCTTGGGAGCAGATTATAGTGCTGACTGGCATCCTGAATAAGTCCTGTTGTATGAGCATATACTTGAGCAGATATGATTGGACATTCTTCTTGATCCTCTTACCAATATTGTGGGCAGGATGATGTCCTCATTCTACAGATTCCACAATATGTACACAATTTCGGTGTTTCAAAGCTATACAGAACAAAGTTCAAGGGTAGCAGATTTTAATCCAATAACAAGCTTACAGATCAGATTGTTGAATGCAAACATTTATTGACACAATTGTGGTATTTCTGATAGAAGTTGAGAGTGTGTTAAGGTGAGATACTCTGTGTAGCTCTGTTGTGTTTATTACATATAAGACATCAATATGGCAGTTTCAGAATCATTGAGAACCGATCAAGTGGGATGTGAAAGGATGAAAAACACATGCTACAATATTGTCAACTAGTGGATTTAAATATTTGTCAATAGTTCGATATTTGGGTCACATTGTTTTGTTGTCATATGCATGTAATACTAGATGTATCTTTTTTGTTTTTTTGGGTGGGGAAGTAAAAAAAACATCTTTCTGGTTTTGTCTGGTTTTCATTATTTCATATTGTGGTGTTCTGTAACAAGGTTTGTTCCTCCTGTCAATACTTGCATGCCAAGTTAAGAGTCCTTAACTGCCACTTTGATGTATGGGAGTAAAGCAATTTCTGTTTGCACATATTGAATTGTGAGTGATGTTAGACACATCTTAGCTTTGGGGTGGCCTAATAGGGCCGAAAAACTATACATCTCAATGGGAATGCATAGCCTATGTATCAAAAGTAAAGCCCAAAAATTTTCAGATGCTTAGCACTACAAATCCATTGTTGTTTTTTTTTTTGCAGAAGTGATCTCCATTTTGTCCAAGAGTAACATGACCATTTAGTTGTCAATATAACTAATAATTACTCGCTTTTTAAAGCCCAAAAAAGGTCTAGTTGGCAACTAGTAGTGGTTTAACTTTTTTCTTTTTCTTTTTTTCGCTCCCTAGCTTGCAATGGTTAATTTTGAGCTAGTAGTGGGGGCATCAATGACAATCTAAATGCGCAACCACAAAGGTGTATTCCAAAATTAGAAGCTTCTAAGCGCACACTTGAATGCACTAGAAGGTTTGGCCACCTCATTAACGAGATGTTTGGCCTTGGTTTACCTTCTCATAACCTTTTTTTTAAAAAATTGCAAGGCCATTGGGGACCAAGAACGTTTTTGCTTTCAACCCCAATCTTCTTCTAATAGTTTGTCCGCAAGTGCCCCTCTATCTTACACGAAATAGTGTTGACAGCTTTAATCATCTTAGATCGCTCCTTGTATGCAATAAGATACAAGCATCTTTCTTGACTTGAAGAACCCTACTAAATGCCATCCAATGTTGCAAGCATCCATACAACCTTCCCTAATGGTTTGGGCAATGTTGCAATCTGGCTCTCTAGCAAGTTTTGTAGCAACATTAGATAGAGACCCAATTTGGTGCATTTTGATGATGAGATTCAATTCAAACTTAAGTTGGCCACTTGGGGGAAGCACATGTGCCAAGTTCCCTTTGAACCCACACAGTTGTTGACATTTCATTCCTACTTCCATTGTCAAACCACCAAAGCCAAGGAAACCTTTGACAATAAAGCACAATTGAGTGGTAGCCTTGGTTTTGATTGGAAGGCAAACCATTTTACAACTCATTCTCTTGGGATGGGACTCATTGAGAAAAAGAGGACTACGGGCCTATAATAGAGAACCTAGCATACTTGATTTGGATGTGTGCTATTGAAAGAGCAACCACGGATTTGTAGACTCCTCTATCACTCCCATGGAAAGAAAACCTATGCTTATTGTTGTAAGAATGTGGACCATCGTGTAGCTTGCACAACTTCTATATCAATTTGTTGGCAAGTGATTCATCCATACGCAATCCATGTTGATGCCATTCATCATAGTCTTCTAGGCTTTGGAAGGTCTTCCATGCACCTCATTTGGTTTGCTTAATTTGCACATTGTCTAGGAGGTACTTGACCATGGATTTGCACGTAACAATAGCCACTTCTAAAGTGGAATAGATTTACTAACTACATAATCAAGGAAGAATGCAACTAAAATAAATCAACTATCATAGGAAACTATATCTAACATCATTATCTCCTTCCACATTTGTATTATTCTCATTGCTCTCCTACTTGGTGATGGCCTCATCATTCATTGGTTGTTGTTGCTAGCTAATTGTAACCATGCTACCTAATTGTACATTCCAATTGCCTATAGTTAGTTCCAAGTGTATAGTTGCTTCCCCAAGTTTCCATGCTATTGTTGTTGGCAGAGTTAGAATTTTCTAGTTGATGTTAAACTTGCTGCTAGGCACTTTGCACTTAGGTTATATAAAGCATGTCAATTTCAAAATAAGGAAGTGCACTCTCCATACTTTGTTGTTGTGGCTATACATTGGGGGATGTATAAAAGCAACTTTATTAATTACATCTTTTAGCAAAATGTTCATTTGTGTCACTTAGATAGGGACACAAAAACCCTAAAATCATACCTTTACAAAATAATCTTTTATTTCAGGTAATAATAATACAATTTATTTGGCCTTGAGGTCATCACCACCCTTAAGTGAGTCGAGCCTACCCTTGACCAGTAATTCACCACCAGTCCTCCAAAGTCTCATAGTCTTACAAGGTACTTATTCCTTCTTCTATGTGATTGCTATCACAAGAGCACCATTGGACATCACAATTCTTAGAAATAAAGTTATGACTATGATAACTGGTTCCTAGAGAAGGAACTTGGCAAGAAGCTCAGGGTAGCCATTCCCACCACCAATCTTCCAAAGTCTTCTAGTCTCACAAGGTACTTATTCCTTCTTCAATGTATTTGATATCGTTTCTTTTTAGGAAAACAATCCTTTTTCTTAAAGGGAAAACAATATTTTCATTATCAAGTTTTTTCCTTAACCTACTTAAATTGTTACGAGAGAATCCTCATCATGTAAGGTAATTGATGATTACAATTACACAAACTAGTTTAGCTAGCTATTTTGATCTCGATCAAAAATGTTACTTTATCTCTTTGGTTGGGCATGAGTAGCCTTTGGGTTGTTTGTTGTTTCCTTAATATGATTCTCTATCCCTGTCATTGAGTTGAAGATGTAATCTTTCCTTTCTTAAAATCTAAAGCTTGTATAGAGTCCTTCCTTTGATACAATTTCACAATCCAAGCAATCTTAAAGACATAACTATCTTATTTAAGCAAAGAGAGTTGTTCAAGAGAATGCTCGTAAGATTTCCTTCTAAGAATTAGCTAAGACAATTAGTTCCTAAAGTATCGTTTTCTCAAGTTAAAGGTTTCATTCTAAGAATTTGCTAAAACAATAAGCTCTTCAAGTACTAGTTTTTAAACCTAAAGGTTTCAAGTTAACTACATAGTTAGAATTGACCCTTTTCGCCTGTAATTAAAGAATTTAATTCGATGACACTTCATCTTTCAACTATTTAAGCATTCAGAATCTTAGTCCTAGATGCATCAACATTATGGGTATAAATCGTAATAATAGATTAAATTAACAGTCGGGGGTTATAATGTTTCTTGTCTTTTTATTAATTTGCATTGAATTGAGTTGTTGCTTTCACAAGTTCTAACCCTCGAGAGCACCTAATAGTTTGGAGGAGTGTAGCACTTGTTATCGATTTAGCTTTCTCTCTACTCCCATTGTGTGTCTCTTTGGTGACATCCTGCCTAAAGCTTCTTGTAACAAGCTCCTACTTGTCCAAGGATTCAATGGTCTTGAAAGCATAGTTGTTGATTACTCGTTATGGCTTAATTTGCTACTTTTTGACTAAGGTCAGACCTTGAAGGACTTATGTGGTTTCAGTTGGCTTAGTTATCTCAGTTAGAAAGAGGCTAAGATCAAGTTGAAGTGGATTAGGAAATTATCTTGGTCCTCTTTTGCAGGATCTCCACTATTATTCTAGCCCATGTGCTACAAATCAAGGGTCCATTGAGGCCATGATTCATCTTCTTTAAGCCTTTCTGAAAGGTTGAGCTATAATGTGCTAATGTTTTTTTTTTTGCCGTTCTATGTTACTAAGATTAATTAACACCTTAGTGCTTATATTGGCTTATTTAAGGTTATTGTAGCCATAGACATTTAAGGTATAACTAGGCTTTGTCACTTGAATAATCAATAAAGCAACTAATGGCATAGCTTGTTTAATAATAGATCATCGATTATGGAATCATGCCGAGGTATAGACATTTTAATATTAATGACTTAGTTATGTTATGTTGCTAAAGTGAATTGATTATTTTCGTAATGGTACATCACATCCTTTCCCCCTCGGAGAATTCGAGATATCTTCATCTTAAGAGAAAATGGGGGTGATGCCTATAGAGGGTACTCTCATCTATCTAAGTAGCATCCTCTTCAAGAGAGCCCTTCAATTTTAGAATACGTTCTTCCTCTTTTAGGAGGTCCTTCCTTTGTACAAATTGTTCTTGGGTAGTCTTACATCGAAGGGCTTTCTCTTTGTTACTAAGGATTTGCTCATGTTACATTTTAAGAACTCCTTGCTTGGATATTACAATTTAGCTATTAATTAGGGTTTAATGTATAGGCTTTTAATAATATAACATGGAATATATTTTGTACTTTGAGATGAGGTGGGAGTTGCAACTTGTAGACATGTTTCCATAGACACTAAATGATCTTGTAGGAAATGCAGGATCTTGGGCTAAGCTTTTTGAATTTCCCTTGTGATAGAGAACTCTTCGCAGGCTAAACACACAAGAAGACTGTGTATCTTTCCTTGAAAATTTGCTTAGACCTCTTTGGATCTATGTATGTAAAGTGGTGACCTTGGGTGACCTTAATGTCATATCAAATTACCTTTACTTGCTCTTTCATGTCTTCCAACATTCTCTTGGATGCATCCGTCGTGTAGGATCCAAGCAACTAAGAGGGGATATGCAATCTTGGTAAGGCAATGAGTGACATATCTAAGTACATCACCCTTTACCCCATAACACAAGTAACTTCTTCTTACTACATTTAGTGGTTTCACATAACACGAGTATCTAGCTATGGGGGTATCAATACTTCCCAAAGGATTTTCTTCTTAATTTCCTAGTCCTATGGAACTCATAGCCTATTGTGAAAGTAAAAGTGTTTGCCTTCTACATGGAATCCTTATACTTAACAGTTTCATCCATTCCTTGGATAGCTTGCTTGAATTGCACATATTTTTTATCCTTAGTGATTTGAGTTTGAAACTACTTCCATCCATCGTAGTAAAGAGTGCTTCATTAATCATATATTTTCTAGAGTATGATTAAGACCCTTTTTTATCAAATCAAGTAAATGAGTATCAACCACAATGTTAACATTGAGCTATCGTATCAAAACGAAGTATTCCTGGAAGCAAATCATTGGCTTGACCTTATCTAGTAATCCATTACAAAAAGTGATATGCATCATTTTTGGGGAAGATTTGGGGACCAAAATAATTTTCATTCCATGCAATTGGGTATCTATCACCTATAGCCATTTCTCAAAAAGAAGTTCTTTTGTAGTGGAGTCTCAATATTCCAGAATGATACGTTTCCACTCAAGGCTGTTAGAACCACTATGAGTGTTTGACGTGTGCAGCCCTGACACCAAGATGGTTCTAGTGCCCACATTTTTGGATAGGTATTAGCCTTGTAGACAATGACTCCCTCATGTCATCCCTTGTGAGTTTTCATGGGAGTGGGTAATGTTGTTGATGTTGAATCCTTTGTTATTACTAAAGCATCTTTCGATGAGGTGCACGCCATCCCCTTGTAAGTTGCCCAAAATACTTTGGAGTATTGTGGTTAATCATTTGATTTTTTGTTGCATTAAGAATCATTTCCCTGAAGTAAGCAAGGGCCACAAAGGCCATAATGGCATCATGTGCTTCAGTTGATATCCATTTACAGAACAGAATCATTGATCCTCTCAGAGTTCTGGCTTGGAAGATAGTATCAAGGTTATGCATGATGAACCATAGAGCATAGACAAACCAAAGAATAGAGTTGTTCCTACACTCTATATGTGCCAAGCAATGTCACAATAGCATTTCACAAAGGGCTGCAAATAATTAAACATGCCATAAATAAAATTGGCATTATGCTTATTGTCATTTGGCTTAATGGACTTTGTGGCTACGCATATGCCATAGGGTGAGCTATAGTCATTGTGCCCAAAAAGAGACATGCTTAGGGGCCCATTCAGTATGGTGGTACGTGATAAGGATGATATCCCTTCCTCTGCAAGGGTAGAATATTCCTTTCTTGCCTTCGAGTGATCTTCTTCCCCAAGTAGAAGAAGCCACATCTCAATCAAATTGGGTTGTTGATGTGAATACCCCATATGACTGTGGATGGTGTGAACTTGCTTGTAGATATATTTCCAACGAGTAGGTTGGGATAAACACATCCACAAATGAGCCTTGTTGTTGGCCCTTCATGCATTTCACGTGTTTCGATGTAGTATTAAGAAACTTAGCATCAACATCTGAATATTCTGCTGCATGCAAGTGAGCCTTTTTTTTTCAAGTTTGGTGATGGTATTGCTACCTCCACCATCCTTTTTGGTTTTGGGTTTTCGTCTTGGAATATGATGTTTACATGAGGGAATAGATTTTTTATGATGCCTTTAGAGGTCTCTATCCAAAGATTGAGATTTTGTTCATCCTTCTTGATCATTGTATCGAGATTTTCCACCAATGCCTTAAGCTTGTTGATGGCATTACTAGTATTGTTAGTGGCAATGTGATAAAGCTTCACCTATAGTGAAGTATCCAATTCAAGCAACATTAACTTTTTAGACTCACAATTTTCATAGGCAGCCATTGGCAGTTGTAAAGTCAAATTCAATTATGGTCCGATGGAACTCATATGACTTCATGCAACATAGCAATCCTTACATGAAAATGGAAGGAGGTGGGAAGGGGTCCATGTATCCCAAAGAAATGAGATCCGAGTGGCAAGTTATCAACTACAAAGTATAAAAGATCGATCAATAAAAAATCATTATTACAAGGTAAGGCTACCATAGCACCTTCCCATTTGAGTGTGTTAAGACAAAGCATTGCATAAAACATTGTAAGAAAAAAAGTTTGTAAAATATTTCCAAGTTAACCACATATTCCCAATGTCCTAACATGTATATGCTCGTAGAAGGCTAAAAATATATGAAAAGGAATTGAAAAAGTGTACTCAACACTACCACAAGGGTGTCATCTTCATGTTTGAATGAGAGTACATTAAGAAGCAACCAAATTTACAAAGTATCTTCAAAGAGCTAAATACAAGTCATGTTTTCAACAAAAGCACACAATAGGAGTAGGTGGTAGATATGTTACCTGCATCCATACAACAATATCATATAACAACAAGTTATATTGATGCATTTTGGAGGTGTCAATGACCTACCATAGTTGTCATCCACATCCGCTAATAGTATGGATTACCTTGCTAGAATACCTAACTATTACAAGTTCATGTCGTTGTTGTAGGGAGTTAGTTTTATAAGCTTGGTTGTTGAAGTTTGGATATAAAACAATGGTTTATGGAAAACTACAAAGTTCCCTTCATGAATAATATATTTATATCGATTCTCGACAAGTGTATTAGGTGGCATAATGATGAGAACAAATGTATCTCATGGCCCACTAGCGATAACAAGACATGTTCATGTAGGCTTCCCATAGGTTTATAGCGGCAACATAAGTTAGATTCTAGCCATTCATGTAAATGAAACACATGTTCCATGAATTGCATATGCAAGGTTGTATACATGAATGTGCGAAGTCCATCTTGGCTCATCCCTAGATGTAGGGCTAGTTACATAATTGCACAAATTTGGGAGTTTCGTGCTTAGGGACAGATCTAGCCATAAATGGTGGGCAAGGCATATGGTAGGCTTCACATGGCATGGCATTGAAGAGATTTATAGTTGCTTTCATTAGATGAGTATTTAACATCGAGATATGACTAAGGTAGAAGGGTAATTGATGTCATCCCTCACTAACTTGGATTAATTTCAAGCACTAACAAACCTAGAAATGCAGAAAACAACATCCATGCTACACATTAGTCTTAATAGTGGCTAGTGACTGTGGGCAATGCATCCAAATTTTTGTAGCTATGAATGTTTGTTGAGATGGCAAGCTCAATGCATGGTAATATTGATGATGGACCACCTAGTTAGATGGGTTCGCACTTATCTACACTTAGCACATCGGTGGCCATTATGATCCTCACATGGTCTGACTTATCACTTATTATATTTGGTTTGTTGCACCTACCTACGACTAGCATAATTATAGTTCTAATTTATTAGTATACTCAATTATGCACTATTTGACTTAGTAAGCCACTTTTCATTATGTTGTACCTTATCTATATTTTCTGTACATTGTATTGTGTCTGAAAGAAGAAGATGAAACTAGCAAACAAACGTTTTGGCCTCCATCTCTCTTCTTGTGTTCTTGAATAAGCTTTCTCTTGTGTGTGGTGTGTGTTTTGCGCAACAACTCCAACAAATCCCCCCATCACATCATTTGTGACAATGCTTGGAGGACGCTATGCTATGGAGAAATGATTCAAAGGTAGGATGGGTGATGGGTACATGTCTAATCACAATCCAACTATTAGTAATTTATGCATGCAAAGCAAGTATAATAGCAAGTCAAATAGGAGAGAATAGGGTGTGCCCCACTCATTCATGGTAGGAATGAAGACGAGAGCAATAGTAGCATATGGGAAGCCACAATATGTTTATTTCCTCTATGCCAAGCTATGCATGGTGTGCAAAGGCTAGCATTAGAGTCCAAGCATTATTGATCGTGCAATTAACTCACAACAATTCATGCAACGTTTGCCATTCCTTTGTTGTGGAATGGTAAAAGAGAGAGGAGCCTTGTGGTGTGAATGCAAATGAGGGAGGCTTAATGAGAGTAGGGTGGTTATTTAATATGTTGATGAGGTACGGGAGCATGTAGAACGTGATGAAAAATGGTGCCCTACACCATAGCCTACTTTCGTTGTTAGGGTGTTAAAACACCCTTGTTCACTAGGGTCAACCTACCCATGCGTAGTCTTGCACCCTATCTTTTTATTTATTTATTTTCTTTGTATCTAAGTTGTGCACTAGGACTTTTTAACAATGCTTGTGAGGTATACGCCTTTAAAAAAATTTAACAAATATTTTTATTTTTATGCACCAAGGTGCCTACTAATGAGTACACCATCATGTAAGAGGCCATAAATAGTTCCTTGGACACAATATATTTGCATGATGATTGTGTGATATATGCCTTATGTATGTTCACATAATTTTTGCAAGATATACCCCTTAAATATGTTTATATAATGTTTGTGTGATGTTCGTTTGCATAGTACATTAGCATACATTTGGAGTAAACAACAATGTTTGTGAGATAGAGCCCCTCTTAAAAATTTTATAAGACCAAAGTTTATTTTTATGCACTAAGGTGCTTACTGATGAGTTTACCTTCATGTAAGATGGCAAAAATAGTTCCTTGGGCATAATACACATTATATGGATTGATATATAGTAAACAACCTTTTTTATCAGCACTTTTGTTTTTTAAAGGAATTTGTCTTTCACACTTTTTTTAAAAGGAATTTGCCTTTGTACAAGGGAGAATGGCCACAAGAGGGTAGATTCATCGGTTGGGGACATTATGCTTGTCAAACTATCAATTGTGTTCACCACATGTGCCGATAATAATCCAATGATTGTATTTAATCCAATCAAGCACCAAGCAGTTTAGGGTTCTACACACACACACACACACATGTGTGTGTGTGTGCAAGCTTGTATTTTGTGGTGGAAACATAAGTGTGTAATTAAACATGATGCAAAGTAGAAATGTGTGTGTGTGTGTGTGTGTGTGTGTGTGTGACTAGGAGCACATGACGATCAAAAGTAAAGCACAAAGAGCAATTCTACTTTCCAAGCTTATAAAATTAAAGCTCAACAATATTACTAATGTCATTACACCATATCCACAATACAAAGCAAGCACTATAAGACATGCAATTCTCTCACCATTAAAGAGATAAAGTTTCATTTTTTTCCTAGTAAGAAGAAAATTGTAAATGTTGCTCAAACAAGGAAGTCTAATAAGGGTGAGAAGAAACAAGAGAGTTAGAGGTTTCATAGATATTGTAAGGCAAAAGGTTGTGTCATAAAGAATTAGTTGCAAAAGAGGCTAAGAAGAAAGCGGCTAAGAAGACGGTTGATGCCCAAAACTTGGAAGACAAGGATAGGATTGAATGGTGAAACATAAAAAATCCTTAGAATTGCTCCCCATTTAATGAAACTTTTGGTAATTTAGATGTTTTGGGGCTATTTAAAAGGCTAATTAGTATGTAATGAGTTTTTAGCTCAACATTGAATAGCATTGATGTTCAAAACACTCTTAGACTATAAAGTTGTAGCCTCAAAGAAGAGAATGTTCATTTGTTTCGTATTTAATAGGACAATGTTTGCACTTCTTCTGGAATCATGAAGAACCTAAAGGCCACGCGATCTGATGAAAATCCATTTTTGATATGTGCTCATTTTTTGGACTCATTGTAGCGACGTAGCAGCATGTTCCAGCAACACGTTCTAAAGTTAAACAAATCCTCATCGTATCATTCAATAACATGTGGATGGTTCAGTAAATGATACAAATCAGTAGAAAAACAAGGTATATTTGTCATAAGGACATGTATTTTTGAAACCTCACTTAAAATTTGGATTAATTTTTAATCACATGGTCAAGTAAATGTTGCACATGTGAGGTGTAATTGGGATTAGAATGAAATTTTCAAGCTGGGACTTGAGAAAATCATGGGATGTCAAAGGCAAAAGTTACTATAAGTTATGCTGCAGAGGTACTTCGTGGTATCTGGTGCCAATTGTTGGTTTAGGCCATTCATTTGGTCATAAGTGACAATTAATGACACTAGAGATGTGTCGTGTAAAGGTATCTAATGCCAATCTGATGGTCAAAGACAACGCAAAGATACTCGAGAATGGAAGTTGCCTAGCTAATTTAATTATTGGCCACTCGGATTTTTTTTTGGGCAGCAAAATAATTACAAGATTGATTTTCAGTATTTAAAGGCTCAAAATTAATATTTAATTTTAGATAATGCTAGAAAAACCATTTGGAAAGGTTGCTTGAAATTTTTCTTTAGAGACTGGAGAGAGATATTTTTAGTGCATTCAGCTTGAGATATTGTTGGTCTGATCTGTAGCCATTGAACGACCTTTTGAGGCAAGCAGGGCTAGGAGAATACCAATCAATAGCAAGTTACAACATCTATAGGGTGTTTAGATAGGACAACAACAGTAAATGACTGATTTTCTTCAGTTCTTCGAGGAGAAAGTCTAAATTTTCTCTCTCATTAGCATTTGCTCTCATCTCCCAGCCTTTCTATAGCCTTGCTCTGAAGATTATAGCATTGAGATCACCAAAGGTTGAGAAATTTGAGATTTTTCTGCTTTAAACCCTAATCTGTAGCGTAAACCCTAATATCAATAGTAGAAATTAGGATTTAGTAGAAGCTTCGGCAAGTGTGCCACAAATTGAAAGCTCCAAGACTTGGATTCAATAGGACTAACATTGTTTTCCATCTCTAGCAAAGTGGTTAAAGGCCAATTCACTGTGCAAATCAAGGGGCAAATTGGATTAAAGACTTGCTAGTCATTCTGGACAACAAGGGGAGTTGGAATATCAAAAGAGATAGGGAAAATCCCATTGTACATTAACTTCTTCTTTAGTTAAGTTAGAGATATATTGAAGGGCGCTAGTTTTGGGGCCAACAGGATATCCATTGTTAAAGATTATAAGTTAATTTGCATTGCTTAATTTTGTGTTAAATCTTACTATTGTAACTAGGTTGTAATCAAGGAATTACCGACTATCCATGGAGGGAAGGTTGGTTTCATGGTTCTGTTGCCGGGATACTATTGAATCCCAATCCCTTGATTTGGTGAGCTTGAGGCACTTGATTGCAAGCCAAAGCTTTGTGCTCGTGCTGATTTTATCACTCAGCTAAGAAATTACAGCAATATGTCTTCATAGATTGAGATGGACTCAACTAGTGATGATGCCTCTTGGTATGAACATTCACATGGGAATGAAAGAAATACAATGTCTGACCATGGACCATGGACAAGATTTTGACCATAGACAGCAAGCCGGAAAATTTAAAAATCAAGGAGATTCTAAAGGAAAGAAGCGCAAAACGTCAATGGGATTGGTTCCGATGTTAGTAATCAGCCTAACAATGATGCTATTGAGTTGTGCAAAGCATGGGACAAAATTAGGTGTCAGCATGCATTGATTTTTATTGAGAATGGTGCACAAGTCAACTTCATCTTTATTGACATGGCAGCCCATCTAGGCATTAGAGAGGATGAGATGGGACCCATGGGGGAAGTTGGAATGACATATAAAGGCCATGTAGAGCCTGTCATACTGCTTATTGAAAAGCTTTGGTTGATAATATAGGGATATGTGGACAATGAAGAGTCCTTCATTTCTCCAATTTAGGCTTGCAATGTATTGCTTGGTATGCCATTGTGTCACCGTATGCATGCAATGATTGATTCTCATGCATACTTGGTTTTTAAAAAGGATAAAGATAATAGTGCAAATAAGCCACCTTATAAGCCCACCATATAGAGTTAATGCAACCCAACAGAAGAAGATTATGAGTGAGGTGAATGAGCTGTTAGAAAAAGGGTTGATTAAGCCCAGCTCATCTCCTTATTCTCCAATGCTTTTGGTGCAAAAAAAGGATTTCATGGCATATGTGTATTGACTATCGTACTTTGAACAAGATCACCATAAAGAATTACTTTTTGATTCCTTGGATCGATGATGTTATGGAGAGATTGCAAGGGGTAGTCATATTCAGCCATATAGATTTGAAAAGTGGGTACCATTAGATATGTATTAGACTGGAAGATGTGCCTAAGATATCTTTTAGGACATCTTTTGGATGGTATGAGTTATTTGTTATACCTTTTGAACTTACGAATAATGACATAATTGTCAATTCATGCCATTATTGTATCTCATACCATCCAAAACACTTTATTTAATGACATAATTGTCAATTCAGACAATGAGGTAGATTATACAAGACACTTGGACATTGTGTTCAATAAATTGCATGAGCATATGTTGGTTATCAATTACAAGAAAAGTGAATTCTTCTTGTATGCAATCCACTTTTTGGGATCTATTGTATCGGCTAATGGTATTCGCATGAACCTTGCAATGGTTGAGGCAATACGATCACGGCTACCTTTGAGAAATGTGCATGAGATCCAAAACTTATTGGGTTTATGTTCTTGCTACAAAAAGTACGTATATGGGTTTACTGAAATTGCATCTCCATTGCATGCATTGCAGAAGAAAGATGTGCAATTTAGATGAACGGCAGTGGAAATTTCAGCATTTGAAAAGTTGAAGGAAAAGATTACCTCAGATCCTGTGTTTGTGTTGTCGAATCTAATGAACTCATTTCTAGTTTAGTGTAATGCATGTGGTAATAACATTGAGCTGTTTGTATGCTAAACATCCGAGTTGTGGCTTATAAGAGCCGAATTCTCCACGGCACAGCAGGTCTATGAGAAACAGCTCTTGGCTGTAATTCATACAGTTTCTATGTGGAAACATTATTTGTTGGGGGTTTATTTCAGAGTGTAGACAAGCCATTAAACTTTGAGGTACTTTTTGATGCAAACAAAGTTGTCAGAGAAGTATATGAGATGGAAAATTTTTCTCTCTATGTTTCACTTTAAGGTTTTATATATTAATGGTAAAAAGAATGTTGTGGCTAATGTAGTATCACGTAAGCCACAAATTTTGGCAATCAGCATGGTTTATCACATTGAGTTGGATGCCATGAAAGAGCAATATGTTGCAGATTTGGACTTTGCTAGTGTTAATGATCAGCTTTGCAATGGCCAAAGGCACGAACACTTTGTGCTAAGAGATGGATTTTTTATGATGCATGGATAATTGTGTGTCACAAAGTAGTTAAGGTCCAAAGTTATTATTGAAAGTCATGCTCCTTCATATGCAAGACACAGAGATATTGATACCATAGGCAGTGGAGCATTTCTTTTATTGGCCAGCTTTGAGGTATGATGTAGAACAATTTGTTAAGACATGCATCGTATGCCACAAGGTAAAGCATGATAGACAAAAGATTTTGGGTTTGTTGTAGCTCTCGCCTATTCCAGATTTGTCTTGGCAGAGCATTGCAATGGAGTTTATTTTTTAGCTTCTTAGGACACCTACAGGGAATGATGGGATATTGACTATCATTTGCAGATTTAGCAAACAAGCCCATTTTATTCTGATGAGAAAGAAAATAAAGGTTGATCATATGGCACGATTGTTTTTGGAGCACATCTTTAACTATCATGGTATGCTAGAGTCGATCATTAGTGATCGAGATCCTCCGATGACCTGTTTATTTTGAAGGGGTCATTTGAGAATATGAGTACCACACTGAAATTCTCATCCTCCTTCCATTTGGAGACAAATGGTGCATGTGAGGAAGCAAATTCCACAGTGTTAGATCTTTTGAGGTGCTATATTTCAAACCACAAGACTCAATGGGAGCAATATTTGCCCTTGGTTAAGTTTGCTTACAACACCACAATGCATAGTTCAATGGGGAAAGCCCCATTTGAGGTGGTTGAGGGTGGCAAGAAGATACCACCTATTCTGCAAACTATGAATAAGATCTTTGAGGCTGATCGTTATGTAGAAAACTTAGATGCAACCGATGCAAAGATCAAGCATGCACTTTAGAGATCACAAGAAAAGCAAAAGAGGACAATTGATCGCCACATACGTGCTTTGCAATTTATACAGGGTGATTATGTATTGCCGCGTTTTCAAACCATAAGACATAGTGGGAGGAGTAATTGCTCTTGGTTAAGTTTTCTTACAATAACATAATACATAGTTTAATGGGCAAAGCTCCATTTAAGGTGGTTGAGGGTGGCAAGAAGATACCACCTATTCAGCAAACTAAGGATAAGATCTTTGAGGCTGATTGTTATGTAGAAAACTTAAATGCAACCTATGCAAAGATAAAGTATGTACTTCAGAGATCGCAAGAAAAGCAAAAGAGGGCAATTGATCACCACAGATGTGCTTTGCAATTTGTACACTGATTATGTATTGCTGCATTTTGAAAAGACAAGGTTGAAAAAGATGAAAAGAAGAGAAAGATTGTATCTAAAGTTGAGTATAAGATACTATCGGCCCTCCCAGGTGTTGGAAAATATCAACAATATGACATATCGAATGAAATTACCTTCACATTGGCAAATATACAATGCCTTTCATGTTAGTTTGTTGAGGGCTTTTCATGGTGATGTGCTAGAGGATACCAAATAGATGGAAGAGGATAACTTTGCAAACCATTCTTAGTTGTTGCAACTTTACCTAAATGCCTTTGAGTTAGAGCCGGCTTTAGTTCAAGCTCCGTCAGATTTAGCAGAACAGGGATTTGGAGTATTGCGTGATGCTCAAGGGGGAGGTAATACTTCCACTCCTCTAGTTATGGGCAGCTCTTGTATGTAGTGGATCTCATATGTATTTAGGATGCATCCAAGGTACGGTGTTGAGAGTATGTTTGCCATGAGGTTACTACTTAGTGTACCAGTCATTGTGGAGGGACCAGCAAATCAATGAATTTGGGGCATTTTCCATCTCCATCAAAGCAGGTGAAGGTCAATTGACTACTCAATCAAGGGGCAAATTAAGTTAAAGAACTACCGAAAGGGATGCTAGTTTTGGGGCCAACAAGGTATCCATTGTCCAAGATTGTAAGTTAATTCGCATTTCTCAATTTTGTAATAAATATTGCTACTATAAATAGGTTGTAATCAAGGAATTGCCACCCATCCATGAAAGGAAGGTTGGTTTCAAAATGTCTCTCATGTAGAGTATGTACACACAGAGTAACTTTATGGAGATCTTGTATAAACTTGACCTACACCTTACTGAGGCAACCACATTTTTTCAAGGTTCTCAATTTATGTGTTTGAGAGCCCTTTTGAGCTATGCTACCACCATGATGGCATGCATATTCCACGATCATCGTGGATAGACTATGCTTTTTGGTCGAACAAAGCATGCCAAGTTTAACTTTGTATTTGATCATTCTCTCTTGAAGCTTGCACTTCACAAGAGATCTATCTGACAAGAGCTCCAAGGTAGGTGTTTTTCTCTCCACCACTTTATTAGAAAATAGAAAAGAACTATTAGAGTCATGTTACTTTATGGACACCTTGCAAGTACAAGAATTGATGAGCTCTCACATAGGAAAGACAAATACCATGCTTTCTCATATCAATGCATGAGTTGATTTGATGGAGTCGATTATCACATTCACACCTTCCTAAGAACTATAGTCTTGTTTATATGCTTTTCAAAGTTGATGCTCTCCCAATCCTTGAAACATGCCATATACAATGATGGTTCTGATTTCAAGGCCAATGTGCAAAATTTCTGTTAGTGCAAAGACTTTCTTTGATCCCTTCTCTACTTCTTCAAGTCTAGCAATTTCCTTTTATTGTTAGTTTAAGTACCTCAAATGTGATGGATTTGTCCCTATTTCAATCACTTAGCATCAAGCTGTAGCTCTCTCTATCGAAAGAGAAGTACTTTGATGAGGTAAAATTGAGTGGGATTGGTGCAATGCTATTGCTTTCTCGTGATGTCAAATCATTATCTTCAGCAAAGAATTTTTGCATCTCAGCCTCATCACTTCATGATTCATTTGACATTTCTTCATTTATGTGGAGGTTCTCAATCTCAAGATCACTCTTCTTAGTCTATGCCCATTGACTAAAAAGGCATATATAACCAAAACATCATCATAATGTCACAATTGCATCTATTGCAAAAAGGAGAGCAAGAGAGAGAAATGCACCTTGATGTAAAAGCCATAGATGTTTAATCGCAAAGACTCTCATCTTGGTAGCTTGGGAGTGGTTGAAATAAGGACCTCGGAACTTCATTCTAAACGTTCGCTCAACATGAATTATTTGCAGAAATTTTCTATTGGTAATACCAAGAGTATTTTTTGTGAAAACAATTTCGAGTGACCTTTTGATTTTGGTTGGTCAAGTTTACTATATCTCTCTACGTTTACATTTTATGCTGGGTTTACTTTTGGTTTTGGTTGCAAACCACTAGAATCTTGGTAGTCCACGTTGCTTCATCTAATGTTGTGGTGGATGCCACAATTTTCTGCTGCCGCTTGATGAGTTTAGTGGGGCCCATGCAACATGTAGTGATGAAGAACTGGCAGCCAATCCACTTTTCGATTGGTTGGGCTTACAAACCTGGTTGGGTTTCTTTTGTGGATGGGTTTACTTTTTGAAAAAGTAACGGTCATGATTGCTTACATGTGCTTGCTGAATGGGAGGCCGTAGATCCCAACTCCCTGAGGACTCAAAGACCTTGTGAAAGATAATGTGTAGTGAGGTACACTCCACCCTCCCACAAAAAAAAAAGCACACAAGAGAGGTGCTCCCTCCAAAGACTAGCCAAGAGAGTGGGCAATGGTTAGAGTTGCATTGTTCCATGTGCATATACAATGGGGTAGCGAGCTGAACAAAAGCAGAGCTTGATTGCATTGGACCCTCGTTGGTGACCCTACCAAGGAGGACCAACTTAAGTGGTCATGAGGACAAGTACCCAAGTACTTCTGGCAAGACTTTAAATAAACCTCACAATTATGAGCCTGAGCGTTGACTATACAAGTATGATTTGTTTTTGAGGTCTAAGGGCTAGATGAGATTGGCTGCAAGTCGAAGGAACTTGTTGGACAAATTGACATCTACATTGCAAGCAGATCTGCATTAGGTGCATTTCTTGAGAGAGCAGATGTAGCATGTAGACTACCAAATTGTATGCATTTTGTAAGAGCTTGTGTACAACCACATAGTTTTTCTTGTAGTGAATATTTATAACTTTCCAATTATTTTCATGAAGCTAAGATATGTTGCTACAATTTGGAGGATTACTCTGACACTCTATTCTTTGGTTCGTGTTTTGTAGACATGGGGAGAGAAGCTCCTATTTTGGTTGTGTTGCAAGATGGAAAAAAAAAAAGGAAACTCCAAGGTGTCATAGGACATGGATCATTATGCTAAGGCCTTTTCCATGCACACAGTGCATTTAAACTGTTTTCAGTTGATTGGAGTTCGTGGTGGGCAAGAACAGTGCAAGTGTCATAAGCATTGCAAGCTTCTTGGGTCAGACATTATGCACGTGTGTGAGATGGGACTTACGGATCCAAAGTAGTGACAGGATCAATACGAGCTTGATCACGTACTTCTTGCTTGGGAGCAGTTTATAGTGCTGGGCTGGCATCCTGATTAAGTCCTGTTGTATGAGCATATACTTGAGCAGATATGAGTGGACATTCTTCTTGATCCTCTTACCAATATTGTGGGCAGGATGATGTCCTCATTCTATAGATTCCACAATATGTACACAATTTTCGGTGTTTCAAAGCTATACAGAACAAAGTTCAAGGGTAGCAGATTTTAATCCAATAACAAGCTTACATATCAGATTGTTGAATGCAAAAATTTATTGACACAATTGTGGTATTTCTCATAGAAGTTGAGAGTGTATTAAGGTGAGATATTCTGTGTAGCTCTGTTGTGTTTATTACATATAAGACATCAATATGGCAGTTTCAGAATCATTGAGAACCGATCAAGTGGGATGTGAAAGGATGAAAAACACATGCTATAATATTGTCAACTAGTGGATTTAAATATTTGTCAATAGTTCGATATTTGGGTCACATTGTTTTGTTGTCATATGCATGTAATACTAGATGTATCTTTTTTGTTTTTTTGGGTGGGGAAGTAAAACAACCATCTTTCTGGTTTTGTCTGGTTTTCATTATTTCATATTGTGGTGTTCTGTAACAAGGTTTGTTCCTCCTGTCAATACTTGCATGCCAAGTTAAGAGTCCTTAACTGCCACTTTGATGTATGGGAGTAAAGCAATTTCTGTTTGCACATATTGAATTGTGAGTGATGTTAGACACATCTTAGCTTTGGGGTGCCCTAATAGGGCCGAAAAACTATACATCTTAATGGGAATACGTCTAACATCTTAGCTTTGGGGTGCCCTAATAGGGCCGAAAAACTATACATCTTAATGGGAATACATAGCCTATGTATCAAAAGTAAAGCCCATAAATTTTCAGATGCTTAGCACTACAAATCCATTGTTGTTGGTTTTTTTTTTTTTTTTGCAAAACTGATCTCCATTTTGTCCAAGAGTAACATGATCATTTAGTTGTCAATGTAATTAATAATTACTCGCTTTTTAAAGCTCAAAAAAGGTCTAGTTGGCAAGTAGTAGTGGTTTAACTTTTTCTTTCTTTTTTTCGCTCCCTAGCTTGCAATGGTTAATTTTGAGCTAGTAGTGGGGGCATCAATGACGATCTAGACGAGCAACCACAAAGGAGCATTCCAAAATTAGAAGCTTCTAAGCGCACACTTGAATGCACTAGAAGGCTTGGCCACCTCATTAATGAGATGTTTTCGCCTTGTTTTACCTTCTCATAACCCTTTTTTTTTGGTTGCAAGGCCATTGGCGACCAATAACGTTTTTGCGTTCAACCCCAATCTTCTTCTAATAGTCTCTTTGCAAGTGCCCCTCTACCTTACGCAAAATAGTGTTGACAGCTTTAAGCATCTTAGATCGCTCCTTGTATGGAATAGGATACAAGTATCTTTCTTGACTTGAAGAACCCTACTAAATGCAATCCAATGTCACAAGCATCCATATAGCCTTCCCTAATGGTTTTGGCAATGTTGCAACTTGGCTCTCCGGCCAGTTTTGTAGCAACATGAGATAGAGACCCAATTTGGTGCATTTTGATGATGAGATTCAATTCAAACTTAAGTTGGCCACTTGGGCACATGAACCAACACAGTTGTTGACATTTCATTCCTACTTCCATTGTCAAACCACCAAAGCCAAGGAAACCTTTGACAATAAAGCACAATTGAGTGGTAGCCTTGGTTTTGATTGGTAGGCAAACCATTTTACAACTCATTCTCTTGGGATGGGACTCATCGAAAAAAAAGAGGACTACGAGCCTACAATAGACAACCTAGCATACTTGATTTTGATGTGTGCTATTGAAAGATCAACCACGGATTTGTGTACTCCTCTATCACTCCCATGGAAAGAAAATCTATGCTTATTGTTGTAATAATGTGGACCATCATGTGTAGCTTGCACAACTTCTATATCAATTTGTTGGTAAATGATTGATCCATATGCAATCCATGTTGATGCCATTCGTCATAGTCTTTTAGGCTTTGGAAGGTCTTTCACACACCCCATTTGGTTTGCTTAATTTGTACATTGTCTAGGAGGTACTTGACCATGGATTTGCATGTAACAATAGCCACTTCTAAAGTGGAATAGATTTACTAACTACATAATTAAGGAAGAATGCAACTAAAATAAATCAACTATCATAGGAAACTATGTCTAGGATCATTATCTCCTTCCACATTTGTATTATTCTCATTGCTCTCCTACTTGGTGATGGCCTCATCATTCGTTGGTTGTTGTTGCTACCTTGGTAAGTACATTTGTTGTAGACTGTAACCATGCTACCTAATTGTACATTCCAATTGCCTATAGTTAGTTCCGAGTGTATAGTTGCTTCCCCAAGTTTCCATGCTATTGTTGTTGGTAGAGTTAGAATTTTCTAGTTGATGTTAAACGTGCTACTAGGCAGTCTGCACTTGGGTTATATAAAGCACGTCAATTTCAAAATAAGGAAGTGCACTCTCCATATTTTGTTGTTATGGCTATACATTGGGATTTGCACTTGATAGGGAATTTCTATACACGCATATTGACCAAATGAATACTACACTATATTAATATTCATATTGAAATGTTCAGGGTGCTACATGGTTATCACCGAGGCCACAATGAAGGTAAACAATTAGGGTAGCAAATGCCATAAGCCTTGCTTCACACAATAAGAGTGAGAAAGAACATTGTTAAAGGTGTGCACATTTCATGGACATGGTCATACATTCATACATGTTCTTATATGTATGTATTGTGTGAACATGATTTGAAGTACTCACTAGTTGAAGGGGTTTTAGAAGACAACAAACTTAAAATAACAATTCAATTAAGTTTCACCAATAGAATAACTTAAATTTTAATTTCAATATTAGATTAACTTTTCATATGTATAAGTATTTATGTTTGAAAAACTTATTAATTAAATGAAATCATTTCTAACTTAAATTAATGAACTTCTAACTTATATAACACATTAAGACCATGCTATTTTAGAAAATAATATGTGAAGTTTCCTTTAAAACGACATGCAAAAAATGTTACTTTTTTTTCTTAATTGGAAGTTGTTGACTACAAAAGCTGCTTAACAAATCACACACTCCAACCGAGTATCGATCCATAAATCTCTTCAGTGCACCAATGGAGAGTTCCTCATGCATTAATCCATGTTGTACTTTTGAACGCAATAGCATTGAAGCACATACATTCCACACTTCCCTGCCCATGCAAACATAAATATTGGCACCATGTAACATGGTGCAAAGGCCATAAGAAACAAATCACAAATTTAGTTTTTGGGTACAAATTGGAATGGCAATATTTTTGGGTCATCATAAATAGTGAAACTAAATTCGGAAATCACACGAGTGTGCAAACATGTATATCCCTTTACTTACACATGTAACTATCAAAGCTTTTAATGTTGGTGCATCATGTGATGCATGCATCAACTTTGAGATCATGCAAACACCTCATTCAAGTATTGTGCCACGATAGTGCTTGGATGACAACATGATGCCTTGACAAAGGGCTTTCTTATCTTGTCAATATGTGAGATTATCTACGGTTCAACAAGAGACTTTGTGATACATCCCCACCCTAGCTCAATGTGCTAGAGGGAATGTTTTCCTAGTCTCCGAGTTGGTTATTCTAAGGCATGCAATGCCTAGATCCCATCGAACTCATTGACTTATCCGAGCTAGGTTGCTTTTGTGTCTACCTCGTAAGAAAAGCACATGGCTTGACTAAAGAGGATCAACCCAAGGGCTCCTAAGACTCACTAAGTCTCCTAGTAGCTTTTTAGTGGCCGATCAAAAGAGAAGTCACTTTGCAAATAATAGATTGGAAGCAGGCCTACATCACACTTGGTTCATTGAGAGTGAGAGATGAGGGGGTTAGAATATCGATCCCTCTCCCTATAAGGCATAACCTAACCCTAGGCACCGAAACAATGCTAAGAATATTCTACGACAGAAATCCTATGCAAATCAATGCATTAGCTCTATTAACTTGGTTCTTAGTTGAGAAGTACTTGTATAATTGGATCCACCCTTCTATAGAACACTTCTCTTGGGGAAATTTATCCATCCACCCCCATGCGCACACCCATATGTATACTTTAGTTTTCTAATTATTATGACCACATTTAGTTGGGATGTATAAAAGCAACTTTATTAAATACATATTTGTTGCTTTCACAAGTTCTAACCCTCAAGAGCATAGGTTGGAGGAGTGTAGCACTTGTTATCGATTTAGCTCTCTCTCTACTCCCATTGTGTGTCTCTTTGGTGACATCCTGCCTAAAGCTTCTTGTAATAAGCTCCTACTTGTCCAAGGATTTAATGGTCTTGAAAGCATAGTTGTTGACTACCTGTTATGGCTTACTTTGCTACTTTTTGGCTAAGGTCAGACCTTGAAGGACTTATGTGGTTTCTTTTGGCTTAGTTACCTCAGTTAGAAAGAGGCTAAGATCAAGTTGAAGTGGACTAGGAAATTATCTTGGTCCTCTTTTACAGGATCTCCACTATTATTCTAGCCCATGTGCTACAAATCAAGGGTCTATTGAAGCCATGATTCATCTTCTTTAAGCCTTTCCGAAAGGTTTAGCTATAGTGTGCTTTTTTTTTTTTGGTCGTTCTATGTTACTAAGATTACATAACACCTTCATGCTTATATTGGCTTTTTTAAGGTTATTATAGCCATAGACATTTAAGGTATAACTAGGCTTTGTCACTTGAATAATCAATAAAGCAACTAATGGCATAGCTTGTTTAGTAATAGATCATCGATTATATAGTCATGCCAAGGTATAGACATTTTAATATTAATGACTTAGTTATGTTATGTTGCTAAAGTGAATTGATTATTTTCGTAATGGTACATCACATGCTTTCCCCCTCAAAGAATTCAAGATATCTTCATCTTGAGAGAAAATGGGGGTGATGCCTATAGAGGGTACTCTCATCTATCTAAGTAGCATCATCTTCAAGAGAGTCCTTCCCTTTTAGAATACGTTCTTCCTCTTTTAGGAGGTCCTTCCATTGTACAAATTGTTCTTGGGTCGTTCTATATCGAAGGGCTTTCTCTTTGTTATCAAGGATTTGCTCATGTTACATCTTAAGAACTCCTTGCTTGGATATTACAATTTAGCTATTAATTAGGGTTTAATGTATAGGCTTTTAATAATATAACATGGAATATATTTTGTACTTTGAGATGAGGTGGGAGTTGCAACTTGTAGACATGTTTCCCTAGACACTTAATGATCTTGTAGGAAATGCAAGATCTTGGGCTAAGCTTTTTGAGTTTCCCTTGTGATAGAGAACTCTTCTCAGGCTAAACACACAAGAAGACCATGTATCTTTCCTTGAAAATTTGCTCAGACCTCTTTGGATCTATGTATGTAAAGTGGTGATCTTGGGTGACCTTAATGTCATATCAAATTACCTTTACTTGCTCTTTCATGTCTTCCAACATTCTCTTGGATGCATCCATCGTAAGTGTAGGATCCAAGCAAGTAAGAGGGGATATGCAATCTTGGTTGTTAAGCACTTCGAAGGGAGTCATTTCAAATATTTCAATGTTAAGATGCATTATATACAAACTTTGTGAGAGGATACATATTCAATCCATCATTTTAGAGAAGTATAATAAGCTCTAAGCTTAGCTTCAACCACCCAATTTACCTTTTTAGTCTAGCTATCATTTTGAGGGTGGTATGTTGGGCTAAATCAGAGTTGAGTCTTGATGGCTTGAGAGAGGCTAGTCCAAAACTTGAGGTGAATAGAGCATCCTTGTCACTCACTATCCTTTCGAGTAGGACATGAAGTTAGTTAGAAGGTTTTCTTCACAAAGAGCCTAGCAATAGTTATAGCTTTGAAGGTTGTTTTCATTGGGAAGATGTGGGCAACTTTTGCGAGCATATCTACTATGACCAAGATAAAGTTAAGACCCCCTTGCACAATGGAAAGTCCCACTACAAAGTCCGTGTTGACACATTCCCATGTCATTTGATAGACATCAAGGGATTGCAAATTTTCTGACAATTTGACTCTTTCTGCCTTGACCCTTTAGCAAAAGTAAGGCACTGAGTGACATATTTGATGGACATTAAGGGGTTGTAAATTTCTGACAATTTGACTCTTTCTACCTTGACCCTTTGGCAAAAGTAAGGCACTGAGTGACATATCTAAGTACATCACCCTTTACTCCATAACACAAGTAACTTCTTCTTACTACATTTAGTGGTTTCACATAACACGAGTATCTAGCAATGGGGGTATCAATACTTCCCAAAGGATTTTCTTCTTAATTTCCTAGTCATGTGGAACGCATAGCCTATTGTGAAAGTGTAAGTATTTACCTTCTACATGGAATCCTTATACTTAAGCTATACCTTAACATTTTCATCCATTCCTTGGATAGCTTGCTTGAATTGCACATATTTTTTATCCTTAGTGATTTGAGTTTGAAACTACTTCCAAGGATAGGGTTGATGGGGTAGAGACATCAATTGTGATAAAGCTTCTTCTTTGGAGGGTTCTTTGGTGATTATGGCATCCAAAAATGCCTTACAAGTTAGAGCGTTCCCACCACCACATTATCCCTCTCTCGGTGATATTTTATTTCAAAATGAAACTCTTTAAGGACCTCTATCCATCTCCTTTGCCTCATACTAAGGCTAGGTTGGGTGAATACCCACTTCAAGCTTTTCTAGTCTATAACTAGGGTAAACTTTTCCTCTAGCAAATAGTTTTACAATAGCTTCGATGCATGTATAACTATAAAGAGCTCCAAGTCATGGGTAGTGTAATTCCTTTCATAGGGCTTGTGTGTGTGTGTGTGTGTGTGTGTGTGTTTATGTGGGCTTCCCACAGGTTTTATATATAGCTGCAATATACGTGCTATGGACTGCGTATGCAAGGTTGTATACCTGCGTGTGGCACGTCCCCCTCTCGGCTCATCCGTGGATGTAGGGCGCGTGCCAATTTGGGTCGAGGTTCGTGGCTTAGGGAGAGATGCAGGCATAGATGGTGGGCAAGAAGGCATATGATAGGCTCCCCATGCCATGGCGGCCAGGAGGTTGATAGCTGCTCTCCTTAGACGACTATTTAATGCCGAGACATGATTAAGGTAGGAGGGTAATTGATGCAATAATCAAGCATGACTGTGGGCAATCCATCCAGATTATTGCAGCTGTGAATGCTTGGAGGATGCCAGCAGGCTATGGAGGTGGGGTGGGTGGCGGTTGCGTGTCTAATCACAACCCAACTATCAGCTGTTCATGCATGCAATGCAGGTATAGTAGTAGGTCGAATATAAGCAGAGAATGGGGTCCCCCGCTCCCCACCCATTCATGGTAGGAATGAAGACGACATATACCCCTTTTTTTTATTTACAAAATTCACAAAATATTTTTGTTTTTATCCACATCATGTAAGAGGGCATAAATAGTTCCCTCGTCACAATGCATTTACATAATGTTTGTGAGATGAGATGTTCGTTTGCATATTACGTTTGCATACATTTTGAGTAAACAACAATGTCTGTGAGATGTACCCCCTCAATTTATTATTTTATAAGACCAATGTTTATTTTTATGCATCAAGGTGCTTACTTATGAGTTCACCTTCATTTAAGATGGCGAAAAATAGTTCCTTGGGCATCGTACACATTGTATAGATTGATATATAGTAAGAAAGTTTTTCCATTAGCACTTCTGTTTCTTCAGGGAATTTGTCTTTGTAGAAGGGAGAATGGCCACAAGTGGGTAGATTCATCAATTAGGAGCATTATGCATGTCGAACTATCAATTGTGTTCACCACATGTGTCGGTAATAATCCAATGAGTTATATTTAATCGAATTAAGTGCCAAGCGGTATCCTCCACTATTCCCGTGCCTAAGGACTCAGCCAGGGTGGGTGAGGCCATTGGGACCAACCATACCATTGTGTGGTCTCTAGGCACTCATCACTTAGCTAAGCATGGAAACTAATTCTTACTTATTTAGTTTGAGCAAGGGGAATTCTTTTCGTAATGCTCTTAAAATAAGGTACTAAAACCGAGAAGTGACAATGCCATTTGCAGTGAATTTCTTGACAAGCTTCCGAATACTCACACTGGCAGTATCAACATGGTTGTTTGAGTAAATTAAAGGATCTATTTGTGGTATCAACATTGTTGTTTGAGTAAATTAAAGGATCTATTTGTGGTAATGAATGATTTTGTAGATAGTGGTAATGAGGCCAAACTCCACCTCATGAGGCATGGTCTAATAATTTTTTTTAATGTCTATTGAGAAGATACAAAAAATATGGTTGGGTAAGTTGATGAAGACTTCTTGCCTAGATTCAATGACCCAAATTGATTGAATTTGAAATCCATAAATAAGAGCAACTTTTTTATTGAAGTTAGCACATATTTCCTTAAAGACCTCGTTAAATATTTAAGGATATCCATAAATAATGCCGTATATTGAGAATATATGCAATTTGAAGCATTAGTTAGCCATCTTCAAAGTCATCTTCATCAAATCTATTTTTTGTAAGGGAAAAGATAAATTATTTATTAAAAATGGAGTCTTTCCACCAACAATAAAATGGATTGGCAATGTGGTTCATATATGTTGGCAGCCTTATATGTCCCCAAAAAGTTTCTAAACTTAGGTGAAATAGATTATTCAAACCCTCTAGTATGAATTTGGTTGTCTACACTCAAATACTCAAGTAAACAATTGAATCCATCCATCATAGTAAAGAGTGCTTCATTAAGCATATATTTTCTAGAGTATGATTAAGACCCTTTTTTATCAAATCAAATAAATGAGTATCAACCACAATGTTAGCATCTAGCTATCGTATCAAAAAGAAGTATTCCTGGAAGCAAATCATTGGCTTGACCTTATCTAGTAATCCATTACAAAAAGTGATATGCATCATTTTTGGGGAAGATTTGGGGACCAAAATAATTTTCATTCCATGCAATTGGGTATCTATCACCTGTAGCCATTAGTCAAAAAGAAGTTCTTTTGTAGTGGAGTCTCAATTTTCAAGAATGATACCTTTCCACTCAAGGCTATTAGAACCACTATAAGTGTTTGACGTGTGCAACCCTGACACCAAGATGGTTCTAGTGCCCACATTTTTGGATAGGTATTAGCCTTGTAGACAGTGACTCCCTCAAGTCATCCCTTGTGAGTTTTGATGGGAGTGGGTAATGTTCTTGGTGTTGAATCCTTTGTTATTACTAAAGCATCTTTCGATGAGGCACATGCCATCCCCTCGTAAGTTGCCCAAAATACTTTGGAGTATTGTGGTTAATCGTTTGATTTTTTGCTACATTAAGAACCATTTCCCTGAAGTAAGCAAAGGCCACATATACCATAATGGCATCATGTGCTTCAGTTGATATCCATTTAGAGAACATGATCATTGATCCTCTTAGAGTTCTTGCTTGGAAGATAGTATCAAGGTTATGCATGATGAACCATAGAGCATAGACAAACCAAACAATAGAGTTGTTCTTCCTACACTCTATATGTGCCCAGCAATGTCACAATAGCATTTCACAAAGGGCTGCAAATAATTAAACGTGCCATAAATAAAATTGGCATCATGCTTATTGTCATTTGGCTTAATGGACTTTGTGGATACGCATATGCCATAGGGTGAGTTATAGCAATTGTGCTCAAAAAGAGACATGCTTAGGGGCCCATTAAGTATGGTGGTACATGATAAGGATGATATCCCTTCCTCCACAAGGATAGAATATTCATTTCCTGCCTTCGAGTGATCTTCTTCCCCAAGTATAAGGAGCCACATCTCAATCAAATTGGGTTGTTGATGTGAATACCCCATATGAGTGTGGATGGTGTGAACATGCTTGTAGATATATTTCCAACGAGTAGGTTGGGATAAACACATCCACATATGAGCCTCGTTGTTGCCCCTTCACCCATTTCACGGGTTTCGATGCAATATTAAGGAACTTAGCATCAACATCTGAATATTCTGTTGCATGCAAGTGAGCCTTTTTTTTTTCAAGTTTGGTGATGGTATTGCTACCTCCACCATCCTTTTTGGTTTTGGGTTTTCGTCTTAGAATATGATGTTTACATGAGAGAAGAGATTTTTTATGATGCCTTTAAAGGTCTCTATCCAAAGATTGAGATTTTGTTCATCCTTCTTGCTCATTGTATCCAGATTTTCCACCAATGCCTTAAGCTTGTTGATGGCATTATTAGTATTGTTAGTGGCAATGTGATAAAGCTTCATCCTATAGTGAAGTATCCAATTGAAGCAACATTAGCTTTTTAGAGTCACAGTTTTCATAGGCAGCCATTGGCAATTGTAAAGTCAAAGTCAATTATGGTCCGATGGAACTCATATGAGTTGATGCAACATAGCAATCCTTACATGAAAATGGAAGGAGGTGGGAAGGGGTCCGTGTATCCCAAAGAAATGAGATCCGAGTGGCAAGTTATCAACTACAAAGTATAAAAGATCGATCAATAAAAAATCATTATTACAAGGTAAGGCTACCATAGCACCTTCCCATTTGAGTGTGTTAAGACAAAGCATTGCATAAAACATTGTAAGAAAAAAAGTTTGTAAAATATTTCCAAGTTAACCACATATTCCCAATGTCCTAACATGTATATGCTCGTAGAAGGCTAAAAATATATGAAAAGGAATTGAAAAAGTGTACTCAACACTACCACAAGGGTGTCATCTTCATGTTTGAATGAGAGTACATTAAGAAGCAACCAAATTTACAAAGTATCTTCAAAGAGCTCATGTTTTCAACAATAGGAGTAGGTGGTAGATATGTTACCTACATCCATACAACAATATCATATAAGAATAGGCTATATTGATGCATTTTGCAGGTGTCAATGACCTACCATAGTTGTCATCCACATCCACTAATCTTATGGATCAACTTGCTAGAATACCTAACTATTACAAGTTCGTGTCGTTGTTGTAGGGAGTTAGTTTTATAAGCTTGGTTGTTGAAGATTGGATATAAAACAATGGTTTATGGAAAACTACAAAGTTCCCTTCATGAATAAGATATTTATATCGATTCTCGACAAGTGCATTAGGTGGCATAATGATGAGAACAAATGTATCTCATGGCCCACTAGCGATAATGAGGCATGTTCATGTAGGCTTCCCATAGGTTTATAGTGGCAATATAAGTTAGATTCTAGCCATTCATGTAAATGAAACACGTGTTCTATGAATTGCATATGCAAGGTTGTGTACATGAATGTGAGAAGTCCATCTTGGCTCATCCCTAGATGTAGGGCTAGTTACATAATTGCACCAATTTGGGAGGTTCGTGTTTAGGGACAAATCTAGCCATAAATGGTGGGCAAGGCATATGATAGGCTCCACATGGCATGGCATTGAAGAGATTTATAGTTGCTTTCATTAGATGAGTATTTAACATCAAGATATGACTAAGGTAGGAGGGTAATTGATGTCATCCCTCATTAACTTAGGGATTAATTTCAAGCACTAATAAACCTAGAAATGCAAAAAACAACATCCATGCTACACATCAGTCTTAATAGTGGCTAGTGACTGTGGGCAATACATCCAAATTGTTGTAGCTATGAATGCTTGTTGAGATGGCAAGCTCAATGCATGCTAATATTGATGATGGACCACCTAGTTAGATGTGTTCGCACACATCTACACTTAGCACATTGGTGGTCATTATGATCCTCACATTGTCTGACTTATCACTTATTATATTTGGTTTGTTCCACCTACCTACAACTAGCATAATTATAGTACCAATTTATTAGTATACTCAATTATGCACTATTTGACTTGGTAAGCCACTTTTCATTATGTTGTACCTTATCTATATTTTATGTACATTGTATTGTGTTTGAAAGAAGAAGAAGAAGAAACTAGCAAGCAAACGTTTTGGCCTCCATCTCTCTTCTTGTGTTCTTGAGTAAGCTTTCTCTTGTGTGTGGTGTGTGTTTTGCGCAACAACTCCAACAAATCCCCCCACCACATGATTTGTGACAATGCTTGGAGGATGCTATGCTATGGAGAAATGATTCAAAGGTAGCATGGGTGATGGCTACATGTCTAATCACAATCCAACTATTAGTAATTTATGCATGCAAAGCAACTATAATAGCACATCAAATAGGAGAGAATAGGGTGTGTCTCACTCATTCGTGGTAGGAATGAAGATGAGAGCAATAGTAGCAGATGGGAAGCCACAATATGTCTATTTTCTCTATGCTAGGCTATGCATGGTGTGCAAAGGCTAGCATTAGAGTCCAAGCATTATTGATCATGCAAGTAACTCACAACAATTCATGCAATGTTTGTCGTTCCTTTGTTGTGGAGTGGTAAAAGAGAGGGGAGCCTTGTGGTGTGAATGCAAACGAGGGAGGCTCAATGAGAGTAGGGTGGTTATTTAATATGTCGACGGGTACGGGAGCATGTAGAACATGATGAAAAATGGTGCCCTACGCCATAGCCTACTTTCATTGTTAGGGTGTTCGCCCTATCTTTTTATTTAGATATTTTCTTTGTATCTAAGTTGTGCACTAGGAATTTTCAACAATGCTTGTGAAGTATACGCGTTTTTAAAAAAATAACAAGTATTTTTTTTTTAATGCACCAAGGTGCCTACTAATGAGTACACCATCATGTAAGAGGCCATAAATAGTTCCTTGGACGCAATACATTTGCATGATGATTGTGTGATATATGCCTTTTGTATGTTTACATAATGTTTGCAAGATATACCCCTTAAATATGTTTATATAATGTTTGTGAGATGTTCGTTTGCATAGTACATTAGCATGCATTTGGAGTAAACAGCAATGTTTTTGAGATACAGCCCTTTAAAAAAATTTATAAGACCAAAGTTTATTTTTATGCACTAAGGTGCTTACTGATGAGTTCACCTTCATGTAAGATGGCAAAAATAGTTCCTTGGGCATAATACACATTGTATGGATTGATATATAGTAAACAACCTTTTTTATCAGCACTTTTGTTTTTTTAATGAATTTTTCTTTCTCACTTTTTTTAAAGGAATTGGTCTTTGTAAAAGGGAGAATTCATCGGTTGGGGACCACATGTCAAACTATCAATTGTGTTCACCACATGTGCCAGTAATAATCCAATGAATTATATTTAATTCAATCAAGCAACAAGTAGCTTAGAGTTCCACACGTGTGTGTGTGTGTGTGTGCGTGTGCGTGCGTGCGTGTGTGTGTGTGTGTGTGTGCGTGTGCCTGTGTGTGTGTGTGTGTGTGTGTGTGTGTGTGTGTGTGTGTGTGTGTGTGTGTGTGTGTGTGTGTGTGTGTGTGTGTGTGTGTGTGTGTGTGTGTGTGTGTGTGTGTGTGTGTGTGTGTGTGTGTGTGTGTGTGTGTGTGTGTGTGTGTGTGTGTGTGTGTGTGTGTGTGTGTGTGTGTGTGTGTGTGTGTGTGTGTGTGTGTGTGACTAGGAGCAGATGACAATCAAAAGTAAAGCACAAAGAGCAATTCCACTTTCCAAGCTTATAAAATTAAAGCTCAACAATATTACTAATGTCATTACACCATATCCACAATACAAAGCAAGCACTATAAGGCATGCAATACTCTCACCATTAAAGAGATAAAGTTTCATTTTTTGCCTAGTAAGAAGAAAATTGTGAATGTTGCTCAAACAAGGAAGTCTAATAAGGGTGAGAAGAAACAAGAGAGTTAGAGGTTTTGTAGATATTGTAAGGCAAAAGATCATGTCATAAAGGATTGTCCTAAATTGGTTGATTGGTTGCAAAAGAGGCTAAGAAGAAAGAGACTAATATTACTATTGCATATGCCTCTTCTTCTAAGTTAGAATTTATAAATGTTGTACAAGATACAAAATTGCCATTTAGTATGCAATGCAATTATGACCCTTTTTTACATGATTCTTGCATGTATGTTTTGGATTCAAATATATGGTACTTTGACAATGGTGCCACAAAGTATATTACTTCTCTATATAGTCTATCCACTTCTCTTGAGCTTGCCCCTACAAGTGATATTGTGATGTGCCAATAACTCCTCTTGTCCTATCAAAGGAGTTGGAAAAGTTTTGATGACTATTGTTAATGATAGTGCTCACATTTATGGATGCTTTAAATGTACAAGAGATAAGAAAGAAATTGATATTAGTTTTTGGACTTGTCAAGATTGATTTGATTGTTGTGAAGTTTGTTTAATGATAGATGTACATTTCATGATCTCTCTTGTGATGATAAAACTATTATATCTAGTTCACTATATGATGGGCTATATAAGCTCAAGAACTATGAAAAATATGTGGAAGACATGGCATGTTTTATTGCAGATTTGTAGATAGTTTCAAATGCAAAACTTTAACATGCTATTTTGGTCATCTAAATGTTGCTAGTTTGTTGCCTCTAGAGAAATGTGATATGCCCTCTTCATTGCCTACTCTTAAGGCACTTAGAAAACACATTTGTAAAGGTTATACAATGAGTAAAATGAAACTTGCTTGTTTTGAAAAGATGGTTTAGTGAGAATTGTTCGCAAATTGTGGCTTGTACGTAGTGATCTTTATTGTCCAATGCAAATAGTATCTTTTGGCAACTACTTATACTTCATGACTTCCATTTATTACTACTCCAAGAATACATTGGTATATGGATTATGCTTGAAGTATTTCTATGCTTCAAGCAATTTGTTAACATGGCTAAATAGTTTTCATAATGCAAAGTGGGCACCCTCCGAACTAATCGAGGGGGAGAGTTATGTCTAAGGAATTCATGCATAGTTGGGTAAACCTAGGATAAAACACTAATGTACATTGCCATATGCAAAACATCAAAATGGTATAGTTGAGAGGCAAAATAAATCGCTCACAGAGATGGTATGATTCATGATTAAGAATCAAGCTTTGTCACATACTTTTTGGCTTGAAGTTGTTTTATGTGTAACCTATGTACTCATTAGTTGTCCCACTAGGGCTTTGCAATCTATCACTCTATATGATACCATGGTTAAAAACCATATGTGGCTCACTTGTAATTTTTTGATTGGTTGGATTATGCTTTAGTATTAGTACAACAATGCAAGAAGCTGGATGACAAGGCTATAAAATGTTTTTTCTTTTTTTGGTATAGTAATGATTCCAAATATTATAAGTTGTACATCCACATGATAAGTGTATCTTGGTCAAATATGATGTCTTTGTGGAAAATGCTATTCAACCTTTACTTTCATGTATAAAGGATATAGATATGCACTCATAAGATATCTATGACACTTTGTTGGCCTTTTTCAATGGCATGCAATCATGTGTGGTCTCAAATGAGGTAGTTTTTTAGTCTACATGGGTTTCTCATGATGACACAAATCTACATATTTTCGCAGTGATTGTCAATGATGCACTTCTTAACAAGAGAGTAAAGATTAAGAAATCTCGAACAATTTCAAAATGATTGGTGCAAACATCATGTGATAGTAAGTTAGATGCACCCTTGGCTACTTGTACTCATTTGGGTTCTCATAGTGCCTCTTATGCATTAGATTGTTATGCATTGGTTGTTTCTAGTTTATGTGATAAGATGAGCTTGTGACTTTTGAAGAGACACAAAATTCAAAAAATTGGACAGTTGTTATGCAACAAGTGGATGACCTACTAAATGAGAGAAATATCATAACCGTAATTTGTAATGATCAGCCACTCATCATAGACATGCAAGACAAAGGAAAGAATATTGGTATCACACAAGGAATGGTAGGACGTAAGTTAGAGCTCACAAATATTCAAGATGCACTACAGCAACCCAGAAGACTGCACATCCAATTATCCACTATGGATGCAACCATCTTCCATTAGAATATCCAGATCTATGACCATTGCATATCATGAGGCTATGCATTGCTAATTACCAAGAAGGCTACCATATCCTTAGACTCATCCAAAACCATATTATCCCATGAATAGGCAATTTAGTTATGAACAAGGAGCTCCAGTCACTCTACTTGTACCTAATGACCAATGACCCATAGCTCTTAAAGCTAAAATCAATTAGACACAAATACCCAGAAGACCACCCGAACCTATATGCCCACCACCGAGTGATGCTCCAATACACTTTGTTGAAGAACTTTGTTGAAGAATCACTCAAAGAGGAACCATGTGTAAATCCTTATATCACTTATGATGACGAAGAGGGATATTCAATCTTGATGGATTTTTTACTCATTCTAGTCATGGCTGGCAAGGCATGAGATTGAGCCATGGGGGGAAACCCACCACAAGAATCTCTAACCTGTGGATATATATCATGTAGATGCCCAAAAAAATAGCAAGCAATAAGGAGGATGCAGATTTCAGATGTCCGGAATGTGGTATCACACATCTGTACATTGATTGCCTCACACAAAAACCCTCCACTAGCTCAGTGATTGTACCATTAGTTCCATTTGGACTCTTTAGCATCAAAACACCTGATGAGGATGCTATATTGGTTCCCTTAAATGTCATAACAAGGGCCTGAGTGAAACATGCTAGCATTTCAATGTGCCTAAACCTAGTAACTTTCTTACAAACCCTTAAGATCAATAGCTTTCTAGATACAAAGAAACAAGTTCCTTACATGAGAGGAGAGACATCAGCTCCTCCAAAAACGAACAAGAAGGGAGGAGTTAATGTTTTGATCCCAAGCAACAATTGGACATAATCGATAAAGTGAGAAGCTAGGTAATAGAGACTCAAGTGCACCTCCAAGATTTTGAACCCATAGTGAAAGAGGGTTTGCATGACTTGTCAATAATGAGTCTGCCAACTTCTCCTACCTACATGGGACTAAAGGAAAACTACATGCCTAATGCATCTCCTTTAGAGGCAAGTAGAGCTACAGCTCAACATCAACCATAGCATGACCATTGGAAACAAGATATTGATGTGGATATGTGAATCAAAAACCAAATGCTATCTTATTAGCTACTTTGACCTCAATACCAATATTCCTATCATTAGGGTGGTTATTGAAGCAAAGCACTTTACTCTCGAATGTATTGAAAAAGTGGATCAAAGGGCCAATGTCGCCAAAGAAGATACCAAACCCACAAAAGAGCACACCACCGACACGCGCATACCCAGTCTAATAGTAAATCCCACAATTGGGAACCTGCGGTAAATGCATTTTGGAAAGGAATAGAGATGCACATAATACTTCCTATTGTTGCATTAGAAGATGGCACTAAAGGGAATAATGGACATAGGAGAAAGGGTTACAAAAGGGTTAGTTACCTCAGCCACGCAATGTTGCAAGCTTGGGACAACCCACCTATGGAAACTACCTAATTTAATGTCACATTAGCCAATGGTACAAAGGTCAAACCATTTGGCATATTGAAGGATTGGCCTATTAGAATTGTAGGTATTAGACTCTCAATGAACTTTATTGTCATGAAGGGAGTCGACGATTATATCCTATTTGTCAACCTTGGATGTGAAGTGTACAAGCAATTGATGATTAGGGTAATGGCTTAATGTTATTCGAGAATTGCACAAAAGCTATTGGGATTGAGATGGACACTTGGAAGACCTCGCCCATTGACCTAGATGCCATTGATGGCTTGCTAAAGGACAACACCAAGTCAACATCAAACTATGGTCCTCTCATGAAGTACATCCCCTGTGCTAATGACGAGTGAGATTGGATACATATCCTCACTACCATTGACTTGCCCTTCTCAGATGGTGAGGAGGATTATAATGGAGTAGCCACCACACTCACTCATATCAAAGAGTAAGAAAAAAAAATGCTAGAGACCAACACATGGCTTCAATTTCAATATGCATAGTGGCAAGAAGTGTCAAGATGGCTCCTTGCATGACATATCAAGAAGAGCCCTTAGAAGTTTGACAATGGAAGTGGATCAAAATGCATGATCTAAACCTCATCTACAACTAGGAGGTCCTTGAGAAGAATGTCGAGTTGGCAAAAAACGCGATAATGGATGATAAGTCTTCTAACACAGAAGAGACAAAAAGTGCAAACACTGATTGTGAATCAAGGGACAAAACCTCAACCATAAGACTCGAAACGATTGACTATGACACTAGCAGACATGCTATGGAACAAATCATTATGGACTCCAAATCTAAGGAAAAGAAGGTGTTGCTCATGGACAGAGTAACCAAGCCCAATTGTGATAGAACTTGGCTAGACTACTTGAAAGTACTAGGTAATGTGCAAGCAGGACTCTGTCAAGTGAATCCAATGAGTATTTATGAAATCAAGACTTCTTTTGAGCTAGGACCACTAGGGAAAATACCCTTGTCCAATGAATGTTGTGATTTGAGTGCAATTTGGAAGTTAGCTCAAATAGTGACCCAAAAATCCATTGATTTCCTAGGACCCAATGCACTAAGGGAGATCTTCTAGTCCACATGTAGTGTAAAGGGCTGAAGGAGGAGCAAATAAAGACTACAAAATGTACCAACATTGAGAAACAAAAGAAATCTCAAGATCTTCCCAAGTGCTTTACTAAATTCAAAAAAGATTGGATAGTGGTGCTATTTGGGGCTAAACACGAAGGATGAAGCAGTGAGCCTATCAAAGGTGCTGGCCAAGGTCAATGAAACTGATTTAGTTGTTGAGGGTGATAACCCTAGACCCATTTTCATTACCAACAATCTTAATAAGGATGAGGAGACTAATCTTATGCATCTCTTATGAGAGTTTAAGGATATGTTGCCTAATCACTCGAGGACCTTAAGGGAATAGGCCCCAACATCATCACCCATATTATTCCCATGGTGCCAGATATGGTGCCAATCAAACAAAGACCTTGCATAATGGTTCAAAACATGGTAATGCAATCAAAGAGGAAATTGACAAGTTCCTAAATGCTTGATTTATCTACAGGATCATGCACATTGTGAGACTAGATTTTTCCCATTATCATTATGTTTTGAAAAAAAAAATGGAAACATGAGAGTGTGCATAAATTACAAAAAATTCAATGGAGCAATGAAAAGAGACAATTATTCGTTACATTATGCCGAGCACATATTGGAATGAGTCACAAAAAAAGGAAGCTAATAGCTTCCTTTATAGACTTTCAGGTTACAACTAAGTGTAAGTCATCCAAATGATAGGCATAAAATAGATTTTGCCACCAAATGGGGCATATTCACATACATTGTAGTGCCCTTCAATTTAACCAATGCTCTTGCTCCTTTTTAGCAACTAATTTCCACACTTTTCAAATACATGCTCTCCAAAATGGTTGGAAATGTTTGTGGATAACCTCTGCATGCATACCAATTGTGCAGAACGTCTAAAGAGGATCCAAGTAGTCTTTGAATAATATAGGTAGTATGATCTCTCTTTAAATCCCTTAAAAGTGTCAATTATGGGTAAAATATGGATGCATTCTAGGGCACATAGTATCAAAGAACGGCATTAAAATAGACTTTTCAAAAGTCAAAGTCATTGTGGAATTGCTGCCATTGATGAACTATAAGGGAATTCAATACTTCCTCAGCCACACTGAGTATTATCAATGGTCTATGCTAAACTAAATGCTGATCACTTGACCACTATAAAAAAATATTGATCATTTTTTAATGGACCAAAAAATGTCAATGTGCTTTTGAGACATTGAAAGAGGCTCTCACCATAGCACCCATCCTATGAGCCCCAACTTTGACCATAATCTTCCATATGCACATTGACACCACAAACTTGGTCTTAGGAGTAGTATTGTGCCAACTTCGAGAGCATAAACTAGACTACCCAATGAGCTTTCCTAGCCGCCAACAAATAGCCTATAAGATTGTAATTAGCCAAACCCCTTTGAATTGACCTATGATACTCATACAATCGCGCTAGTTAAATTATTTATCCCTTTGTAGAGGCAACTCACGCTCACAACTTTGCTTCATCCACACATTGTTACGAGAAACTAGCCCACGGTCTTCTAACTACGTAATATCTAAGTATGCACTGGCACTTACATAATATCTGCATCGAAGTATATACACAGTTTGGGTCCTCAAGTGCAGGACAATACTCTTAGCTTGCTTAGAGTTCGACCTGTCTCCCAAACTAATCAAATATGTCTTGTGCACGATAAGAAGACTAGCACTACCCCTTAGGGAGAGACCACACGAGAGGTTTTCAAATTGCAGGTGTTGAAGACTCCAACAAAAGTGTCATTCGCTCTTCATCAATACTCAACTCTGAATGCTTATCCCTTACCATCCGACAAGCCCGCAAAGAATCGTCATGTGCAGAATCCCCAACAAACACGACAAGCCCTACTGCCAACTCCAACAACCTTCCACCAGCCACCTTGGCCACCAACAGGCCCCCAGGACCTTCCTCCACACCACCACCAACACTCCTCCACGGAAACCACAGGCCTCCTTGTCACCCACGTCTTCGGTGCATGCTACAGCCTGCTACCTACGACGATGAGTGCCATGGGACTGGCACTCTTCTAGGAGGGGGGTTAATGTTAACCCTCAAACAAATGAAGGTGAAAAATCCGGAAAAGCTAAATAAGAAGACAAAGACAGAGGCCAAGGCAAAGAGAAATGGAAGACAAAGACGCACAAGGAGAAGAGTCCTAAATAAGGGAGAAAGGCGCACAAGGAAAAGTGCAAGTCAAAACTTTTGTAAAAGAGCACAAGCGCATCATGGTTTAATTCAAGGAGCGTTGGGCTCTCACCCGTGCAATTTGTAAATGTAGATGGGCGGTGGAAAGGAAGCTAGGAAAATAGAAGGACAATGGGAAAAAGGGCCTAGGCTACGGCCAGCCATGTAAAAAGGGGAAAAGGGGATGACCGCCCAAAAGGGATTTAGGGTTTTGTATATAAAGTTGAAAAGTGAATGAGAAGCTCATTCTTGTGTGTGGTAAAAAGTGGCTCTCCTCTTCTTCTTCTTCTCCTTCTTGCTTGCTTGAGCTTGTGCTTGAGAGAGGGAGTGTGAGAGTGTGAGGGAGTGAGTGTGTGAGAGTGAGGGACCGAGGAGGAGAAGCTCTCCATCTTCTCCTCTCTTCTTCTCTTCTCTTCTCTTCTCTTCTCTTGCTCGCGAACATGGAGCTTGGAGGGTGGAGCTTGAGGATGGAGCTTGCTTGAAGCTTGCACTTGGATCGTGGAGCTACCGGAGTGCGCGGGAGAGGAGGTAACTCGAACGGCATCAAGGTAAGCTCACTATACTCGTAGATATGGATGGCGCGTCAGTTATGTGAGAGGTAGCCATTAGTGCTCGGCTTGGAACGCTTGAAACAATAAGCGGTCCGTGGGTCTTGGCGGTTGAGTGAAAGCTCCCACACGAGGCCTTGGGGGACCGAACCCACATATGTGGCAAAAAATTTGTCAACTTACAAGCATGGGTTTGATCTTGATCGAGATTAGACTATACGTTTTCCCATTCTTGGCCATCAACACCAAGTGTCATGCCTCAATAGGCCTACAAAAGGAAAGAACCACAATCACTATTAGTTGATCCCACAAAAAACCTAGGCTCCAAACAATGACAAACAACTTGCAAAAAGCCACAACTCATTAAACTATCAAGTCCACGTATAGTAGCCACCCCCGATTGTGAAGAGAAGCCAATAACTACTGAAATTGTGCCCCAAACCACAATCACTATTAGTTGATCCCACAATAAACCTTCTCCAAACAATGACAAACAACTTGCAAAGAGCCACAACTCATTAAACTATCAAGTCCACGTATAGTAGCCACCCCCGATTGTGAAGAGAAGCCAATAACTGCTAAAATTGTGCCCCATTCTCATCCTCTAACCCAAGTGCAACCACTAACTGGAAGACACCCATTAGAACTAACAATACCCTTATCTCAACACCTACTATAAGCGAGGATCAAGCCACCACATCTCTTAATGAAATCGGCCACCTAAAGCCCAATTCCAATTTTAGGCATACATTCTTTTTATGAGAGGAAATCACTCTCACACTAGCTATCAACATGGCTATGGATACTAATGATGATGTAGTCACATGTATTCAATGGTTGGAGAATACCTTCACTCTGTTGACATGTAGCTACAAATGACTTGACTTAGTCCTCCTCAATGAAAATACCCCAACGATGTGAAGTCTCTACCATGCTCGTGGGAGGAATTCAAGTTCATCTTTACTAAGGCTCCCTCCATCATCAATGAACTCATTACAACTCAAGTTTCACAATAGTAGGTTGAAGGGAGGTGGGTCCTGAAGTGGAAGCACAAAGCAGAAGCAAGAGCTATGGTGAAAGGAGCAAGAGCAAGAGAAAGACACACACACACACACACAATGTGGAAACTCCAGCAGTCACAAAGTGTGACCAATGTTCCCTTTATTTAAATGTCACTGAAATAATAAATAATGAAGTGACAGTGATGGGTATCCACCACTTACAATATACAGGTATGCATGTATACATGTATTGTTAGTGTAATTAATACAATGGCAATTAGGCAGCACCAGACATCCTAACTTGAGAGCCTCCTTGCAAGACTCAATGGCTACAACATACATTGCCTCTGTAGTACCCTCTTTGGAAATGGGACTCAATACTACTTGTTAATTTGACAAGCCTCACATGCATGATCATAATTTACACATCCAAAATGCGGAAGCCCGCAAACCACTTTTCTAGATTGCATTTGTTTAAGTCTTTGCAAATTGACATGTCCAATCCTTCTGTCTCATAGTTCTACATCTTTATACCCTATCTCAACATCCATAGCACTTTGAACGATGGGAGTTCCTGCATCCAAAGCAAATAACATGTCTTTCTTTTTACCACGAATAATAATTCTACCAAGTCTTTCATTTCTAAACTCCTCAATGAAACATCCATACTTGTCAAATCTTACACTTATAATCCTTAACGAATAGATGCCAAATTTTTAGTGATAGTCTCTCCTTTTCCCCTCCTTAGAGGGTGACCACTTGCATTTACCCTTTTCCTCTTCTTTGCGAGCTCCCCCCCCCCCCTGCAATAAAGAGAGCCACCTTGGCATGCTATCTCTCTGATGAGAGAGAGAGAGAGAGAGAGAGAGAGAGAGAGAGAGATTCATAAGCTGAAAGTATGGCTCCAAAACGAAGGGTGACACACACCAACGGTAATCCCACATCCAATAATAAAGCCATCAGCCAAGGCATCATAGTTAATATGAATACAACATTGGGTATGGATAATTCATCTCCGAATACCCAGCTCGCACACCTGATGGATTGCATGGTAAGCAACCTAGTCTAAAAGAAATTCATCTTAGAAACTCTAGGCCTTTTCCCAAGCTCTTGCTAATATCACAAACGGATAGCTCATATTTAATAGATTGGGATCTTGAAGACGTGTGTAATCAGCACAAACAATGATCATAAGGACTAAAACTAAGATGCCTTGAGATACGTCTAATAATTACCACTTTCATCAAACCAATTAGGGGATAGGCTAGATACAAACAAAAACTCCATGCCTCAAAGGCAAGCGGAGAGCCCAAGGATCAGGAAACCCTAAGTTAAGGGAAGACCGATACCTTTATACTTGTTGGGAAGAAGATTGGGTTGTCGATCAATGTAAGTGATCAATAGAACTTACAGCTTGCATAGTTGTATGAGACCTTAGCATATGCCTTAGCCAAAGGAAGGGAGTTTTAAGAAAAAATTTGCATAGTATCACTCTTAAATCCCAAGGGGGAGAGCGAATATGTGGATGAAAATGTTATCGCATCTATTCTTGCATTGTTTGGAAATACAATTGATTTTGTTGGTTGATCAAACAACATCCTAAATGCTTTTACATTCAACTGATTGTTGGATTGTCATTTGTATAATTATTCCAAGTGCTTGTGATTCATGGTAAATTCATGGCAGGGGTCTGTAATGACAAATAGCCATGGGAATAAAGGAATGTTTTCTTGGAATATGATATTAGGACTGACTGCCTTGACCGTGCTTGATTCTTAAATGAATTAATTAAGGAAAGGTTCGTTGCACAGGTGGATCACCTCCATAATCGCACCATGAATTCAACCCCCAAAAAGGGCACTACTCCATTCACGGGCTGAAGGTCGAGTGGTGGAAAGGCCAACCACGGGAATAATGTTTCACTCCTAGGTAGCTTACGGGTCAAGTGGAGCTCTGGACACCCCTTGGCAAGTCTGGAATGGAGTTGAAAGACCTCCATGACCCCAACGTCTGTGGCGTTGGAAAATCCTATTCTAGATAAAGGATGGAATTTGTGGTCCCATGTAATTTGGACCAGCTAGTTCTGCAGGGTAGAAGGGACATATGATTTCTCCTGTATGGGCAAGAGACAAAGATTAACTTGAAGATAAGTTAAGGAACTTGTTTGAACTTGTTTGTCAAAAAGAATGCTTGCCTTGTATTCATGTCTATGTTATAAATTACGCGAATGAACCCTATTCCCTAAAAGACTTCATTAAGGAAGCTGATTTTAGATGCCACACATAAATGTGGTAGGACCTAATTAAAAAACTAAAGAATGCCTATTGAGGGAAGCGGTGGGCAGAATCCCTAATGGGTTTGGCAGGGTGGTCCTAGAGAACTGGGAAGCTTCTCACAAGGTTTTATCAACAACTGACCCTTAGTAGTTGTTAGGTTAGAACCCCTATTCATGCCATTTTAGGGGACTAGAATGGACTATGTCTATGGGTAGAGAGGTTGAGCAGCGCATCCCTCTCATCTCCCATTCTCTTTGAGCCAAGTGTGGCATGGATCTGCTTCGGATTGGGTATCTCTGGGTAAAGTAGGATGTCCAAGACCCGACGCTAGAATGCTGTCAGGAGACCTTGACCACTAGGAACCCAAATTTTAGGTCAATCCTAGTGGATTCGGCCGGCGAACGTTCTGTTATGAGGTGGGCTCGAGAAACCCTAGGCTGTGACAAACCCCGTAACATTCCATGGGAGTGCCGGATAGCGTCGCTTGGATTCTTGTCTCTCAATGGACTACTAAAACATGCCTGGATAACCAATAGGTGGACATATTACATTCTATACAACTATTTTAGGGGCTATTTTATGCGTGAAAAGCAGCCAAAATTTTCCATAAATTTTGCCAAAAAAAAATCACATGCATTAGGCCATAATTTTGGCATCAAATTTGGATTGTTTTATGTTGCGTTAGCCATTGTTTAGTTGTTGCGGTGGAACTCGAGTTATGGTCATATTTGTCTATTCGGCTTGCAATTGAAAATATTTTTGTTTCTTTGTGCTTGGCACATATTGTACTATTTATGGATTCTTCTTTTTCTTTTGAAAAAACATTATTTAACTTTGAGAAATTGGGTGAGACAAGCTTGTTGCATTAGAAAGAGCCTATGTACGATGTATTGGTAAAAAAGAGGCAAATTAAGCCAATGAAGTTGGCTAGTGTAAAGCCTGAGGACATGGACAAAGATATATGGGATGAGATGGATGAGCTTGCATGCTTTACCATTATGCTTACTCTTTCTAAGTCAATGTATTTCAATGTGAGGGATATGGATGGTGGTGCATATGGAGTTTGAAAGAAGGTATGAGGCCTCCACGAGAAGAAAAGCATTACATTATAGGTGATGTGCTACATATATCTCTACACTTAGGGATGCATTCTTGATTGTTATTGACGATGACATGTGTCATAATTGGATTCTTGATTCAAAAGTATCATTTCATGTTACTCCCCATAGGCAGCAATTTGCTACATATGATGCCAAAAGAAAAGGATATGTCTATTTACATAATAACTTTGCCTGCAACATTGTTGGAGTGGGAGATGTGCACTTATCACTAGCTAATGGTTCATCTTTTGTACTCAAGAATCTATGTTATGTACCAAACTTGAAGAAAAGTTTAATAATGATCAGACAATTGGATGATTATGGTTATCATGTGATCTTTAGTGATCATGTTTGGAAGATATGCAAAGGGTCTCTTGTAGGTACTAAAGGGCCAAAATATACAACCTTACACACTCTTTGTATGTAGTCTAAAAGGCAACATCGTAATTGATATTGAATCTCCATCTATCTCACTTTGGCATTGCTAGTTGTGCCATATATCTATCACTAGAATAAAAGTTCTTTGACATTTGTAGTATCTTTTGTCTTCTAACTTCACTGATCTTAATATGTGAGCAGTGTATGTATGGTAAATAGACTGAGATGTTACATAAAAAGGGTATTGGTATTAGAAGATTTGAATTTTTGGAATTGGTACATAGTGATGTATGAAGGCCTATGTCTACAGTGCTTTGGGTGGATGATTTTATGTTGTTAGCTTCATTGATGATACCACAATGAAACTATGGGTATTTCGTGTTCATAAGGAAAATGACATCCCAATGAATTCTAAAAGTTCTTAGCCTATGCGAAAAATTAGTTAGGAAAGAAGCTAACATGCCTAAGAACCAATAATGCTAGACTAGAGATTATACTTCTCATACATTTCAAAACTTTTGTGATGTGAGTAGCATCAAAAGAGAGTTAATTACTCCAAAAAGCCCAGCTCAAAATGGGGTAGCTCAAAAAATTAACATGTACATCCAAAAAAGGATTTGTAGTATGCTACTCAAATGGTGGTCTCACTTATGCTTTTTGGACTAAAGCTATTAAGACAATTATTCATTTTACTAATTGGTCAACTAGCAAGCCATTGGATAGAAAGATTCCAAATAAGGTGTGATGTGACAAAAAACCCTATTATGATCACTTATGGATGTTTACCTATGAGGTTTACTAGGGACAAGTGGAACATGCTTGATCCTAAGTCCAAGAAGTACATCTTTCTTAGATATGGATATTCGGGTGAGATGTGGTACCATCTTTGGAATCCTAAAGCTAAGAAGATAGTGTGCAACCATGATGCTCTCTTTAATGAGGATAAGATGCATAAACAACCCATCGAGATATTTGATATATAAAGAAAAATTGAGACAAAAGAGAAAGCAACCACTTAGAAAGAAGATAGCCTCCTTCTCATGATTAGCTAAGAGATGATTGTTCCCTCTTCTCTTCGATTTGTGAGCTCTCAAAAGAGTGTCAAAGGTGATGGAAGCAAAAGAAGGTTAAGCTATGTTTAGTTTGTAGCCTCTCAAATGTTTTCCTTTCATTTTTTCCCACCTACAATATGGTTGGGCTTTTGTACATGTGGGTGACCTCTTACTCTTGGGCGTTATGCCCAAGCCCTCTATTGCTTACAATCTCTAGGGTTTTGGTCCCGTAAGACACATCTCTTATTAAATGTACTCATTCATACATACATGATGCCATAACTTGCACATTATTTTATATTATAAATTACATACAAGTAAGCTCAATGTAAAAAAATGATTTTACAACAAATGTTTAAGTGTCCTAGCCTTAAATTGAAATCCTTAAATTGTCTTGAGCACATGCTACCTTCGTGTTATTTTTAGCTTTTTGCATTTTGAGATGCACTTTCACTCTTAGCTTTGGTTTTTATCACCTACTGTAGTGAACGTACTTTTGGGCAATCCTAATTTGACCTTTGCTTGTGATTTTAGCCCTTACAAACCCATTTCATTTTCACTTTTATCATCCATAGCTTTTGCCTTTTATTCTTTGTTGTAGCCAACGTTGAAATGGGTTAACAATCAATAAAACAAAAAAAAGTAGGTCAAAACCCATGCTTTGTTAGACTTAGACAACTCTATGCATATTGGACCATGTGCTTTTTAATCTCTAACACATTTTGGTCTCTCATCACATAAAATATCCTCATATTGACATCTTGCCAACCTAGCCTAACTCTTAAAAGAAGAAATAGAAATGGTGGAAGTAAGAGAAACATAAGCTACATCTAGTTTGCAGCAGTCACTAGAATGATTTCCTTTCACTTTTCCCACCTTAAATATGGTTGGGTTTTTTAGATGTGAGAAACGTCTTACTCTTAGGCATCATGCCTAATCACTCCTTGCTTAAAATCTTTAGGTTTTTGGCCCATTGGGCATGTCTACTTATCGATATTGACTCACACACATGATGCCTCTATGTGTGCACTATTCTAAATTACAAATTGCATGGGAGTGAGCCTAGTGCTCAAAAATGATATTCCAATAAATGTTTGAAGTCCTATGCTTTAATTTTTATTTACTAAAATATCTTAGAGCATAGGTGCATGCTAGTTTTAGCTTTTTGCATTTTAAGATGTACTTCCATTCTTGGCTTTGATTTTTATCATTTGGATGTGGTCAATGTACTTCTGGGCAGTCACAATTTGGCTTTTTATTTTGACTCTACCCCTTGCATGGTTTTGGCCCTTTCATGTCTATCGGGTTTTTACCTTTTTCTTCCATCACTTTTGTGTTTTAATTTATTATAGCCAACCTTGAAAAGGGTTAACATTAACTCCCATCTTAGATGAGTTACAATTCCTTGGCACTTAGCATCAAAGGCAGCATGCTTCAACTTGCACCATGGACGTGGAATGTGAGGGATAGTTGAGATGTGATGTTTGGAAGAAGTGGTTCTTATTTGTTGATGCTTCCCATCTCATGGTAGGTGTGGTTAGGTGATAACGTTGGTAGCAGATGGTATGGATTATATTTGTATATTGTATTGACATTCTTGTATATTGGATGGAGCTTGAATGGGTTGAAGATTGTGGAATATTTATGTGGAGTAGAAGTAAGGGGCCAGTTCTCCACACACTACTATACTTGCAAAGTAAAACCTCACATGAATTCGCTTCCTAGGAGAGTGCTAGTCTTCTTTTGTGTGCACAAGATGCATGTTGCTGGATTGCGAGATGGATCAAACTCCAAGCAAGCTTGTAGTTTTGCCACACTTTAGAACCCAATCCATGTATAGGTTATGGTGTAATTACAACGTGAGTGCACATGCTTACATAGGTTATTGTATAGTTAGAAAATAGCTCCATGGGTCTTTCTTGTCCATGTATTCAATGAAGTAAGGCACATTGGTAAATGAAGATGGAAAATTTTTTCATTGCTAAAGGAAGAGGAACTTTTGGAGAGGAGTATAAGGAGAACTAAAAGGTAGGATGGACATACTAGAGTTTATCCCAACAAATCTTGAAAAAGAGGGTTCTTCACTAGATCAAAAACTAGTACAGCGCTTAAGTAATTGGTGGCTCTCTATTAATATGCCTTTTCCACTTTACATTAATGATAGTTGTATTGCTACTAGATGAAGAAAAAGAGAAAGAGGGGGATATTGTAAATGACTGAGGGAGACATGTCTAACCATAGGTAAGTCAAAACACCCTAAGAATGTCCCGCCCTTGATGACCCTAATTGAATGTGGGGAAGGTTGGAAATATGAGTTAGGGGGTTAGAGATGGAATCACCTAACCAAGGTCACTAGGCATTCCTAACTTGAGGATCCCTAGGTGTGATGTAGTGCTTGTCATTGCACATTCCTTTTCTTTTATTTTCTTTTCTTTTGGGATAAATACAAAGCCATACTTTTAGGTTTTAGTCTCACCCTAAGTGATTTCAAAGCATAGGAGCTTATGAGGTTGTTTGAAGATAGTAAACCTAGTTCAACACAGCCTCTGCACTTAATTGCAACCAATGAATATTGAGACATGGCAATTAAAGGACAAAGCCTTGTTGTTGATCCAATTGTTATCAAAGGAGAACTGTTGGTGTTGGTGAAGGCTTGTATTCTTATTAGAGTATATTGCAACTTATTTTGAGGAAGATAAATAGTTGTTTGATGTAGATATTCACATCATAACTTGCTTGGAGAAATTAGAGCATCATAGTTGATGGTCTTGTATATCTTTGACTCTTGGTTAAGGCTTTTGATTGGACTTGCACTTGATGATGCTTAGGATCTTTTAGGAAATGTTTCCTTGATGTCACCTTCAAGATTTAAATCATTAATTTTGAGACTTGTTTTATCCAGCATTCACATGGTGAAGCACTGAGTTATGTAATCGATTCTAACTCAAAGGATTGGAGAATTGTTGGTGTTGATGAAAGTTGTATTCTTATTAGAGCATAATGCAACTTCTTTTGAGAAAGATAAATAGTTGTTTGATGTAGACATTCACATCACAACTTGCTTGGAGAAGTTCCATAGTGTTGGTCTTGTATATCTTTGACTCTTGATTAAGGTTTTTGATTAGTCTTGTGCTTGATTGTGCTTAGGATCTTTTAGAAAAAAATTCCACTCTCAATGGCACCTTCAAGCTTTGAGTCATCAATTTTGTGACTTGTTTTAATTCTACATTCACTTGGTGGAGCACTTACAATGCCATGCAGTCAACTCTAACTTAAAGAATTTGAAAATTTGATGACAACTTGAGCTTCTTACCGTTGAAACTTGCATTGTATTTTTTAACTTGTACTTTGTATTGCCCACACAAGAAATGTTACAATTACAAGGAATGCATGGGGGATGGAGAAGGTGATCTGATGATGAATTTAAGTGGTGTGTTTTTTGGTTGAATAGGTAAATACAATACAATGAAACAGAACTAGGAGATGAAGAAGGTGATTTGATGATGAATTTAAGTGGTGTGTTTTTTTGTTGAATAGGTAAATATAATACAATGAAACAGAAAGAGGAATAACTTATTTATATACAAAAGAACTAGGATTTATGTATTAGCAACAAACAATCCTTGTGGCCACCATTGGAAGAAGTGAGGATTGTACTCTAACATCATGTAGTGATCCATGTCATAGGACTTATGCCAATATGGGTAATCTAAACTAGGGCATCCATTAGGAAGTCACCTAATCCTAATCTATTGGACACATGAAGCTCTTTCTCACTCAACATCCTATTTAAGAAGAGGTGCACATAATGTCATCTTCGATATGTCCATAACAAGTTATCACCTAGAGCAAGTACCGTAAACAAGTAGGAGCAATAGTTGTGATCACACTTGTTTGTCTTGATAGCTCATCATTGTTCAATGTTTAATTTGAAAGCCAATCATTTTGCATTGTACTTGTTGAGTAAACCAGTTTTGCAAAAATAGAGAATTTGATTTTACTAGACGGTCCAAATCATCTACATCTTCTTGAGTGGTGTCCAAATAGCTAGGCTTGAATGATATGATCAAGCAACCATGCAAAATTTCACTATTAGTACTTGCATTGCTATCAAATCCTCTACTATGGTGATATTCTTGGTGAATACAATTTCATACTCCTCCGAGGAACATAGAAGGGTTTTAGCTTATTCAATTATTTTTCTATCTAGCAGACTTAAATCTATATGATCATAGCTACGAGCAAATAGGGTGAAAGTATTATCCAATTGTTTGAGGCACATCACAATAGTTTCACTAATGCCTATGATCATGCTAGCAACACAAGTTCTACGATTGATAGTCTATTATATCATGGGTACAAACTTGGAGGTGAGCTAGGTCTAATAATGCATACGTGGTCAGTGTGATTAGTTTGATACCTTCAGTGGTGTTAATGATGGACTCTTGATTGGTTTAGCCTTTTCATCGATGGTTGTCATATTCTTTGGTTTTGATTGTTGGTTCTTGTGAGTGGACACTAATGATGGAGTCCCATTGATAGTTAATATTCTAGTAAACCTTCATTTCTAGGAGGAATTATTATTGCAAAATGTGAACAACAGAGGGAACTATGGGTAGTTATTGATTATTCTAGTAAACCTTCATTTCTAGAGGGAATTATTATTGCAAAATGTGAACAACAGAGGGAACTATGGGTAGTTATTGATTATTTGTCGGTCTTCTCTTTATTATTGAAGTTATTGATTGGTGTGGTGGCAATGGTTGGTGACTATTGTGGTGCCTTCTCTTGCACAATCGGAACCTTGTTAATAACTTCCAGTTGTTATGGCACCGATTTTTCACGGTTGATGCATGCAATAGAAGTACCTACTTTCATTGAGGCTTTGAAATAATAGGGTGCTACATTGAGTTGATTGGCACTGTAGATTCCTTTTGCCTATAAAGAATCATAGATTTAGTTTGTTTCTTTGTCATTTCTAGAGATTTCACTTGAGATTATGTAGCCGCTTTAGAGACATTTGGGTAGCTATCCAGGATGCCCTAATAGCTCAAGAGTTGGGAAACGGTTGCTAAAGCCTGGGCAACCAAATCCATCTATGTCTTGATCATGCAAAAAGGCCTTGGGAACCCATCGAAATCTTCCTCCTATTATTGGTCTTGATTTGTGCAAAGTAGATACATATCACTTTTACTTTTTACCCTTTGTTAAAACTAACCTTGAAAAGGATTTGTAGCTACTTTATGATAGCTTTAGGCAATAGAAAGAATCCTAACATTCCAAACCTAAAAACATGAGGGACAAAGAAGAAATAGAAACCAAGTTTGCTTGTCTCATGATGCTACTTTCGACAATATGGAGAATCCTAACATTCCAAACTCAATAATGCGAGGGATGAAGAAGAAAGGGAAGCCAAGTTTGCTTGGCATGATCCTACTTGTATAAAGCTATCATGAAGCAACTTACCATTCATTAAGCAAGGGAATGCTAATGCAATGTAGGGATGCTCGTTGAGCTATTTGTTTTTTAATGTTATTACTTGTCATGTGCTTTTTTAGTAGGATAAAAGTGTGAAAGTGAAAATTTACAATGGATAGTCTTTGTTGGCAATCAACTACTAGGGCAATAATATAGGTTGATGATTACTTCATGGTCTTACTTACTTGAGAGGTTATCTTATGCTGCGTGTCATCTCTTGTAGCCACATACTCTTCAATTTGCATTTGATGCTTTCTATCAAAGCATTTTACATTGTGAGTCATGTGATTTGTAGCACCTGAATCCAAAAACTAGTCATCCTCTAGGGGGGTGCATCATACTGCCAAGTTCATGCTCCATGGCAAAGAGATGACCTCTAGGTGATGAACCACCTCTAGAACTATAGCTATCACCACTATATCCATCTACATAGTGCCCAAACTAGGACATTTCTTGACCCATAAACATAGAATTTTTCTTATAAAAGCACACTCACTCAAAGTGACCAACCTGCCCGTAATATTGAGACATGCATTATCTCTTTGTGGACTAGAGTGTCCTCTGCCTCTAGACTAGGATCTCTCCCTACCTCTAGGCATAACATCACCACGTCCAAAGGTACTACCACCTCATGCAAAGGTGCCTCCACAGCCATAAGATGATCCTCTAGCTCTAAAAGAGCTACCATGGCCTTGCTGATGATAAAACACACTATCGTGATTTGCATTCTTTCCATTGGTTGATACATGAGGCCTAACTTAATCTCTTTCGTAAAAAGCAAATAAGTCAACTCTTCAAAATCAGGCATAGATCCTCCCCTCACAGAAATGGAGGTATCAAGGGACTTGTATGCTACTTCAAGTCCATTGAGAATGATAGATACTAAATCATCTTTGCCAAGTGGTGCATTTATTGAAGCAAGATCTTTTACAACTTGTTTAATTTCTACCACATAATCACTAATGCTTCCATTTTCTCTCCATGCACCACATAACCTATGCTTTAGCTATATTTTCCTAGCCTCCATCATGTGCCATACATATTTTCAATGATTTTCCAAGCATCCTTGCAAGTATTCACCTTTTTAATGCATGGGTAGTAAAGCCCAAAAATATGCTATGATCAATAACCTATTAATTCAAGTAAACTATCACATGTATTGATATTAGTACATAACCATACCTTCTTGAGCAACACCTATAATGTTCAATAGTCTACAAATATTGCTTGCGACACCCAACACTTACGATGCGTTTGTAAAATAATAAGGTTCACAAAGTTCTCGAACCTTACTAGATTTGCACATGAACCTTCTCTGAACGGAGACCGAAAGGTATCCAAAATATGCTCGAAACATAAATCTATCTACATTATGAGGAGATAGTTTGCAAATACTATATGTGCCCATTATGAAAAGATGGTTTGCAATAATGTCTACCTACACTATGAGGAGAAGCCATGTGTGAGCCCATTGAACAGGTAGTTCTAGACATGCATCTTCACCTATAATAAGGTCCCAAAGACCTCTTCCCATCACGAAATTTTCCATACGATAGGAGCATACACTATAGTTATCCTTTGTCAAAATTTCACCCACAATTTGTGTAATTTGTGCATTTTTTGACATTATGATAGCTACAAACTCAACAAATCCAATTGTATGTAATGTAAGAAATCAATATCCAAGCATATGAATAGGATAGAGCATCAATCGGTCAAAACCTAGACCATAAAACATTAAAAACCCCAATTAAATGTACATAAATTGAGTTCCACTACAATAAGTGTCATACATGTGTCCAACTACTGTCACATGTACCTATATATCATGCCTATATGTCAAACATTGGTTGTCTAGTAAGAACTAGTGAAAACGAGGCTCAAATAATGGTTGGATGACCCAAAAGGCATCAAAACACGGGTCTAACCACTCTAGCCTCTCAAAAGGAAATCTTCCCTCCTAAGATGGACCACATCTTCATGAGATGTGGAAGTTTGCACAATATAGGGCCGCTTAATTAAGTCAATGCTATACATGTAGGTTCATATAATGATATCTAGATTGTGGATCATCTTATGGTGTTGTGGATCTAACCATTGTAGCATATTGTCATGGAACTGCTTAGGATGGCCTTTGTGTGGGGTGCATATCATCTGTTTTAACATAGGTGAAGAGAGAAACAATGTGTGTATATGTGTGTGCAAGTGTGCGTGTGCGTGTGCGTGCGTGCGTGCGTGCGACAAGCACTTGCTATATAATGAGGGGAGTGAGCAATAAAAAAGCTAGTGCCAAGGCCAACATTGAGGTTGCAAAGTGATTTCCTCTTGTTCTTCCTGTTCCTCCTTTTCTTCATCCACCTCTAATGTGGCCTCTATAGAGTTCCTCTTCCTCTTCCTCATTGAAATTTGATGCATCAACCCACCTTTGCACATGTCATCCCATGTCTTAAGGTCCATCATCGCTTCACTTGCTTCTCATGTCTCTTCTCACATCATCTAGTCCTTAATGTCATCCACATTTACATCATTACAATTATACTTTCACCCCATCAACATATCTTAATGATAATTGCTACAAAACGAGATCATAAATCATCATTATGTAGGAACGTTGAAATATGGTCTAGGGCTTCCTCAAAATATGCAATATACAACAATGTGTGTGTGTGTGTGTGGTATGTGCTTTAATGTTTTCGATACAAATAGTGATGCTATCACACAATTCTTGAGTAGTGTATGGTTATCATGGTATGACAATGATTGAAAATATATATGAAGAAACCTAGGCTATCTAATCACAAATATTGAACAAAAATTATACAGCAATATGGAACTCAAATTTAATGAATGACAAATCCTATGGAACTCAATGTATCAACCACATATGACCAAGCAAGGACCAACCTAGAGTACCTTGTTAGAAACAATCAATACACCCCCCATAGAGAAGGATACAAAACCTAACATGTCAACTACTTTGAAGCAAGCAAAAACCCAACATCATACAAGCTTTATACAACCAAAAACAAGCACAAGTAAACAAGAAACACTATTGTTACAAAAAATCTCAACAACTACTTCGAATAAAGGTGAAACTAGTAAAACAAGGTGATGTGAACATAAAGGGCTTAATATGTAGCTTGGAAAAGTGAATTAAATGATATGAGTGTGTGCATGGAGAGAAGAGAGAGAGAGAGAGAGAGAGAGAGAGAGAGAGAGAGAGAGAGAGAGAGAGAGAGAGAGAGAGAGAGAGAGAGGGAGAGGGAGAGGGAGAGGGAGAGGGAGAGGGAGAGGGAGAGGGAGAGGGAGAGGGAGAGGGAGAGGGAGAGGGAGAGGAAGAGGGAGAGGGAGAGGAGGAGAGTAGTTTTGTGTGGTAGGACAATCCCGAGATGCCTTTAAGGCTTTCTAACTAAAGTAATTCCTAACTTGATCAATAAAATAAAGGCAAAGCAAAATTCTAAGTAGGAGATTTAACACTATGAATTAGGTTATGTGAGAACTTTCATGTTTAAATTGTGATGTTGGTATGTATGCAATGCCCTACAATCATGTTTTTAATTCCCTCACAAGTTAATATCCATGTTTCTACACTTTTACTTGAGAAAAATCAACAAACAATAACAATTAGAATGGATTGTCTTTAGGCCTAAGACACATGTAGGTCGAATTGACCTACATAAGTCCATATATTTGAGCTGATGGTGCAGATAGATGGGTGTTGAGGAGACGAACTCCTTCTCCAAGGGACTAAGTGAAGTCAATACAGTAGATGAGGGTACATGGTTCACTACAAAAAGTCGACATGATGTGGTGCCTTGCGATTGGAGCTTCTTGACAAACCTTCTCCCTTTTCTCTTCTATCAAATTCGCTATCTTATCAATCTGTGGGATCCATCAAGTTCAATGATGTGTGGATCAATTTGACACTTTCAAAATGTCCTCAAGTGCAAGTCCATCGATTTATGTGTGAGAGGCCTCTTAGGCAGCCTAAAAACTCTTGAGAATGGCAGTGTATTATATGGTAACATGCTTGTTATAGGCGAATTGAACGAAGAATGAGCGCGCCTTTTCCCATCTTAGGCACCTCCTTATATTAACAAAGAGTTTGTTACAAAGCACTCTACCTTAAAACACACATATTACACACCACAAATATTATAGTACCTTTGCTTGTATATTATATTATTTTAGCGCTTAAGTAACCTTAACGGCATAGTAATATACTAGTATACTAGTAATATACTAGTAATAATGAGAGTCTTAAGCCACCCTATAAACATCATTGCAAGGGGAGGCAGAAAGAACCGTACATTATTTTGCTTTCGATTCTGCCCAAAGGAAGGAAGGATCGAAGCAGTAGAATAAGAAGAAGAAGAAGAAGAAGCAGTAGTCAGACACAGATATTCAGCAGCGTCGGAGAGAGAAAAAAAGCCTCCATTGAATCTGCGGACCTGTTTTTTCCGATCCATTTTACATGCCTTTTGATTCACATGGCGCGGATCAAACCCCAGGCGTTGCTCCAGCAGAGTAAGAAGAAGAAAGGGCCAGCTCGCATTGGCCTCCCTACCATCATTGCCTGCAACTGCGTCCTCTTCCTGCTCATCCTCTCTGGCGTTGTTGTCCACAGGCATCGCGCGAAAAGGTGATCTCCTGTGCCATTTCTTGCCCTATTCATTCTATTCTCTGTCCATTTAGTTGTGGCTGGATTTTAACTCAGGTTCCTCAGCAAGCCCTCATTGTCTAATGCTGCATTGCAGCAGTAGTTGTTGTGTGTGTGTGTGTTAAGTTTTCGTACTTATTTGTTCCCCCCCTCTTTTTTAAGTGGGTACTTCTGTTGTTTAGTGTTGTTCGTTGGTTGTTTGGTTTGGGTGACTTGTGAAAGTTTTCTTTCAGTAAAGAGTGTCTTTTGTTTCTTCTTTGTTGCCACTGGATGTCTGTGTGCATATACATAATGCAGACACATGCACATGTACTTTGGTTCTGCACTGGAAGAAAAGGGGGAGGGGCGTTGTGAATATGTGTGGTTGCATTACGTATGCATAGATGGACACACATATGCTCGTGTTTATGGAGTGAAAGGATAGAAGTGGTGGAGGGATATGTAATTTTGGTTTTTGCATGTGTTCTTGTTGATGTCTTTTGAAGCCATCAACCAATGAACCATACATCTACCTTCCATAGATATAATGGTAGAACTAGCTTCTGCAATCACAAGAATGTAGACGATTAAAATCTTGGCCATTATTAATGATGCATTGAATGAAATATGTCACTTGTGAATTGTGCTATGGACTTAGGATCAAGCATTGCTTTATAGATGGCATCATTACCATTTGCAGTTGAAACTTGTGATTGTCCACCACGAGTGGATTGGCACCCTCTTTTTGAATGTTTAGAATATCTTCATCACTGAAGCAGGCCTTTACTATACTTAGGGAGGGGATTTCTCCATTACTGAATATTTGGATTACCAAAGTGGGTGTAGCTCTAGTACAAGCGGGTGGCAAAGTGACTTCTGAGGATCCTTGAGCTTCAAAGGCATCAATTGAAGCTTCACAATGGATCTGTGACTGCAAAAATATGCCCTATGAAGAAAGGCATGGAAGGATCAAGAAAAAAAGATAGATAGTAAGTAGGCAGGGCTTCAAACCCTCTTCCCCAGAATGCCTTCCAATTCACTAACTTTCTCATGTTACTTTGGTCTGTGCTTGCCAAATTGGAATTTTACTGAGGGGCTGCAACTTTACTGGCCCCTTACCCTAGGATTTCTCAATCAACTCATCAGCTTGGACTCATGGTTGACTTTGGAATTATGGGTTCTCCTCCCTTGGGCAGCTTTTTGGGCTTGAGAGGCGGTGTGTAGCAACTAAAATGAAGGCCTAATTTAATCTCATTTTTCTGGTATAATGGCTCCAAAAATTTTGGAAAAGGAAAAGTCATGGGCTGCCACACTTTATGCCACATTATTGACTTCTCATCGCTAGCACTCTCCCTTCTTGCTTGCCCCCAGCCATCACAGGGACCTCCTGCTGCTTACTGTGCTGTTTTGGGCAGAGATGTTACTGGTTTGGGTTATGCTGGTGCTGGCCAAGGTGACCTACACCTATGTTTTCCTGCCGCAATTGCTGCCTTCTGCTTGTGGCTTCCCTTCGTCAGCGACCTGCAGTCAGTTGCTGCACTCAGAGCTTGCATTTTGCAACTTGGAGGACTTTTACAATTGTTTCAACCATTTACAAGCTGTCATCATTGATGGAGGACTGTGTGAGTGGAGTGGAAGAGAATCACAAACATGGCGAGAGAAGGTAAGAGAGAGTTGAGAAAGAATGCAGAGCATGAAGGAACTAAATCTGATCTGAAAATGAATGCTGAATACAAGGCTGGCAGGAACAGAACTGAAGTGATCTGAAAATGAACCCACACGTGCATATATATGAGAGAGAGAGAGAGAGAGAGAGAGAGTTGGTACGCGTGTGCGCGCGCGCGCACACACACAGATATTGGGTCTCTATTATATAATAATAATAATAATTATAATTTACATATTTTTATTTTTTATTTCTTTTAAATTTAACACTTGTTGTACAATACTTTAGAAAATTACTATTTGGCATCAAAAAATACTATGTTCTACAGTATTTATACTGAATACCAGGCTGGCCTGATCAGCTCCTTCACGCAGCTGGTGTGTGTTAGTGAGGATGTTGGAACGGGCTGACAAGCGTGTTAGAGAGTCATTTCCTGGACAGCAGTGCGCAGAACAGTACGGCCAGAGTGCCACGTCAGGAGAGCAGGTGCCACGTCAGCCGAGCAGGAGCCACGTCAGCTGCCGCAGATGCCACATGGCAGAAAATTGATCAGTCCGACAGTTTTTGATCAGTTGGACAGTTTTTTAGCATTATTTAATGCAGTTGGCTGCATTTACTGCAGCCGACCTGGTGCTGGGCACTATTTTTCCTTGGCTATTAATAGTCAGTTTGTGGCACACTCTCATTCACTCATAGGTACTCTCTGCAGTTTGTGGAGATCAGATTGTGATCAGGCCTTGCTGTCCTCGAGGTGTGCACGTGGGGTGACATCGTAGAGGGGGACATACGCATATATTTTCTCTGCACCCGTGTATATTTTTTGCACTTCTATACAGCATACTACACTGTAGATTTTCTGCGTTTCAGTCTCCTCTCTCTCTCTCTCTCCTCTTTGTGTTCACTCTTTCTCAGTCTTGGTCCTACGCTTTTGCATTGCTGCACTCTGACATGGTATCAGGGCGGTGAAATTGGACTGACTGATTGAAGAACCTACTTGAAGAGGAGATTTCAGCGCGACACAAGGCTGCGTTTTAGCATTCGAGGGCGAGCGGGAGGGCTGCGCATCGGAACAATGCTGAAGCGAGAGTGGGCATGCGGGAAAGGAGTCCAACTGGTGAATTTGCTGCAGGTTATTGTTGTTCGAAGGGGAGAAAGGCTGTGTTTTAGGCCTTTCATTGCAGATTTTACCTTTTCATCGCATCCGGTGGCTGAAGAAGGTTTGGGAAGCAGAGGAAACAATCCTAACAGGCTACATTTACACAAACAGAGGGGGCTGATTTTGCATTTGTACAGGCATTGCAAGTTAACATGTCTACAGAGATTGATTTGGAGTTCCAAGCGATTATGGACAGGAAGGTGCATGTCCTATCGGCTCTTCCATCAGATCAAAAGCTTGATGGTGACAATTAACGCATTTGGCGGGTGATGATGTTAGCCATTCTGGAGTCTTATGATTTGGCGGGGCTTGTGATGGAGGAGATTAACAGGCCATTAGTAAGAGATGAGTCCAAACTCTCTTCCAATGCTCGTGCAGAGTTGACCAAGGCCCAATCTCATTGGGACAAACTGAATGCCAAGATTCGTTATTTTCTTTTTTTGTCTTGCACTATAGTCGTGATAGCTCTCATGTAGCACTTGACGGTGGCTCGAGAGATATGGCTAGAGCTCGACTAGATGTATAATCGGATGACCCTGATGAAGAGGGTTTCTTTGGAGGTATAGATGCGAACCTTGTCCATGAATAAGTCTTCTTCGCTTCGGGAACACATCAACAAGTTTCAACAGCTTCAGATGCAGGTTCAAAATGTGGGGAAGCCTATTTCTTCCGAAGACATGGCGATCACTTTGTTGTCCCAGTTACCTCCACGATTCAATACCTTTTATTCCGCTCTTATTGCATTAGGGCGGTGTCAAAAGATGACGTACCAGCGAGAGAGTAGGGTTTGCGGGGAGGAACACGGAGTGAACCTGGCAAACATGGAGAAGAGAAAAGAAGAGAGAAGAAACTTTGATGAATGGAACGATGAAGAGCTGAATCATGGAGTGAATGTGATACAAGGGACCAAGGGTGTTGTATCTCAAGGAAGATGATGAAGATAGCCATGAACTACGAACCACAATGTTCTCTTGAAGGGTTGTGAGGGTAGTGGAGAGGCTGGAGAGAAGAGGTGACGGACTGAATGAATCAGCCGTAAGGAATCAATGAGAGAGTGGCCTATAAATAGGCACAGTGAGTCTAAGATGATGCCTCTTTTTGGGACTGCAAACCCTAAACGCAAACCCTAAATGCAAAATGCAGAAATGTAAAAATGCAAACTGCAGGTGAAGGGTTTCTTAACACCCCCTATCAGGCCCAAAAAGGGAAACAAGAAAAGTGAGGTGGAGATGCAATGCCTATGCAGCAGGTGCCACTTGGACAGTGTTCCTCGTGGGGAAATTGTTCACTTGCCCAAGCATCCTAGTACAAAGATGATGAAAACATGCAATGCATAGGAGGAATGTCGGACTTTGTGTAGTGTTGAGAACCATAAGGATATGCCCGTACTTGATCTCAGGAGGTGGTTTCATGCTAACCAAGTGACCAAGGCAAGAAGAGAAGAGGAGGAATAAGACGTAGAGGATCCCTAAAATCCAAGATTTCCACCGGAAAGGGAACCTGTAGTAAAGACCAGTAGACAGAGTAAACTGGAGAATCAGAAACACAACCTCCGGAGAGAAGCCACTAGCTCCATGCATCCATGCTGGAAGGAATATGAAGGCCTCGTCACCAAGTCGCGGCTGAACCTTCGAGGTTCCAATCTAGGTGGTACTTGAAGATCCTGGGTATTAGTAGAAGAGATGATTGGTCGAAGATAGCCATCCCAGGAAAGTAGAGGATGGGTGAAGAACTTCATGTGGAGTAGGTTCCCCCTCTGAGGTGGGAGGTGGAGGGGCTCTTGCTGAAGTTGAAGAAGTAGATGCCCCCTCTGAGGGCAAAAAAATAACATCCCCCTCTGAATCCCCCTCTGAAGTAGATAGGAAATCCAAAAACTCATGGATCACGGACTCCGAAATGTCTGATGACGAAGGAAGTGCCACTGGTTGGGCTGAAAAAGGTATCTGGGGTGCCGAAGAGCTCCCAAAGGTGGCCTCTCAAACCTGAGTAGTCGAGGGTGGGGAAGGGTGGGGCTCAGAATGAGCAAGAGGTGGACAACATTCGCTCTCTCTCAGTGGAGCAGACTGGGTAGCCGAAGAAGAGGAAGGAGTTGAGCAGCCACTGTCTCTCGAAGGAGCAGACTGACGAGGAGACGGTATAAAACAATCACTCTCTTGATGGAGTGGACTCCAGATTCGTAGGTCGTGGAAGCCACTGTACCTGAAAATAGGTGGGAGAAGATTGCCACTGGCATTGCGACGATCTCCAGGAGGACGTAGCGCCAATCGATCCTCCATGTGCTGGAAAGAACTTAGTGTGCATCGGATGCTTCTTATTGCCTTGAGCATAGTCCTTTGATAGCCAGTGCAAAACGTCTTTGTGGCCCAGAAAGGAGAGGTGGCACAAGGTTGCCTGGTGGAAGACGCATATACTCCGAGGGGTGGGGAGCGAAGGTCGAAGTTGGCAAGCATTGGTGGTGTGTTCGGTGATGCCACAGTAGGAGCACCCATTAGTCTGGACATCTGTTGGTAAAGAAGCCATGGATACCAGTGTGCCTTGCTGAAGAAGGAAGAGGTCAGCCACCATAAACCACGAACCACAATGTCCGCCTCAAGGGGTGTGAGGGCAGTGTGAAGCACAAACCGCAATGTCCACCTCAAGGGGTGGGATGGTAGTGGAAGGGCTGGAAGTGAGCTGCCAGTGGGAGGAGGATATGACCAGCAATAAGAGGTTGCAACCAGTAGAAAAACGCATGTGAGGAGAGAGAAATACTAAAAATGCAGGTAGGACAGCCTGCAAGAGAGAGAAAGACTAATAACACAGGTAGCAGGAGAGACTAAAAACGCAGACAGGACATCCTGCAAGAGAAAGACTAAAAACGCAGGCAACAGGACTGTGATGACGTGGCATGATGTACGGCAGCAGGTCTGCACAGGAATAGCAGTTGCCCAGCTGGAATTAGCTCCAAATTGCGTGAAGAGGGCTGGAAATCAGGCGCCAACTGATGGAGACAACAATGGACAACTTCGGTTGAGATATCCTCTGTAAACGGGGTGTGGGAAGGAAGCTGAAAACACCTGAAATCTGCAAAAACAAGATTTTGATGCAGTGGAAGAAGAAGATAAGTGGATGCCAAACTTGCCACCGGTCTTTGCCTTCACTGGAGTGGAGGATCTTTGCCGCTAGGTGAGCAGATCCAACTCTGATACCATGTCAAAAGATGACGTACCAGCGAGATAGTAGGGTTTGCGGGGAGGAACATGGAGTGAACTCGGCAAATATGGAGAAGAGAAGATGAGAGAAGAAACTCTGATGAATGAATGTGATACAAGGGACCAAGGATACTATAGCACAAGGAAGATGATGAAGACAGCCACGAACCATGAACCGCAATGTCCTCGTGAAGGGGTGTGACGGTAGTGGAGAGGCTAGAGAGAAGAGGTGACGGACTGAATGAATCAGCCGTGAGGAATGAATGAGAGAGTGCCTACAAATAGGCATAGTTAGTCTAGGATGGCCCCCCTTTTTGGGGCTGCAAATCCTAAACGCAAAACACAGAGTTGCAAAAACGCAAACTGCCGATGAAGGGTTTCTCAACAGGCAGGAATAGACTCTTCAGTGGGAATAGTTGGTTCCTATGGTCTTGGACCAAGGGGAACAATTGAAGGGACAGAATGCTTCCAAATCAGAGCTTTGGTTGGTCAAGCCTCTCAGAAGAAGGGGAAGGACCAAAAGAAAAAGGAGGACAACAAATCTAAGAAGGATAAGGAGAAGGAATCGACATGCCATATTTGTGGTAAGATCGGTCATTGGAAGAAGGATTGCCTCGACAAAGACAAGAAGGACACCAAGAAGAAGGACACCAAGGATTTTGGAGCGGTGGTTGCACCCTCATCAACTGCTTTTCTACAGTTAGTAGTCATTGAGGACTCTACACCGAAGACTTTTGATGCTGCGATGACAGCTCCCCAAGCTTGAGAGTGGATCGTGGACAGTGGTGCCTCACGGCACATGACTACTCCTCCCGTTGGTGTTGCCCATTTGCGACCTTCCCATGGGCAGATTCTCATTGGAGCCAGCTCTTTTGTGTCTATTGCCGCACGGGGTGAGATGTAGCTGATTCCAGATGGACGTGGTGGTACCCACACTTCCGAGGTGTTGCATGTACCAGGCTTGGGGTATCATTTGCTTTCGGTCCATAAGATTTGTTCTCTTGGTCTCTACAGGGTATGAGAAGAATGACATCTACAAATTAAGTCTTCTACAGCTCTTACATCTCTTCTTCTTACTTCTCAGACACAGTCCAAGATATGGCGTGCTCGGTTTGGCCACTTGAACTATGAGTGCCTTCGAAAGGCGGCTTGAGGATCGTTTGTTTGAGGTTTGCCGGACATAGTAGTGAGCCATCAGCCGTGTGTCTCTTGCATTCGTGGAAAACTGTATCGGGATGCGATTCCCAACAAAGCTTTGAGGCGGTCTACTTCACCTATGGAGCTTGTATCTACGGATCTTTGTGGCCTGATGAGGACCGAGTCCTTGAAGGGGAGCTTGTACTTCATACTGATCGTAGATGACTATAGCAGGATGACATGGGCCTATTTCTTGACATTGAAGTTGGAGGCTTTCTCCCACTTCGAGGATTGGCTTCTCTTTGAGGAGAACCGATCTGGCCAGCGACTGAAGACCTTGTGTTTAGACAAGGGCGATGAATTTATGTCTAATGAGTTTGCTTGTTTTTGTGCAGATAGGGGCATTCACCAGGAGTTTGCTAACACCAACACTCAAGAGAATGGCATTTTGGAGCGGAAGAACAGAAGTGTGATCGAGTTGGCGCCTACCATGATGGAGCACCGATAGACACCTCAGGTTTTGTGGGCCGAGACAATGGTTACCGCAGTTCACATTCTCAATCGATCTCCTACTTCGGCCATTGGTAGGATGACACGTTTTGAGGCTTACTTTGGGACTAAGCCATATGTCTCTTATTTCAAGATCTTTGGGTGTGACGCCTATGTGTGTTAGCAGTCATGTTTGTCATGCCTTGTCATCTCCTGCCTGTGAGCCTCAGTCTGAGTCAGATGAGGACTTTAGGAGCTTTGACTTGTCTATCACTTGTTTTGACGGAGGAGGTAGCTCATTCTAGAGCACTCAGATGTGCATTTCCCGGGGCAGTTTCTGCATTCATCAGCTTGCCTCACCTGCCGGACATTGTCCACCCTTTCCGGGATTTTTCTGAGCATTCCTAGCATTTTTACCAGCATTAAATGCTGGTCAGATCAGCATTAAATGCTGGTCGGACATATTTATGGCCTCAAATTTCAGGTCGGCCAGTTTTTGGGTTTTTTGGCTATTTATAGCCATTTCCCACTTGGCAATTAGTTGTATTATCAACTTCCCTCCTTCTTTGGCAGGTGCACACTCCGACTCCGTCATCTTCCTCCGTCTTCGGTGCTGCCGTCATCATCAGCCTGATCTGGTGCCCTCACTGACGCTTTGGGCTGCGTGCAGGGACTGATCAGTCCATTTCAGTGTATTCAGCATTCATTTCAGTCAGTGCAGATTTTCTTTCTTCATTCTCTGCCTTCTCTCTCCTCTCCTCCGTGTTCGTGTTCTTCTTCCGTTGCGCACTCTCACATGGTATCATCGCCTGACTGAGAGCACGGAGGACCTAACCTTGTGGAGAGATACCTCACCCCTCTTCTGCTGCTGTCCCCTCATCTCCAACTGCCCAGGCGGCCCCTCTAGGTGGCCATTCTTCTTGCGTTTGCTGCAGACGACTTCTCCAAAGGCTGCCACGTCATCAAACGACCCCTCCTGCTTGCGTTTACCATCAGGTGGCCCCTCCTTCAGCTGGGCGACACATCATCAGGCTGCGTTTTCCTGATCTGGTGATCGTTTCCACTCCTGGCGGCTCATCTCCTGCTGGCGACCCACTCCTAGGCTGCGTTTTGGTGCTGGCGGCTTCTGTTTTGGTGATCTTCATCAGATACCCTTGCGTTTTGCAGCTCCAGGTGTTTGTAGGCTATCACAGCCTGCGTTTTGGTGGTTGGTGACCAGACTGCTGGTCATTATTCGGCATCGGCAAAGTTTTCTTTGGTGTTTGGTGTTTTGCAGATTGGAAGATGTCTTTTCATCAGTTTACAGGCTTTGATGACTCAGATGACGAGCTTGTGTCTCGACACTCATCTGAACGGAGGCGTGATTTCTATCACGAGGACCGTCGTCCGGAGTCTATTCCTCTTTCCTGTCCCCCTTCTATTCATGTATCTCGGCAATCCCCTTCCAGTGGGATGCAGCCTTTGGTACCCCCTGTACAGGTACCCGTACTTCCTCAGCTGCCCAAGGAGGACCGGTTGGATGGCTCCAACTTTTCTCTATGGTCCTGCAAGGTGGAGTGTATCTTGGACTCCTTCGATCTTTGGGAGCTTGTTTCTGTTCCTATTCCCCGGCCTAAGGTGGATCCCGCAGATGGGGCATCTATGGATCGTGTAGCCTTATGGGATCGGCTTAATTCTAGAGCCAGATTTTTCCTCTTTCTGAGTTTGCAGGATTCTGTCCTTCTTCATGTTCACAGGTTGAAGACTGCAGCAGACGTGTGGAGAAAGCTCGCGTCTCTCTATCAACAGAAGACGTTTGCCCACCAGATATCTCTCGAAAAGAAGTTGCGGATGCTCGCTATTGATGATAGTCCTTCCATGAAGGACCACATCAACAAATTACAGGATATGAGGGATGAGCTTGCATCCCTCGGTCGGTCGATATCTTCTGCAGACATGGCTATGATTCTTTTGACTCAGCTGCCATCGCCTCGGTTTGATGTCTTCTATACCAGCCTTCTTACATCGAGGACCCGTGAGAAGCTTCTATGGGAGGAGCTATCCCCGCTTGTCTTGGAGCATGACGAGCGACTCAGAGAGGTCAGTGCTAGTGGATCCGACTCCACTAGAGCTTTTGTTGCAGGTTCGGGAGGACAGAAGAAGAAGAAGAAGTCAAAGGCTAAGAAGAAGGACAGTTCTTCAGGCTCTGACTCAGATTCAGAGAGACCAAAGTGCCCACACTGTGGGAAAGGGACACATCCCGAGGAGAAATGCTGGAAGAAGTACCCTCACCTTCGTCCGGGAGCGAAGGGTGGATCTACATCGGAGCCTTCTTCTACCTCTACACCAGCTGTTACCCATGAGTCAGTGTTCCTTCATATCCATGCTTTGGAGGAGGATCCTTCTTCCGTGGCTGCAGTGTCTTCTGCGCAGCCTTGGTTAGTGGACAGTGGTGCTTCGAGTCATATGACTCCCCGAGGTGATTTGTTACAGGATCTCCGTCCATCAGAGGGTTCAGTCACTGTTGGTGACATTTTATCGGTGCCTATTAGTGGTGTTGGCACATTGCCTTTGTTTACCGACCGACCTTCGAGCTCCTTTTCACAGGCCCTACATGTTCCGGATTTGGGCCTTCCTCTCCTCTCAGTTTATGGTCTTACGAGGCTTGGCACACGAGTGATCTTCACCGAGCATGCCGTTGTTATTGAGGATTCTCTTACAGGAGCTGTCTTATCTACAGGTTGGCAGGAGAGCGGGCTTTACAGGCTCCATTCCCCTTCTTTGATGGAGGGTCCTCCGAGGCAGTCTATTGCTACACCCATTCCCGCTTGTGCACCTTCTATTCCACAGGTTCCTTCCCATCCCCCACCCTCTCCTCCGGTGGTTCCCTCGTACCCCCCATCCCTTTCAGAGGGGGACGATCTCGGTGATGCGGCTGTGGATTCCCTGGCCCCTAGTGTTTTAGAGGGGGATTCCCAGGATCGTGAGGAGCTCCTTCAGCAGCAGTCTACATCGACGGACTTCATCGACCTTGGCATTCCTCTTGCCACCCCAGGATCTGTTTCTCCCTTGGCCTTCTGCCACATCCAGGATCTGAGAGGGGGTGTTAGCAGTCATGTTTGTCATGCCTTGTCATCTCCTGCCTGTGAGCCTCAATCTGAGTCAGATGAGGACTTTAGGAGCTCTGACTTGTCTATCACTTGTTTTGACGGAGGAGGTAGCTCATTCTAGAGCACTCAGATGTGCATTTCCCGGGGCAGTTTCTGCATTCATCAGCTTGCCTCACCTGCCGGACATTGTCCACCCTTTCTGGGATTTTTCTGAGCATTCCTAGCATTTTTACCAGCATTAAATGCTGGTCAGATCAGCATTAAATGCTGGTCGGACATATTTATGGCCTCAAATTTCAGGTCGGCCAGTTTTTGGGTTTTTTGGCTATTTATAGCCATTTCCCACTTGGCAGTCAGTTGTATTATCAACTTCCCTCCTTCTTTGGCAGGTGCACACTCCGACTCCGTCATCTTCCTCCGTCTTCGGTGCTGCCGTCATCATCAGCCTGATCTGGTGCCCTCACTGACGCTTTGGGCTGCGTGCAGGGACTGATCAGTCCATTTCAGTGTATTCAGCATTCATTTCAGTCAGTGCAGATTTTCTTCCTTCATTCTCTGCCTTCTCTCTCCTCTCCTCCGTGTTCGTGTTCTTCTTCCGTTGCGCACTCTCACAATGTGCACATCCCGAAGACGTAGCGTGACAAGTTCAAGGCGGCTTCTCGACGACAGGTTTTTGTTGGCTACGACTCCCGTCAAGCGGGATGTCAACACGAGCCAAGATATGCGGTCCGTGGAAGTTCCGGCCACAGAGGGGGGTGAGGAGCACCTTGTCCTTGGAGATCTAGGGGAGAGATGGGCTGCCGAGACAGTTTCTTTGGAGCCAGAGCCTTTTGATGGAGATTCTTCTTCTGATTCAGAGTCCTCCCTTCCACCGGCCACCCTAGTGGAGCTTCCGTCGGTGGCTGTTCCCGAGTCTTTAGCAGATGGAGAGCGATGGGGAGAGTCCGGCCTCCTCGTTGGGCCCATGACACACTACAAGATTCAGGGATCGAGGGGGTTCCCCCGAGTCTTCAGCAGATGGAGATCGACGAGGAGAGGTCTGGCCTCCTCGTTGGGCCCATGACACACTTCGAGATTCAGGGATCGAGGGGGTCCCTGAGGAGTAGGAACCGCAAGATGGACCGCGGAGGTCACAGAGGAATCATGCACATTCTACGGAGCTTGCTTGCTCTAACTATTGTTTGATGACCTGTGTTATGCAGGATTGAGAGCCCACTTTCTTGAAGGAGGCTTTGCAATCTGATCATTGACGGAAGGCTATGGAAGTCGAGTAGGAGGGTATTGAGAGGAATGGCACTTGGTCCCTTGTGCCTCGTCCCTCTCACAAGAAGGTGATTCGCATCAAGTGGGTCTTCAAGACCAAGTATCTTAGCAATGGTTCTTTGGACAAGCACATGGCTCCCCTTGTTGCTAAAGGTTTTGCTCAATGCCAGGCATTGACTTTCATGATACTTTTGCTCCCATTGCTCGTATGGCGACTATTCGAGCTGTTCTTGCCTTGGCTGGCCATAGGAGATGGCCTATCTATCAGTTGGATGTAAAGTCGGTCTTTCTCAATGGTGACTTGCAGGAGGAGACCTATGTAGAGCAGCCTCTTGGCTTTGGATCCTCGAATGGGAAATTTTATAGGTTGAAGGAGGCCTTGTATGGCCTCAAGCAGGCTCCGCGTGCATGGACCAAGAAGATTAACTCGTTTCTTCAATCAAAGTTGGGATATCAGCGCTCCAAGGCCGATCCGCAGCTTTATGTGCACACTTCCAAGGCTGGTTGTGTGTTGTATGTTGATGATTTGATTCTGACAGGGGATCATGCATAGAAGGTCCAAGAGACCAAGATAGCTTAGGTCCTCGTCTCCAGCGAGAGGCCGTATTTCGCTTGTTCTTCTTTTGAGAAAGGCAACTTGCCAGTCTTTTCTTGGCGTGTCATGATGGGTGCCTGTCATGAAGCCATATTCACCATTAATGCTTCTCAAAAGAGTTACTCGCAGAAGAAAAGACTACATGCTTTGCTGACTTGAAATGCTTAAGCATAGTAGTAGACTTTTCCTTCAAGTAGTCCATTTATTCCAAAAGTTCATGACATTTTTTCTCAATTCAAAATTTAAATTTTCATCTATTTTGGGCATTGATTGAGACTTTTTAGTTTTCCTTGCGCGTTTCGAGATGATGGATTTGGGGTTTCTTCGTTTCTTCTTGGGTCATGAGATTTATCAATCTCAGAGGGGGATTTTCATCTCTCAGCAGAGATACATTTAGGAGCTCTTGGTGACTTTTGAGATGGAGACTTGTTGGAACATTTCTACTCCTATGGATCTGAACTGGAAGGCCATTTCACACTCAGTTCTCCCTTGACGGATGCTTCTTGCTACCATCAGTTGATTGGATCCTTGATTTGGCTACTCAACACTCTTGTTGATCTTTGTTTTGCTGTGGGTCTTTTGGCGAGGTTCATGAGTGAACCCAAACATGTGCATTAGCAGGCTGCCCTGAGGATTCTTCGGTATTTGAGGGGGACCTATGACTTAGGGCTTTTGTATCCCGCCGGTACAAATGCTTAAGATCTTGTTCTTGCAGGTTGGAGCGACTCGGATTGGGCTAGCGATGTGGACCACCGGAGGTCTACTACAGGCTACTGTTTTACCTTGGGTACAGGTGTTATCTCTTGGAGTAGCAAGAAGCAGCCCACGGTAGCCCTTTCTTCTATTGAGGCTGAGTATCGGGCTGCATCTTCCACCACATGCGAGGTTGTGTGGCTTCGGAGATTGTTGGAGGAGCTTGGCTGCCCCTAGACTCGTCCTACTCTTCTGTGGTGTGACAATGAGAGTTGCATTGCCTTGGTACAGAATCCTGTATTCCATGCCCGGACGAAGCACATTGAGATCTAGTATCACTTCATTCGGGAGAAGCTTGTGGATGAGACCATTGATGTGGAGTATTGCAAGGCAGAGGATAATCTTGCAGATTTGTTCACGAAGGCGCTTTCCCAGGCTCTTCTTTGGAGACATGCCAGATCCCTCAGTCTTTTGACCTGTCCAGGATCTGAGAGGGGGTGTTAGAGAGTCATTTCTTGGATAGCAGTGTGCAAAACAATGTGGCCAGAGTCCCACGTCAGCAAAGTAGGTGCCATGTCAGCCAAGCAAGAGCCATGCTAGCTGCCGCAGATGCCACGTGGCACCAGATTGACCAGTCGGACAGTTTTTTAGCATTATTTTATGCAGTCGGCTGCATTTACTGCAGCCGACCTGGTGTTGGGCACTATTTTTCCTTGGCTATTTATAGTCAGTTTGTGGCACACTCTCATTCACTCATAGGTACTCTCTGCAGTTCGTGGAGATTAGATTGTGATTAGGCCTTGCTGTCCTCGAGGTGTGCATGTGGGGTGACATCGTAGAGGAGGACATACGCAGATATTTTCTTTGCACCCGTGTATATTTTTTGCACTCCTATATAGTAGTATAGCATACTACAGTGGAGATTTTTTTGCGTTTCACTGTCTCTTCTCTCTCTCTCTCTCTCTCTTCTCTCTCTGTGTTTTCTCTCTTTGTCTTGGTCCTATGCTTCTGCATCACTGCACTCTGACAAAGCAATGAACAACATGGAAATTGAGGGAGTGTCGGAGATTGAAGAGAATATGTGAAGGCTTGCCTATAAATATGCAAAGAATAATGCCAATTAGAGGGCTAATCAGCTAGCGAGTGGTTTGGTAGGCCATTCTCAAGTATGCAATGGCTTGACAAAGGCCATGTGTTGGTCCCCCCAGCCTGAAAGCAGCCAACAGGAATAGATTGTGCATGTTGTGGGACACTGCCAGGAAGTGACCCAGTTGGTTGGGCCTCCATTGTACGGACATGCAGCCTCTTTGGTTTCGGCTCAAGTGGGGTACTGTTGCTGGCCATCATTTCTCTGTGGTCACCAAAATACTAGTTGACTAGCCACTAAATCATCTAGCATAACACGATAGACATAGACATATACACCATGAAATGTACACTTTGCTAATACCTCTTAGATCCTTGGTGATGGTACAATAAAATATGCAATGATAATGGCTCATCATGGACTATAGTACATCAGTAATGATCATCAAATAAAACCATGGATATCCAAGCAGTGGGTGATCAAGCCACCACTAAGGTGTGAAGATATGCTTAAGTTTGCACCGAGGAAGCACAGAATGTATGACCTTGACTGAAACACAAAGACTTAGAGAGTGATGTGCAAAATTCAAACGTAAAACACAAAAACACAAACACAAACAAAGAAGAAAGAGAACTTTGAAATAAATCAATGCTGCAAAGCTGTCCAACAGCGCTGATGGCTATTGTGGGAGTGGGTTAAGGTTGTTAGCAATCATGATTGTCATGCCCTGTTATCCCCTACCTGTGAGCCTCAATCTAAGTTAGACAAGGACTTTGGGAGCTTTGACCTGTTTGTCACTTGTTTTGATGGAGGAGATAGCTTATTCTAGAGCACTCAGTTTATTGACTTTCAGTGCATCTTGGGTAGTTTTTGCATTTGTCAGTTTGCCTCACCTATTGGACATTGTCCACCTTTTCCAAGATTTTTTTTGAGATTTTTTGGCATTTTACCAACATTGAACGCTGGTTGGCTATATTTTGGCCCTAGATTTCAGGTCAGCTGAATTTTGGGGTATTTGACTATTTATAGCCTTCCCACTCAGTTGGTAGATCATTCATTCATCTTCCTCCTTCCTTGTCAAGTGCACACTCCAACTTTGTCATCTTCCTCCATTTTCGGTGCTGCCCTCATTATTAGCTTGATCTGGTGTCCTCACAGACATTGTGGGCTACGTGTAGGGATTGATTGGTCCTTCTGTATTCAGCATTCTTTCCTTGTTTAGTGTAGATTTCTTTCTTATTTTCTTGCAATCTCTCTCTACTCCTTTGTCTTTGTGTTTGTGTCACTTCTCCCATTGTGCACTTACATGGTATCATTGTGTAAGAGAGAGAGAGAGCTGAATTCTTGTAGAGGAGACCACCCCAGACTATTTGTTAGCCTTGCCACATCAGCATTTTGCTGAAAGCACAGCTTTCTTCTGTGAGAGTGCGCAACGGAAGAAGAACACGAATACAGAGGAGGAGAGAGAGACAGCAGAAAATGAAGGAAGAAAATCTGCACTGACTGTAATGAATGCTGAATACAAAACTATGGACTGATCAGTCCCTGCACGCAGCCCGAAGCGTCAGTGAGGGCACCAGATCAGGCTGATGATGACGGCAGCACCGAAGACGGAGGAAGATGACGGAGTCGGAGTGTGCACCTGCCAAAGAAGGAGGGAAGATGATAATACAACTGACTACCAAGTGGGAAATGGCTATAAATAGCCAAAAAACCCAAAAACTGGCCGACCTGAAATTTGAGGCCATAAATATGTCCGACCAGCATTTAATGCTGATCCGACCAGCATTTAATGCTGGTAAAAATGCCAGGAATGCTCAGAAAAATCCCGGAAAGGGTGGACAATGTCCGGCAGGTGAGGCAGGCTGAAGAATGCAGAAACTGCCCCGGGAAATGCACATAAAATCCCGATTGGAGGAGAAAATGCACTAAAATGCAATAAACTGAGTGCTCTAGAATGAGCTACCTCCTCCGTCAAAACAAGTGATAGACAAGTCAGAGCTCCTAAAGTCCTCGTCCGACTCAGATTGAGGCTCACAGGCAGGAGATGACAAGGCATGACAAACATGACTGCTAACACCCCCTCTCAGATCTTGGATGTGGCTGAAGGCCAAGGGAGAAACGGATCTTGGGGTGGCAAAAGGAATGCCAAGGTCGATGAAGTCCGTCGATGTAGACTGCTGCTGAAGGAACTCCTCACGATCCTGGGAATCCCCCTCTAAAACACTAGGGGCCAGGGGATCCACAGTCGCATCACCGAGATCGTCCCCCTCTGAAAGGGATGGGAGGTACGAGGGAACCACCGGAGGAGAGGGTGGGAGATGGGAAGGAACCTGTGGAATAGAAGGTGCACAAGTGGGAATGGGTGTAGCAATAGACTGCCTCGGAGGGCCCTGCATCAAAGAAGGGAAATGGAGCCTGTAAAGCCCGCTCTCCTGCCAACCTGTAGATAAGACAGCTCCTGTAAGAGAATCCTCAATAACAACGGCATGCTCGGTGAAGATCACTCGTGTGCCAAGCCTCGTAAGGCCATAAACTGAGAGGAGGGGAAGGCCCAAATCCGGAACATGTAGGGCCTGTGAAAAGAAGCTCGAAGGTCGGTCGGTAAACAAAGGCAATGTGCCAACACCACTAATAGGCACAGATAAAATGTCACCAACAGTGACTGAACCCTCTGATGGATGGAGATCCTGTAACAAATCACCTCGGGGAGTCATATGACTCGAAGCACCACTGTCCACTAACCAAGGCTGCGTAGAAGACACTGCAGCCACGGAAGAAGGATCCTCCTCCAAAGCATGGATATGAAAGAACACTGACTCATGGGTAACAGCTGGTGTAGAGGTAGAAGAAGGCTCCGATGTAGATCCACCCTTCGCTCCCGGATGAAGGTGAGGGTACTTCTTCCAGCATTTCTCCTCGGGATGTGTCCCTTTCCCACAGTGTGGGCACTTCGGTCGCTTTGAATCTGAGTCAGAGCCTGAAGAACTGTCCTTCTTCTTAGCCTTTGACTTCTTCTTCTTCTTCTGTCCTCTCGAACCTGCAACAAAGGCTCTAGTGGAGTCGGATCCACTAGCACTGACCTCTCTGGGTCGCTCCTCATGCTCCAAGACAAGCGGGGATAGCTCCTCCCATAGAAGCTTCTCACGGGCCCTCGATGTAAGAAGGTTGGTGTAGAAGACATCAAACCGAGGCGATGGCAGCTGAGTCAAAAGAATCATAGCCATGTCTTCAGAAGATATCGTCCGATCGAGGGATGCAAGCTCATCCCTCATATCCTGTAATCTATTGATGTGGTCCTTCATAGAAGAACTAGCATCAATAGCGAGCATCCGCAACTTCTTTTCAAGAGATATCCGGTGGGCAAACGTCTTCTGTTGATAGAGAGACGCGAGCTTTCTCCACACATCTGCTGCAGTCTTCAACCTGTGAACATGAACAAGGACAGAATCCTGCAAACTCAGAAAGAGGAAAGATCTGGCTCTAGAATTGAGCCGATCCCATAATGCTGCACGATCCATAGATGTCCCATCTGCGGGATCCACCTTAGGCCGGGGAATAGGAACAGAAACAAGCTCCCAAAGATCGAAGGAGTCCAAGATACACTCCACCTTGCAGGACCATAGAGAAAAGTTGGAGCCATCCAATCGGTGTCCTCTTTGGGCAGCTGAGGAAGTACGGGTACCTGTACAGGGGGTACCAAAGGCTGCATCTTCGGCCCACTGGAAGGGGATCGCCGAGATACATGAATAGAAGGGGGACGGGAAAGAGGAATAGACTCCGGACGACATCGTGATAAAAATCACGCCTCCGTTCAGATGAGTGTCGAGACAAAAGCTCGTCATCTGAGTCATCAAAGCCCGTAAACTGAGAGAAGACATCTTCCAATCTGCAAAACACCAAACACCAAAGAAAACTGTGCTGAAGCCGAAGTAGGACCAGCAGTCTGGTCACCAACCACCAAAACACAGGCTGTGATAGCCTACAAACATCTGGAGCTGCAAAACGCAAGGGTATCTGATGAAAATCACCAGAACAGAAGCCGCTAGCACCAAAACGCAGCCTGGGAGTGGGTCGCCAGCAAGAGACGAGCCACCAAGAGTGGAAACGACCACCAGATCTGCAAAATGCAGCCTGATGATGTGTTGCCCAGCTGAAGAAGGGGCCGCCTGATGGTAAACGCAAGCAGGAGGGGTTGTTTGATGACATGGCAGCCTCGGGAGGAGTCGTCTGCAGCAAACGCAAGAAGAATGGCCACCTGGAGGGGGCCGCCTGGGCAGTTGGAGATGAGGCGATAGCAGCAGAAGAGGGGTGAGGTATCTCTCCACAAGGTTAGGTCCTCCGTGCTCTCAGTCAAGCGATGATACCATGTGAGAGTGCGCAACGGAAGAAGAACACGAACACAGAGGAGGAGAGAGAGACAGCAGAAAATGAAGGAAGAAAATCTGCACTGACTGTAATGAATGCTGAATACAAAACTGTGGACTGATCAGTCCCTGCACGCAGCCCGAAGCGTCAGTGAGGGCACCAGATCAGGCTGATGATGACGGCAGCACCGAAGACAGAGGAAGATGACGGAGTCGGAGTGTGCACCTGCCAAAGGAGGGAAGATGATAATACAACTGACTGCCAAGTGGGAAATGGCTCCCAAAAACTGGCCGACCTGAAATTTGAGGCCATAAATATGTCCGACCAGCATTTAATGCTGGTAAAAATGCCAGGAATGCCCTGAAAAATCCCGGAAAGGGTGGACAATGTCCGGCAGGTGAGGCAGGCTGAAGAATGCAGAAACTGCCCCGGGAAATGCACATAAAATCCCGACTGGAGGAGAAAATGCACTAAAATGCAATAAACTGAGTGCTCTAGAATGAGCTACCTCCTCCGTCAAAACAAGTGATAGACAAGTCAGAGCTCCTAAAGTCCTCGTCTGATTCAGACTGAGGCTCACAGGCAGGAGATGACAAGGCATGACAAACATGACTGCTAACATCTTCTTGAAGGCGGTAGCTTCTTTGTGCAAGCGATAGTATTTATCCCCATTGTAGACCCTCTACATCGCCTTCCTTGTGATCTTGTAGCCATTTCTTTCTGTTTCAGGCTTGTCTACTACCAGAACACAAATTTCTTGTGGGTATCTTGCAGGATTTTGAAGATATCTTACCACTAGTTTTGTCGCTTTGATGATACAGATGAGGAGCTTTCTCAGCAATCCTTTGAAAGGCTGTGAGATTATCGCGTAGGTCATTTAAACGAAGATCACCTAGCTCGTTCGATCTTTCCCCTTTATGAGCTTACAAGATTTTGTCCTAGTGCATGTGCATAGGTTGCGGAAAGCAGTAGAAGTGTGGACAAAGTTTGCTTCTTTGTACCATCAGAAGACATTTGCCCACCGGATTACTCTTGAGAAGAAATTATAGATGCTCGTTGTTGATGATTCTCCTTCCATGAAGGATCATATTAACAGGTTGGAGGATATGAGAGATGGGCTCATGTCCCTTGGCAGGATGATCTCTTTAGAGAGAATGTTTATGATTCTCTTGACTGAGTTTCCATCTCCTTGGTTTGATATCTTCTACACTAGTCTTTTTACATTGAAGACCTATGAGAAGCTTCTATGGGAGGAGCTTGCCCTGGTTGTTTTGGAGCATGATGAGCGTACCAAAGAGGTTGCTAGTGGATCCACCTCTACCAAAGCTTTTGTTGTAGGTTCGAGATAGGGGAAGAAGAAGAAAGGGAAGTCCAAGGCTACACGATAGGAGAGTTCTTTAGGCTCTGACTCTGATTCAGAGAAGCCTAAATGCCTATACTGTGGAAAGAGGACACATCTAGAGGAGAAATGTTGGAAGAAGTACCCTCACCTTCGTTTGGGAGCGAAGGATAGAGCTAAAACATCTAAGCCTTCTACCTCTATTACAATGGTCCCATGAGTCAATGTTCCTTTATATTGTTGACTTGGAGGAGCCTTCTTCAGTGGTTGCCTTTGTCTTTTGAGAGACCTTAGCTAGTTGATAGTGGAGCTTCTAGTCATATGACTCCACGAGGTGATTTGTTGCAGGATCTATACCCTTTTGGGCACTTTGCCTTTGTTTCCCAACCGTGCTTCAAGCTCCCTTTCTCAGGCCCTTTATGTTCCAGACTCGGGCTTTCCACTTCTCTCAGTTTATGGCCTTACTAGGCTTAAGTAAACGAGTTTCTTCACTGAGTAGGCCGTTTGTATTGAGGATTCTTCTACAGGGGTCATTATTGTGATAGGTTGGTAGGAGAGCGGGTTTTACAGGCTACATTCCCCTTCTCTTATGTAGGGTCCTTTGAGGCAATTGTCTATAGCTACATCCGTTCTTGCTTATGCACCTCACTTATTCCATAGGTTCCTTCCCATCCCTCAATGGTTCCTTTGTACCCCCTATCCTTTTAGAGGGGGAGGATCTAAGTGATACGGAAGTGGATTCCCTGGACCCTAATGTTTCAGAGAGGGTTTTCTAAAATCATGAGGAGCTTCTTTATTCGTAGTCTACATTGACATTAGCATTCCTCTTGCCAGTTGAGGATCTGGTTCTTTCTTGGCCTTCTTCTACATCTAGGATTTGAGAGGGGGTGTTAGCAGTCAAGATTGTCATGCCTTGTCATCTCTTGCCTGTGACCCTTAGTTTGAGTCAGATGAGGACTTTAGGAGCTCTGACCTATCTGTCACTTGTTTTGACAGAGGAGGTAGTCCATTCTAGAGCACTCGGTTTATTACCTTTCAGTGCATTTTCTCCTTCAGTCGGGATTTTGTGTGCATTTTTTGCATTCGTCACTGATCGGACATTGTGCACCTCTTCCAAGATTGTTTTCGAGAATTTTTGGCATTTTATCAGTATTGAATGTTGGTTGACCATCATTCAATGTTGGTTGGCCATATGCTGGCTCGAGATTTCAAGTCGGCTGGATTTTGGGATCTTTGACTATTTATAGCCTCCCCACTCAGTTGGTAGATCATTCATTCATCTTCCTCCTTCCTTGGCAAGTGCACACTTCGACTTCGTCACCTTCCTCCATGTCTGGTGCTGCCATCACCATTAGCATGATTTGGTGCCCTCACTGACGTTGTGGGCTGTGTGTAGGGATTGATCAATCCTTTTGTATTCAACACTCTTTCCTTGTTCAGTGCAGATTTCTTTCTTCTTTTCTTGCAGTCTCCCTCTGTTCCTTTGTCTCTGTATTCGTGTTCCTTCTTTCATTGCGCACTCTCATAGAGGGAGATGCCGATGTGTGTTGTCCATCAGAAATGGACCCCTACTGCAGTAACCACTTCTTGGAGTAGAGGTTGATGAAGAAAAGTGCTGAAAACGCAAAAACGAAAGGTGTTGAAAGCACAAAAAATGACCTAATGTAGATGATGGAAGTTGATCATCGGGAGCTGTGGTAAGCTAGTGGCAGCTATAGACCATGTAGCATCAATCACTGGGGGTTGGATAGCTAGTGGAAGAGGGATGAGTGGTTGAAACTTGCACGACAAGGATACGGCTGAATGGTGGGCAGCTTGTCTACTTACAGATGTGGAAGGATCCTCCCAAATTAGGGTTTTGCATATTGGACATAGTAACTCTCTAAAATTACTCATGTTTGATGAAACTTTTGGTAACTTACTATTTTGGGGCTATTTAAAGAGCAAATCAGCAGTGGGTAATGAATTTTTTGAGTTGAACACCCCCTCTTAGGCCCAAAATTGGAGCCAAGAAGGGATTGGAAGAGAAGCTCAAGCCCATTTTTACTCTAAGGCATCCCACCCCAAAGTAGCTAGGGCATTGAACGAAGGACACATGCCGGCTACCCAATGGCCTACCAACCAAGGGAGTCCAAGTGATCACCCTAGAGAGGACATGGCATCATACAAAGGGTGCTTGTTGGTTGCCCAGTGACCTACCAACTCCTGCAAAGGGGTATAAACCACATTGAACTTTTTTATTTGGATAAGAAGTGATAATGGTTTGCGTTCTATAACGTAAATATGCCTTTTGGGGAGAACGAAAAGTTATGGTTAGATCTAACACATCACAAAACTAGTTAACCCAACCACTTGAGGGTTGTTATTGAGAAAAAGAAACACTGCAAAAGAAAAGAACATTACACAAGGAACTCAGAAGCAAAGAGATACTCGGGAAATGGAATCCATATATCTAGATACAAGACAGTACGAAACCAGTGTGAGTCACTGATTGTGAAGGCACTGGCACTAGCTCCTCTCCCTCCACAAGAACCAATCAAGTGATGAATGATCATAATGTGGAGGAGAAGCTTGAATAAACATGCAAAAATAATGCCATAAATAATGTCAGGTCGGCTAGCATTTAATGCTGTTCGGCCAGTATAAAAGGCTAAAATGACCATCATAAAATGCTAGGAAAAATGCCTAAATAATCATGATAATATCTTGGTGCCCTAGCCCACTGACATGCACAGACTTAGCCATGAACTGACATATTTGCTAATACAACACAATAGACTCAGCCATGAACTGACATATTTGCTAATACAACACAATAGACAATGATAATGTCCCATCATAGTACATACAACAAGGACCATTATAGTAGAACCATAGATACCCAAGTAGTGGGTTCGCAAGCCACCACCAAGGTGTCTCAGAGAGAACTTGATGTCGATGTCAATTGTACCAGTACTTGAAAATAGAGAAGAATCATAGCAACTCCCAATATCTATCAACAATGTCTTGCAGTAGCATACAAGACCATGCTGTAAAAAATGCCTTTAAGCATATGTGACCATGGATTCCCTGGCCAGACCACCAAAGTGTCCCCTCATGTGAGATCAGACTAGGAGCCAATCCTGCTCTTTGTCAAAGAACTAGCTCATTATGAACTTGGATGTCAATCCCAGCTCTAGGATTTGAACCTGGTAGATTTCGGTTGATGCGTTAGGGGAACCCCTCTCGGGAACCACTTGTATACTTGTTTAGATGAGGTTGGCCTATCCCATCTCACCACCCTCTCACACTCTCTCTCTAGCACTAGAGAGTTGTGAGGGATGACCCCATCACGTGTACTAGTAGCTTGGAAGGGAGGCCCCTATAGCCATCGCCGGGGCCACATAGATGGAACCTAAACTGGGACCTGGAGAAGAGGAAGACTTGCCAAGAGAGTCGTCACCCATCGTCACTGTCTGTGCTTGCTCTTGTTGTAAAGCTACTAATGTTGTGCAGTCCTTTTGGAGATATCCCTTCTTGCCACAATAATAGCACTAAGACTTCTCCTTCCATGGTATGGCACCCCTCTTTGAAATTGGAACATCTGAAGTACCAAGAGATAGTACCTCACAGAAACTTGAAGCTGAACACAGCAAGTCTCCAACATAACACTTGTAGATGAAGAAATAAGGTTGACATGCTGACCATCAGGAGGAGATGCTGGAGGAGCCATGAGGAGGGAGATACAAAGAAGATGAAGAAGGGATCTTGAGGGAGAAAAGTATGCCAAAAATACAAACTCACAAGGTTTGCACGAGTTCTAAGCGGTAAAGAAAGCACATAGAGAAAAGATCAATAGTAACTAGAGTGTAGTGATGAGAACATGACAACCGGATGCACATGAACCCTCTCTAAAGCTAGAAGACAGACCAAAAATAACCAGAACCAGCCTGAAAATACTGTTGCCCAGCCCTGCACAGGAGCGAACAGCCAAAACGCAGGTGCTGATCAGGAAAACACAGGCAGCAGACACCAAAACACAGATTTGGAAGGGTCAGTAACAGGTCCCCAGACCTGAAACAGCCCCAGAAATCTGTAAACGCAGATGGCAGACTGTAAAACGCTAAGAAAATAGCAGCAGAACAGGCCGAAAATGATTAGAAGATGGTTGCTCAGGCTATAATTCAGTTGCAGCAGTCAGAATAGGTCCAATCAGCAGATGAAAAGGCAAAACTCAGACCTGAAACAGTGCAAAAAAGCAGCAGGAACAATGATCCTGCAATATGATACCATGTCAGAAGTGGATGCAGCGATGGAAGCATGTGGAAAACTGCTGAACAGAAGAGATAAAGGAAAGAGAATGAGAAACATTGCAAAAGACAAGAACATTGCACAAGGAACTTAGAAGCTAAGAGATACTCGGAAAATGGAATCCATATACCTAGATATGAGACAGTACAGAACCAATTGAGTCACTGGCTGCAAAGGCACTAGCACTTGCTCCTCTCCCTCCACAATAACCAATCAAATGATGAATGATCATAATGTGGAGGAGAAGGTTGAATAAATAGGTAGAAATAATGCCATAAATAATGTTGGGTTGGCTAGCATTTAATGCTGGTTGGCCGATATAAAATGCTGAAATGATAATCATAAAATGCCAAGAAAAATTCCTAAATAATTAGGATAATATCTTGGTGCCCTAGTTCACTGACATGTATAGACTCAGCCATGAATCGACATATTTGCTAATAAGGGTGTCGATGATGAGGAAAATGGTAAGGATTGAGGTGGTAGTGAAAGAAGTGCTTGTGGAGAGAGCTCAAGATCCATCCAGGTGTGCTTTGCATAATGAGATACATAGTAGTGTGCTACATGGTGAGAATGTGCATGTAGTAGGTGCCAATTGGATAGTGTCCCTCGTGGTAAAATTATTCACTTTTTGCAAATAAAGTGTGGCTAATTATATTACTTCAGAAAAAACCCTAAATACAAGGAAGCACTCATGCTAAACAGACTAGCTGGAGTTGATGCAGAGTCACAGATATATCAAGTATACAAGCCTCTCAGGGTGGTCTAGGAGGGATGGGGGCAAAAAGCCATGAAGGGGGGGGGGGGGGGGGTGTATCGCTATCTGGGGCTGCCTGCCTGCATCATGAAGGACATGTCTTGGTCGCCCAAGTGTACATGAAATAAAAACAGAGCTCCTGATGAGCTCGAGACTCGCCTTGCACCTGGTTCCATCGGCCTTGGAGAGAGTGGCTTCTAGGCAACCGCAGTGGCCGGCCATAGCAACTCTCTTGGGTCCCACTCGAGCTCATCAACTGGCTTGCCCTCCCATATCCAGAGGTGCCATTCTCAGAGCTCCTCCCAGAATACATAAGGGTCCAGCCGCCATGTCTTCTCCTCAAGGCCAACCACCCAAATCCTCCTCCATGGAAGGACAACTATCCTTTTATCCTGTTGCCCTCTATCAAGGACGAGACGCCCCCCCTCCTGCATGGTGAAGAAAGTCCCATGTGGGGCGCCGCCCACTCTACTTGCCACTTGTAGGGGGATACTTGGTGGTGAAAATCTACCGGCCCATACCTCATCGGGCTCTACCGGCTCTCGTATTGGGGGTCAAGCCACTCCTGAGGTATTGCTGCGTCAATCCCCCTTCTCCTCAATTGAACTCCTCTCTGGCAACTTGATGTCCGCTGCAACACCTCTTGGTCCACCATCTTGTACACCCAGCCATGGATGTGTTGGCACTTGCCAATCTGTACCCCATCCTAATCTCTAACTTGGGGGCTCCAGATCACTGGTTGGCGGTCTATCTCCTCCTGGCAGCATGGGGGCTTTTAATTAGGGCCTTACAGAGGCCTTGCCACACACGAAGTAGGCTGCATAGAAAGGAGGATCTAGGGGGCGTGATCTGGGCCATTGTGAAGATCCATCTCAAGGATGGCCTCTAATCACCGCCAAGCCTCGGACTACACTCTTGAAGGCCCTTCTGCAATAGGACCTTCTAGGTTTGCCCTCCTAGTGTGAGACCGCGGACTACTAGCTTGCCCAAATGAGCTAGACTCTGATACTTTGGGTCTAAGATCCCAAGTTCTCCTTTAGACTGATGCCAAATGATGGTCGCCCACGCCATGTTGGCCCTGGAGTCCCTGGAACCGTCTGACCCTGCCCAGAGAAAATTCTACACTAGGCGGTAGACCCTCCCGCAATAAGACCTTCCAAGTATGCCCTCCTGGTGTGAGACCGCAGACTATTAGCTTGCCCAAAAGGGCTAGACTCTGATACTCTGGGTCTAAGATCCCAAACCCTCCCTTAGGCCAATGCCAAATGATGGTTGCCCACGCCACATTGGCCCTAGAGTCCTTGGAACCGTTTGACCCCGCCCAGAGAAAATTCCGCACTAGGCGGCGAAGCTGAACTACACAGGACGAGGAGAAGCACCAACACGAGGCGATGTACCAAGCCGTCGCTAGGAGCACCTGGTTAACCACTAGGGCTCGGCTCGCAAGGGAAAGGCGAGCAGTACACCAGTAGGTCAACTTCCTCCGAATAGAGTCGAGGACTGGAAGAATCTGTTGGGCAGAAGTGATGTCAAGTCCCACCTCGAACCCTAGGTAACGGATGGTCTGTCCTCTGCACACCCATCTAAATCCCAAGTGGACGCCCCACTCTGTGCTAGAGTCCAAGCACCCTTCACAAAGATGTTAAAATCATGCCATGCAAAGAAGGTACAATAGGGGAGGAAGGCTGATGTTGAAGACAAGTGCTGAATCTTGTAGAATACCATGAAAGGGTAGGAACCCTCCACTTGAGGGTGTCGATGATGAGGAAAATGGTGATGAAGGGTGATGAGGATTGAGGTGGCAGTGAAAAAAGTGCTAGTGGAGATAGCTCAAGATTCACCCAGGTGTGCTTTGCAGAATGAGATGCATAGGAGTATACCATATGGTGAGAATGTGCACATAGTAGGTGCCAATTGGATAGTGGCCCTCGTGGGAAAATTGTTCACTTGCCTGAGCACCCTTCATAAAGATGATAAAATCATGCAATGCAAAGAAGAAGGTATAACAGGGGGAAAGGCGAATGTTGAAGACAAGTGTCGAATCCTGTAGAATACCATGAAAGGGTAGGAACCCTCTATCAAACCTAGATGTTGACGTAGAAGAAGGAAGAGGAGTTATATGTTGGTCTTCGTGTGGTATTGAGAACCATGATGATAGATAAAGATGAGGATGAAGCACCTCGAGTGGAAAAGCAAAGTAGAAGACACTACCATGATAGCATTAAGAGAGATGTTGCATGATCAGCCTCGGGAAGGGAAGCTTCCATGTTGGTGGAAGAGTGAATCTCCTAGGAAGATAAAACCAAATAGCGTGCATCCCATGTCTCATAATACCCCGAAAGAGTGTTTCGAGGCTGCCTAAATGGAACGGTTGTTTTGACACGAAATGGAAATGGGGAAACACCGCTTTGGTGTCTTGTGGGAAAATAGTTAGTGGGTTATCTAGAGTGAAAACGAGCTTTGTTTCGCATTTTTGCCAGGTCTTTGTCATGTTCGTCTTTTGTGCTCCGACTCTCTACCTCTTGCAGCTCGCTCTTCAGCCTCCTCCTCCTCGTCCTAGGCTCCTCATTTCTTTCCTTCTTTTTTTTCTTCCCTCTTTCCAAGTTTCTTCTTTCCTTCTTCTTCTTTATTCTTTTTCCAAGTTTCATGCTCCTCCTCCTTCTTTCTTCTTTTTCTTTATTCTTCTTCCAAGTTCCATCCTCCTCCTCCTCCTCCTTCTTCAATCTTCTTCTAAGTTCTTATTACTTATCCTCTTTTCAAATTTTAATTTTTCATTTTCTATGGCAGTGCAACTATTGTGGATTGGAGAAATTGAAGAGCATAACACGCGTGAAAGACCACTTGGTGTGCCTTCCCAACGAAGACATTGAGCCTTGTGCAAATGTGCCGGTGAAAGTAACATTAAGTCTCCACCTTTGATGCTAGAAGTGTATGGTATTGAGCTAGAAGAGGATGAATTCTCTCTTCCAACACATCAAGCTAATGAAGCTGAAGTGAGGCAAAGAGAGGCTAATGGGCCTAGTGGCGCTAGCCAAATTGGAGGTGCAAGTGGCCCATAAAGAATAATGTGTATTCATATTTGTAGTGTGCCTAAGTTTAAAAAGGAACTCGTTGTCATCTTCTAGTGGTGGTGGGCAAAGGGGTTTCTTTCATGGTGTTAGTGTCCATGCGGGACTTTAGAGGCAAATAATTGTGGAGGCAACTAGGGAACTCATATGCTTATTTGTTCAGTGTACTATCCCTTTCAATGTGGCCACTATACATCAATGAAAGTAGACAATCACACCACTGTGTCGGATAGGATATGAGTGGAAAGGCCCATCTGTAGATGCATTACGCACATTGGGAGCTCCGAAAGAAAAAAACATTCATAGAGACTCAATTGGAGCCCTTCAAGGAGACATGGGCGAAATATGGATGCACTATATTATGTGATGGATGGTCAGGCGGTGAAGGAATGTTTACAATGTTTTGGTGTCTTCATGCAAAGGCACCATTTCATTGTAATATCCTCCCCCCCCAAAATACAAAACAAAATATTTTAAATTTTTTAAATTCTTCCTCTCTCCCTATTGTCGCCGACAGGTGGCCGGGGGGGGGGGGGAGGGTGAATGACGTGGCGGGGTGAGAGGATGACAGTGAGGGGAAGGAGGATATCGACGATGACGAGGAAGGAGTGGGAGAAGCTGACGACGTGGCGGAAAGAGGAGTCAACGAAGAACAAGACGATGATGATAATGAGCCCTCGGGCATAACGGCCAATTATGGGTAGTTGTTGGGAGACCCCAATAGTACTCTAGGTTTCCCCCCCTAATAATACACCCCCCAAACATCTATATAAACCCCCCTCCCATCGTAAAGAAAAACAAGAGAGGATACCATCTCTTTGCCCCTTGCTGTCGCACAGAGAGAGAGAGAGAGAGAGAGAGAGAGAGAGAGAGAGAGAGAGAGAGAGAGAGAGAGAGAGAGAGAGAGAGAGAGAGAGAGAGAGAGAGAGAGAGAGAGAAGTAAAAATAGAGAAGAAGAAGAAGAAGAGAGAGAGAGAGAGAGAGAGAGAGAGAGAGAGAGAGAGAGAGAGAGAGAGAGAGAGAGAGAGAGGAGAGAGAGATGGGAGAGAGAGAGAGAGTTGAATTAATGTCGGGGGAGGTCGCGTCGCCTGTCGCGCCGCCATAGCCTGCCGGGTTCACGTCGTCGCCTGTAGTCGCCGCCTCGCCTTCGTCCGCGTCGTCGTCCGTTGCCCACCGCCCGCAGGCCTGTCCCTGACGATCCGTCGCCCGCCCCTGACGATCCGTCGGCCGCAGCTCCCTGGCGCCCAGTCGCGTGTCTCTCACGTCCCGTCGGACGTGACTAAGTCCCCCGCCCCGCTGCTGGCTGGCCCTTCGTCAGCGGTCCCCGCCCTGCTGTCGCCCGCTTGAGTGGCGGGCTCTGCACCAGCGCCTTGCTCGTCTGCCCTCTGCGTTTAGGGCTTCTGCTGGCGAGCCCTCTGCCCTGCGCCCTCGATCATCCCGCCATCCTCAGTTCTGCCGCCCTATTCACAGTAGCCTACCCTTGACGCCAGGCGCCCAGCGCCTGTGAAAACCCTAAAACTGACCTTCGTCAGTTAGGCAGCGTCCGGGATCGCGTGCCATCTGCTCTGTACTCAGCAAGAGACAGCGAGAGAGAGAGTGCCAGTCAGGCCTTCTGTGAGATCAGTTCGTCATTCACGATGGCTGGTTTGGATCTGGATTTCCTAGATCAAACGGTGGCAGCACTTGGCCCGGACTCGGATACTGAGGAACCTGAGGATATGGTTCCGTGTACTGAAGAATTGCCCCCGGGTCCTGATATCCAGCCTGCGGGCAAACGTACCAAGCACACCCCGGAAGAGATAGGCGTTTCTCCGGATCGTTCCTATGCGCAGGTCGCTTCGGATCCGGTGGACTCTCAGGAGGTGGACTGGGAGCATCTGTTGGAATTTGCCAACACTCTGCTTGGTGAATATGTTCAACATAACCAGGAAGCCTTCTCTGCCTCTGCTCCAGACGATGTTCTGGAAGCTACCGTCGAGCCAAAAACTGTCCTACGCTCCTTTTCGGTATTTTATGATCGCGCGGTGATACTCTTCTTCACTGGTCGCATCCCGCTGCTTTCCCGTATTCGCCAATGGCTGCAGAGTCTGCTACAAGGGGAATGTGTTGAAGAGATTTTTGTTGGATCCCGGGGTTTCTTTGAGGTCCTTTTGAAAACAGAGATGCACCGTGCTGCGCTTCTGTCTAAACTGCCTTTGTTTTTTGATCGTCGGCTGGTACATGTGGTTCCATGGCGCCCGATGGCAGACTTCCAGCGCCTCCTGCAACGTGAATGCCCTGTGTGGGTAGAAGTGGAAAATTGTCCGGCTGTTTATTGGCCGCTATTAAAGGACGCTATGGCCGCTGTGGGCACGGTTCTAGTCCCTCCCAGTCTCAGGGCGGTGAATCGCAACCGCTTGTGCATGTTATGGGATACCGCACGGAAACGGCCTGCATGGTTACGACTCAATTGCTCTGGAATGCATCCGTTACACTTTCGTTTGAAATGGGGCAATTTTGCTGGCCATTGTTTTTCCTGTGGACAGTTGGGGCACTTTATGGCTGAATGCCCCGAGCAACAACACGTTTCGGATGCAGCTCATGTTGCTCCGCCCATGGAAGATATGGTGTGCGATGCCCAGTCGCTGGATCCTACCCACCCGCCCCAAGTTCTGGCCAAAGGTAAACAACAGGTTTCGGGACAGGATTCCCGTGCTACTGATTGGGTTGAAGTCCGTGCCAAAAAAGGCAACAGGATTGGTGCAGGCATGGACAATACTGGGCCTACTACTTCACACGATTCCATGCGAACATATATGCGCAGGAAGGAAATGATGTCGTCCGAGCGTTCTGCTCCTGCTATGGTTTCTTCAGTTCCCCGTCATCAGCCCGCCAGAAAAATGTATTCGGATCGTCTCAAGGGTCCACCTGCACAGCTGGCTTTTGATACCAGAGGCAACGTCGTTACTCCGTGGGACCGTCGTTACCCACGTTCCAACCCCAAGCAAGCGGATATGCCGTCAACTTCCAAATCTGGCCCTCAGAACTCTTTTGCGGTGTTGGCAGATTTCTTGGACGAGGGAGTCCTCGACATTCTCGCCGACAAAGTCAAATCGAGGCAAGCTGTGCCTCGTACCTAAGTGTGTTTTGTATACACATGAAAATAGCCACGTGGAACGTGCGAGGAATTTGTTCTCGTCACAAGCAACATGCCATGTGGACTGCATTGTATGAGAATCAGTGGGATGTCCTGTGTGCTGTTGAGCACAAGAGTCACAGTGATGCCGGTAAAGTGGTGGATTGCCATGGCTTTCGTTTGTTCTATGCAGGAACACAGGCCAGGCATTATTCGGGGGTGCTCATGATTGTCCATGCCAAATATCAGCCTGTTCTTATTAAAAATGATGTTCATGGCCGCTTTTTGGTGATTGAAATTTTATTCGAAGGGGAAATCCTATGGTTACTTGGCCTCTATGCTCCGAATGATTCGCTATCTCGCCGGGAGCTTTGGCAGACTTTGCAGACCTCCTTGTCACTTGGCAGACGCGGCTTCTTCATGGGGGATTTCAATATGTGTGTGGATTCTTCCCAGTCTACATCGGAGCACTCGGTCATGGATGCACCGGAAAGTCGTATGTGGCACGACTTGGCTCTTGCTGTTCTTAAGCAAGATCTTTGGTCCTGGCTACACCCGTCTTCTCCAGGCTTTACTTTCCATTCGGCCCAGTATCCCACAACATGGTCGCGGTTGGACCGCATATATATCATGCATAATGATGATTTTCTGCCTGAGATGCTCGAAATAAAAGTGTTGCCGCAATATGTCTTGTCGGATCATTTCCCTCTGCAGTTCGAGTTGCTTGCACAACCCATTGCCCCCTTCAAGCAATTTCTGGAGAGACTCCCTTTGCATTTCAACTCCTCTTATTTAAAGCATACAATTTTTCAGGGCTATATGCAGCAATTGCTTGACAGATTCTCCTTGGACTTTTCCTCTCAGGGCACTGCGTCATTTGACTGATTGCTCTCTAATGTGCAGCGGGTTGCTCGGCAATATGGGATCTATCATGCCTCTCTTTGTCGGCGCCGTAGACAGGCAGCAGAGGACCTGCTGCTTTTGGTTCGCTCCTTGCTGATGGATACTCCGGATGATGCATTTTTGCTTACACTGGCCCTGCGGGTGGCCGATCTTCTGAAAGAATTCCAATTAAAATCATATCAGCAGGCCAAATTGCAACATCTAACAGAGACTTTGCAAGATGGTGCATGTCAGACCCATAAGTTCTTTCGAGCTCTCCATGCCTCTCCTGCGCGAGAGAATTTGACCAGACTCGAGGATGCACAAGGCCACCTTATCCTGGATCCACAGACTATTGTGCATATGTGCAGCAACTATTTTCGTGACCTTCTCGGTTCCGCTTCTCTTCCTTCAGCCCAAATCACTCAGGCCCGTTCGGTCTTCTATGACCTGGTCCGCAATCAGCTACCGCAGGACATGCAAGCTACTCTGGAGTCAGATATTGGGGAAGCAGAGGTTATGGATGTCTTGTTACACTTGCCCAAAGATAAAAGTCCCGGTTGGGATGGTCTCACCAATGAGTTCTTTGAAGCTTTTGCTACCCAACTGGCAAAACCTTTGCCGGCCCTGTTTCAGCAGGTGTGGGAAACAGGGATCATGCCTCCCTCATGGAAACAAGGACTTATTAAACTGCTTCCAAAAGTTCCCTCGCCATCTAAGTTGACACACTGGCGCCCCATTTCTTTGATGGGTTCCATGTACAAAATCTTTTCCAAAGTAATGGCGAATCGGCTCCATAAGCATCTCCCTGCCCTTGTACACCCTCTTCAGTACGGTTTCATCAAGGGCCGAAATATCTTACACAATGTTTTGAATGCCCAATTGGCCATTGATTATGCCCGGCACTCTAATCAGGAGGTGGTGTTGATTCAACTGGACCTGGAAAAGGCTTTTGACTATCTGGACTGGTCGTTTGTTGCTGACCTTATGTCCGCTATGGGCTTTGGTGCTCGGATGTCTCGTTTGATCTACACCATTAGTGCTGCGGCGTCTTCGCGAGTCATGCTGAATGGAGGTGTTACTGAGCAATTTGTCCTTGCCCGTTCTGTCAGACAGGGGTGTCCTTTGAGCCCTTTATTCTTTGCCCTTGCGACACATCCAGTTCTTTCCATGTTATCACATATGGCCGCCTCTTCCCAGTTGGCCGGACTGTCGCTTCCTACAGGACACCATTTCATTAGCCAATCCCTGGCGGATGATACTTTTATGATTTTGCGTGCGGACAAGGATAACCTTCGAAAAGCATTGGATGTTTGGGGTCTCTTTGGCCAGGCGTCAGGCCTTCGTATCAATCCGCTCAAATCAGCCATTCTAAGCTGCACGGAGTCGGATTTGCAGTCCTTGGACTGGCAGGGTCTGGTTGTTCCTCGAGGTTCCATTGTCAGGCATCTTGGATACCCATTGGGTGTTGATATTCCCCCAAAGCAGCTTCTGCAGTGGATTTCTCAGAAGATAGTGGCCAAGTTTATGTACTGGAAGTCTCAGGCCTGGCCTTTTCATGTTCGCCTCAAAGTAGCACAGATAATTATGTTGCCAATGATCACATATTTCTTGCCATTGTTGCCCTGGACTCCTACGACTCTGAATGCTCTTACTCAGTCTATTCGCTTCATGCTCTGGAAGAAGGACTCATTGCATGCAGGCATTTCCTGGATCTCGTGGTCACATGCGTGCACCCCCAAAAGCATGGGTGGCGGAGCTATTTTAGATGCCCAAACTCACATGCAGGCACTCCGTTGGTCCCTTTTCCGCGCCATGTGCTCGGATGATCATCATCCATGGGTCGCTATTGCCCGTTCTTTCCTCGAGGGTCATGGGCTTCGGCATGGCAATACCCGACTCCGATGTTCTTGGTGGCACGTTCTTAACGCGGACTCACGGTTTTCCAGTTTTTCTTCATCGCTGCTTACTCATTTGGTGTGTTCCTGGAAACACGTCCTTCGAAAGGCTCAGTGGCACCCAACGGAGGATCGTCTGGCTACTAACTCTTTTCAATTGGAATTACTGGCGGTCTCACGTCTACTTTCGTGGGAAGGTAAACACGAGCTTAGACCGCAATTGAACCGGATGGCACGTTTGGGCTTGTCTTCAGTTGCGGATGCCACCCTTGCCAGGCGCAATGTGCTTATCTCGTTTCGTACTGCTAGGAGGATTTTCCGGATCCCTCGTGGATATAGGCCTTTATGGGAACAGCTCGTGACGGTGCTCCAGAGCAGGCAACCCTTTCCTACTCTTGCTTTGGATCATCCCTGGCAAGATTGGGACCTACAAGGCCGGCTGCCTTTGAGCAAAGCTTCTGCTAATCAAGTATATCATCTCCTGATTAAAGATAATCAATGGCTAGTTACTAAAGCGAATGCTTTATGGGGATTGCGTAAATCCCGCTCGTGGTGGAGGGTCACTGTGATGGAGGGCTGGGTCAACAAGACACCCTTTAAATACAAAGTCTTTCTTTGGCGAGTGATAATTGGGGGTCTTCCGCTTGCTTCGGCTCTTTCCAAGCGCCGAATCTCCAATGGCACCTGTTTCTTTTGCACCACTGCTATGGAATCCGCCCGCCACCGATTTATTTCCTGCCCCGTCGCTAAGAAAGTCTGGTTACTTTTGTCGGCCGTTTGGCGAGGGGTGGTTGGCATCACACTGCGCCCCTTTGATTGGGTTTTGGGCCGGCCCAAATACCCTACTCCCGCACAGCCACATATGAAGCTCATGTATCACTTTCTTCGCTACTGGGGCTGTTGGCATAACTGGACGATTCGGAATGCTTTTCTGTTTGACTCCGCCCATAATGTTCAGCGGCACATTGTGAGGCTTAAGGGCCTCTTGTACTGGCAGTTAGATCTTCTCCATCGTTCTGATTTGCTCTCTACAGAGGATTTTCGTCCTTGGCATATGGCAATTTCCGCCGCATCCTTGCCATGAAATTGTAACTTGTAGTACTTAGCACCTTTTCACATGATGACTTGTATTGTCGTCATGTATCTTGTAATCCAGTAATCTTGTATTTTTTTTCGTAATTAATACAATTACCCTTTACGAAAAAAAAAAAAAAGAGAGAGAGAGAGGAAGGAAGTGACAGAGAAAGAGAGAGAACCCCCCTCCAAGAAGGTTCTCCTTCTTTTCCCCTCCCTAGAGGGTAATCACACGTGGTGTTTTTCTTTTCCCCCTCGTTCCGCTTGGTTATCTGTAGCTTAATTCTCTTCCCAATTGGCCCCACTAATCGAGCACAAGGTGCGGAAGTCTTATGCGACTCGCGCTTAAAGGGAACGAAGACCGAGGATGATCCCCAAGCGGAAAATGTCTCACACAGATAGTAATCCCGCAACGAAAGCCTCGAGCGAGGACATCATTGCCTATCCAACTACGGTACTGGTTGTAAGTAATGTATTTCCAAATTGATAAATGCTTACTTTGATTCTCGCATGAGATGCATTAGACCTATATTATGCCATACGAGAATAGGACATTAAAAAGGATAAATGCATCGCAAGTATTCGAAATATTGAATTCTTGAAATGCGTGTATCAAGAGAAGTCAATTGTATTTAGATGCTATACGATGAATTTATAAATATATAAGACTCAAGCATTGTCAACTTCCTGTCCTTGCAATAGTAGGTGCATTTTTCATCACTTCGAAGGTATATGTTGCAACTCGCATGTCTGATGGATTGTATGGCAAGGAACTTATTCTAGAAGAGAATCATTTTCGAAGCTCTAGACCTTTGCCTAAGCTCTCGCTAATAGCTCATGCTGATAGATTGGGAATCTTGATGTTGTGCTTAACTAGTACAAACATTGATCATAAGGATTAAAGACTAAGATGCCTTGGGATCTGCCCGATAACCACTACGTTTATTGATCCAAATTTGGGGATTAGGCTAGATACAGACAACTCTGTGTTTCAAAGACAAGTAGAGAGCTCAAGGGTTTAGAGAAACCCGAGACAAAGGAAAGACTGATGCTTTCGTACTTGCTGAGAAGAAGGTTAGGTTATCGATCAATATAAGTGCTCAATAGAATTTACATTCTTGCATAGTTGTATGAGACCTTGGCATGTGTCCTAGCTGAAGTGTTAAGTAAATTTTGCATGGAATCTCTTAGATCCCAAGGGAAAGAGCAAATACGCGATGGAAAGGTTATCGTGACTATTCCTGCAATGTTTGGAAAAGGATACCATTGTTTTTGTTGATTAATCAAACAACTTCCTAAATGTTTTTGCATTAAACTGATTGTTGGGATGTGATTTGGATAATTATTCCAAGTGCTTGTGTTTGGTGGTAAATGCATTGCAGGGGTCTGTGATGACAAGTTACCATGGGGATAAAGGGATGCTTCCTTGGAAAATGATATTAGGGCTGATTGCCTTGATTGTGCTTGATTTTTAATTAGATTAATTAAGGAAGGATATTTGCGCGGGTGGATCATCTCCAAGTCACGATGCGTTTCAATCCGAGAGGGCATTGCTCGATTCACGGACCGAAGGTCAAGTGGTGAAAATGCCAACCACGGAAAGTGTGTCTCATTCCTAGGTCGCTTGGGATCAGTGGAGCTCTGGACACCCCTTGCCTAGTCCAGAACGGAGTTGTAGACTGCCGTGAGCCCAACGTCTAGGGCATTGGAAGATCCTATTCTAGATAATGGATGGAATTTATGGTGCCATGTGATTTGGATCGGGTACTTCTGTTGGATGGAAGGGAATATATAATTTCTCCTGTATGGACAGGAGATAAAGATTAATGTGAAGATAAGTTAAGGAATTTGGTTGAACTTGTTTGTCAAAGGATTGCTTGCTCTGTATTCGTATCTGTGCCATAAATTACGCAAACGAACCCTGTTCCCTAAAAGACCTAATTAAGAAAGCTGATTTTGAATGTCACATATAAATGTGATAAGATCTAATTAGAAAACTAAAGCTATTAAGGGAAGCGGGTGGGTGGAGACTCTCGATGGGTCCCTTCTACGACAGGGCGGTGCCAGAGAACTGGGAGGCTTCTCACAAGGTTTTACCGTTGTTCGACCTTTAGGTATTGTTAAGTTAGAATCTGATTCAGGTGACCGGAATGGGACTATACCCTACGGGCAAAGAGATTGAGCAGCGCATCCTTCTCGTTTCCCATTCTCTTTGAACCAAGCGCGGCATGGATTTACTTCAGCTTGGGTATCTCTGTGTAAAGTAGGATGTCCATAACCCGACGCTATAATGCTGTCAGGAGACCTTGATCCCTAGGAACATAGATTTCAGGTCGATCCTAGTGGGTTTATGGCTGCGAATGTTTCACTGCGAAGTAAACTCGGGAGACCCTAGGCGACAAACTTTAAAACATTCCATGGGAGTGTTAGGCGGCGATGCTTAGATTCGCTTCTCGATGGACCGCTAAAATGTGCTTAAACAGTCGATAGGTGGGTACGTTACATTCATTAAGGCTATTAATGTCTTTGCCTTAGGTCTTACCATCACAAAAGCTTTCATTTGGGAGCACATGCAACATGCCATTATGGACATAGGAGTCAAAATGTGATGTAAGTGGTGACAGATAATGGAAGCAATTGTGTGTTTATGAGATGTATGCTGAAGGAGGAGTTTCCTAGCATAGTATGGACTCCATGTACATCCCATTGCCTTGATTTGCTTATTGAAGATGTTGGGCAAAATATCTTGGGTGGATGATATTTTCAAGACGGTACCAAGCATGGGTTAATTTGTAAAGAACAGACCATCGTCACAAGTATGTTTCGAGTCAATTGCACACTTGAGCTATTGAAACTCTTTGCTACTAGATTTGCTTATATGCTTATTGTGTTGGAAAAGTTGATACGAGTTCATTTAAATTTGATATGGACCATTATATGCCAGGGTCCAGGAGTGGCTCACATGGAGTGAGAGAGACTCTCTAAAGGCTCTTGCTTTTAGGTGTAATATTTTAAATGAGAGTTGGTGGGTTGAAGTAGAGGCATTGATGAAAAGTCTCACTCTTATTTACACTATATTGCGCATCACTAATATGGAGGGGAATACTTTGGGCTTTGGGTATTCTATATGAGTATATGGATAAAATTGGTGGAGCCTTGCTTTGTAATAATTTTTTGCCCTAAGATAAGTAAGTTATTATTTAACTTTTATACATGCAATTATTTAGTGTTAACGACTCATTGATGATTGTTCCAACTTCTTAGTTTCTAACTTATTCTTTCTATGATTCATTATCCTTCGCTTTCAAGGGTTGATGAGATTTGTGCAGTGTGGAATGTACGATGGGATTGATTCCATAAACCAATCTATATTGTCGCATATATATTGCATTCCCTTTGGTGTAGTGAGAAGCAGTACACTAGCAAAGAGTTGAAGGAGGGCTTCATGGAGTACATGAGGTACATAATAGGGGATGATGTAGATATGATGAGGAGAGTAGAAGATGATTTGCGAGCATTCCGCAATCACTCTTTTCATTTTGGCCGACCCAGAGTTGGGCTTCGAGAGAGACAACTTTTGCTTGTCTCTTGGTGGGAGAAACATAGCAATTGTGCTCCTACTTTGGTATATGATTGATGACTTTTATGTTTTGAATCTTGATAATCTAATGCATTATGCAACCTAGGTAACATGTTTTATAATCTGTTGTTCACTTAAATGTGTTGATTTTGTGGCTTTTCTATTAGCAATTGCCAATTACCTAACCTCAATCTCTTAAATTTAAATAGAAATGTATTACTATTTGTGTTCTCTCGCAAGATTGTAGTTTAGGGCTTGCTGAGAGGAATTGGAGCACATAGGTCCATTTCCACACGAAAAATAGGAACAAGCTTACAATTGCCCAATTGGAGCGTTTAGTATTCTGCCATTGCAATCTCCAACTTCTTGAGAGGACCTCTTTGTTCCTTGAGCCTTTACTGGTAAATTAGTAATGAATAGTATCATGTATAATGAACTTTTTAACCTTGATACTCCACATTGCTTGGAAGTTGGATTGTAAATTGTGATATGTATGAACATTGAATATGTTGAATCTTCTCTTATATCTTTGTCTCGTTTTACCTTTACAGGTGAATGTTGACAAGATTCATATAGAGAAGGCACGTGATACCTCGGAGATCGGTGCACGAGACTCATGCACAGAGAAGGGGCAAAGCCACTAGAGTGAGGGCCACACGTGATTGTGCATCACAAGCAGAGTCAGAGCTAGAGTTTGAGGTTGAAGTTGAGGTTGAGACTGAGGTTGCTTTATCATCTTCTCAATCAAGGTTTTCGGAGTCGAACGAGGAGATGGTGCACGGATCCTTGGAGTCCAGATGAGTTATGACTCATGATCCTCAAGAGTTAGTTTAGCATTGTAGATTGCAGTTGCTACTTGTTCATTGATGGTGATACTTATTACTCAGTAGTTACTAAAGTCTAGAGACTAGTACCTAGTGCACAATACTCTCTGGACTTTGGAGTTTGGACAGATTATTCACATGACATAGTCACATGTATCATTGTATAGCTGGTCCTATTGCTCAACATCAAATTTTGCATCATTGACTATCACACTCACACATCCAGAGGCTGTTGTGGATGTGCATTGCTGTGTCTTGAGATCCAACATGCTGTCCTGCAGTCCCTTTCTCTCCACATTAGATTTACTGCATCAATTGGCCCTTGCTTGCTGTGTTCCATCACCTTCAGATCGAGTCTATTTCTTTTTCATGATGGTTGCTGGTTTTGCTATGCTCAATATCTGTCCTTGAAGGATGACACTTTCCAGCACTCTCCCTCAGTCCACTCCCACTAGAGACAATGATTGTTGGAAAGTTGCGTGCCTTGAGCTCCATCTGTATCACACTCTCTCCATCCATCCATTCATTACAGTCTTGTTCCTTTGCATTCTTGTCTATGTTCATTGTATCGTTTTCATACACATTGAGTGTTTTTTTCGTGCAAACCCAAGCATATCTTCACAGGTTGTGGGGTTCATTGTTTTATAAACGATATCATACTGCATTGCTATATATACTAGCTGTCTCAAGTGCAAAGAGGTATCTTGAATGTTGCTTGCATGCATGATTGGATCTTGTCTCATTTTTTGACATGTCATTGAGAGGGGCATGTATGTATGTTATGATTGGTTTGTTTGATGTCATGAAGGTTTGATTGTCGTGTATCAGAACAAGCAATCCTATTAAGGTAGTTGACCGTGCGAGTGCCTCCTCTATCATTCGAGAGAGGCTATGTGAATTTGATCACCTTGCTAAGCCATTATAAATAACTGGCCTATGTGCACATCCCAAGGCCAAGAGGTGTGTCCCATACTTTGTGACCATTTCCTTTGTCTTGCAAGGTTCTTTGTAAATGTGGCTCTTTTAGAGCCTCTCTCTATACATAGTGTCCCTCGTGAGTCGTATCATATAGTCTTAACATCTTTGCATAAGAAAAAATTTTCCCCTTTTAGTGTATCCTCTTGGCAAGGACAGCTCTCTTTGTTCCAAATTGAAAACTTGACTACTAGGAGCCTTGTCTTAGTGATGGCCTTGCCAACTCTTCGTGCAGTTGGTATTAGTACCTTTGTAGCACCAATCATCGGATCTAGTAAGTTTGTGTCTAGGGAGTGCTTTTGCATTACAATGCTTTTAGTCTATGGTACAAGTTATGTGTGTATTCATTGGAACACACTCATTCTTTCTCATATAATTCATCCATACATAGTTTAAACAATCTAAGGCCTAATTATGTGCACACAACATTGATACTCCTAGCTTCCTCCCATTGGAGCAAGAGTGGGTGAGACCTGTGTTAGTACTCAACCCATCTTTCTTACTTAGAGCGAGATTTCACCATTGACACCTCCCATACTATGGCCAAGGAACCTCTTCTAATTGAGGTAGTTTGAGGAGTCTAGCACGCATTACCGCCTTGCCTCCAAGCTCAAGCATGCAAGGAATATCAAGTCAAACATGAAAGAAAATAATAGTTATTTTTGTGGAATACTTAGGGTACCCCTACCAGCTTCGATTATTACATCTCATCTTCCAAGCAATGAGTGGAAACACTTAAATTAGGGATAAAAAATGATGGATATTTGGGGTGTAAAGATATACTAGGGTTTACACAGAGAAAGTGCAGGATGCATGAACATGACTAAAACACAATAACTCAGACATGAATGCAATAATTGTGAACCCTAGATGCAAAATGCAAACTCAAAACTCAAAATGCAAAAACACAAACACAAACAAAGAGAGAAGAGAACTCCAAGGTGAATGAATCAATGCACAAAATGAATGTAAGAGTGTATAGAATGCTCAAGGGTAGAGTGGTGATAGTAGATGTTTGCCAGAGATGGAACCTGAGCGTTGTAATCACTAGTTGGAGCTATAGGAGTGTGGAGGAAGGCTGGAAATCGATCACCCAATGCTGAAATCAGTTAGGTGACGGCACAGGAGGTGAGATCATGTAAAGATAGGCATGGAAGGTGCTAATGATAATGTGGACTGCTGGTGGCAGCAGTGGAGCAGCAAATGTAGCAGGAGGGAGCCTCTAGATAGCAGGATGATGGCTGAAATCAGGTTATCTAGGGTTGGAAGGTGAAGGGCTGGATTTGGCAGGGGCTGGTCAGCCAATAGAAGAGAGCTAATGGTTGGAATCTGCATTGAAGAATGACAAACCTGCACATAGGGAAACCCAAGTGATCACCCCAAAGAGGCCAAGGCATCGGACAAAGGGTGCTCGTCAGTTGCCTGGTGGCCTACTAGGACTTGCAAAGGCAGATGAAACCACATTGAACTTTTTTTTGGGGGGGTTTTTAAAAATAAGTTATGGTTTGCAGCCTATCAAGTAATTGACTATGTCCTCGGGGGAGAAGGAAAAAGTGTTAAGAAATACCCTAACACAGAAACATAAACAGAAACCGTACGACAAAGCATAGACTGATAAAAGAACACAGTTAGGGTTAGGGTAACTCAAAGACAATGAACATAGTGAATAAATGAAGTGATATAACTACTGAATAATGCGATGCTCATGCAGTAAACACACTATGTAGTGAATGAATATTGAACGTCGAACTCCCGTATCTCAAGGATCAGGGCAAGGGTAATGAGCTGGAGAGTGTGTCGTACTCCGAACAGATCCGGAATTGTAGCAAGGCAGCCTCCGGATATCGAACACCAGCAAACACAGTAGTGAGAAGCTGGATCTGATGCAGACAGTAGTGAGGAGAGAGAAAGACTAAAAACGCAGGCAACAGGTGAGAGAAAGACTAAAAACGCAGGCAGGACAGCTTGCAAGAGAGAGAAAGACTAAAAACGTAGACAGCAGGTGAGAGAAAGACTAAATTTGCAAGCAGGACAGCCTGTAGGAGAGAGAAAGACTGAAAACCTAGGTAGCAGGACTATGATGACGTGGCAGGCTGTACGGCAGCAGGTTTGCACAGGAACAGCAATCGCCTGACTGAAATCAGCTCCAAACTGTGTGAAGAGGGCTGGAAATTAGGCGCCAACTGATAGAGACAGCAATGGACAGCTTCAGCTGAGATGTCCCCTGCGAGCGGGGTGTGGGCAGCAAGCTGAAACACCTGAAATTTGCAAAAACGAGATTGAGGGAAGAGTGGAGGGTTGGCTGCGAATTTATAGAAAATTAGGGTTCTAGATCCTCTTCCACTTAACTCTCTCGATACACTCCCCATTTTAGGTTTTTGGCTAAAATAAGCCTAAAATAAGCATGTTTTGGAGTTGTTTAAGTGACTAAGTGCATTTCTTAGCACAACACCCCCTCTCAAGCCCAAAATAGGGCTACAAAAGTAGGCGAGCCTAAATTTTGATTTACTCGAAGGCGTCCCACCCCAAAGTAGCCAGGGCATCGGACAAAGGGTACGCGTCGGCTGCCTAGTGGCCTACCAAGACTACAGAGGCGATGGTTATCTTACCAAGGGAGTCCAAGTGGTCACCCCAGAGAGGCCAAGGCATCGGACCAAGGGTGCATGTTGGCTGCCCAAGGGCGTACCAAGTTCTACAAAGGCGGATGGATACAACAATGGACTGTGTTGGTTGTGTTTTGGTTTGGAAAAGTGTTTTGAAAATACATAAGGAATATAGGGGAAGCGGCCGATTAAGTGACGGATAGGAAAAGATAAAGAGAGTTTTAAATCCAAGTCATTCACAAAACTAGCAAGCCAATCCCTCACGTTGACTAGGATGAGTGCCTAAGGATGATAAAAGAGTGTGTGTGTGTCAATCATGTGGTGAATATATGTAGAGGCAAAAAAGATGATGGTGGGCTTAGCAAGACAAGCAAAGCAAGCAAGAAAGGGTAGGGAAACTGCATTTTAGGAGAAGTGCCATATGTTATGCCACGAATATGGTGGATCCTAGAGTTGACCACTCCAAAAGACCGAACAGGGATAAATGCGCATAGATGCATGTTTACATGAACAGAATGCCAATGCATGGGGTAATGCAAAGGGAGATGTAAGTTGACATGCTCATGCAATATGTTATGCAACGGTGCCACTTGGACAGTGTCCTCGCAGGGGAATTGTTCACTTGTCCAAGTATCCTTTTACAATCATGTCATCCTGACAGTGCGGATGAAGTTACAAATGTCCATAATACAATACAAAAGAATAAATGAATGTAATGTCTAAAAAATGTAAGCATCATCACTGTCACTATCAAGAGTAGAAGCTGCCCCCTATCAAACTGGAAGGGAAAGCAAGAGGGAAGCACCCTCTCCCCGTCAAGCTGAAGAAGTAGAGGAGGGTGTACCCAAGCCGATCCTGGGTAGCAGGTATTGAAGAAACGGCCGATTGACCGCTTTGGTCAAAATGTCTACAAAATTATTTGACGAGGCACAAACTCTAGGCGAATAATGCCTAGCTCAATCTGCTCTCTGGAAAAGTGAAAGTGGACTCCCACATGTCGTGTTTGTGGTGTGATAATCAGATTGCCCGCAAGGGCAATGACACTTTGGTTGTCGCAGTAGACAACTGTGGGAGAGTCACATGGTAAATGAAGTGCCGCTAGTAGACTATTGGATAGACGGCCTCGGTGGTGCCATCAAAGAGAGCCCGGTACTCAGCCTTGGCCGTGGAAGCCGCCACCGTCTCCTGCTTACGGTTGGACCAAGAAATGGGAGCCGTGCCCAAGGTAAAGAGGTAGCCGCCATAGGAATGCCGGGTGTCAAGATCTCCTGCCCAATCAGAATCATTGTACCCCTGCAAACATAAACCGGAACCATATGTCAGGCCATAAGAAAAAGTGCACTGCAAATAACGCAATACACGAAGATATGCAGTCCAATGTGACATCCTAGGTGCTGTGAAATACTGACTGAGTAAGTTAAATCTGGCCTAGTGTGAATTAACCAAAGAAGTTTTCCTACAATAGAGCGATAGGTATGGTCATCGAAGGGCTGTCCTAGGGTATCCTTTGACAAGTGGATAGTAGGATTAAGAGACGTGGGCACTGACCGTATTTGATCCATAGTGTACTGGTCCATGAGCTGAAGTGCATACTTTTGCTGTGACACAAAAATACAGCCCCTAGAATGAACTACCTCCATCCCCAAAAAATAGGACAACAAACCAAGGTCTGTCATTTCAAATGTAGCTTGAAGCTTAGCCTTAATTTCTGCCATGGTAGCAGAATCTAAACCTGTGATGAATAAGTCATCAATGTATAGCAGGATATAGCTAACCCCCTCCGCAGTAGATCGAACATATAAGTTTGGGTCATAAGGGGTAGAATGGTATCCATGAGTCTGTAAGAACTCATCCATCCTATGGAACCAAGACCACTGCGCTTGCTTCAGCCCATAAAGAGCTTTATGCAAGCAGAATACCTTATTCCTTGGGTTGCCAGAAGGAAAGCCTGGTGGCTGCTCCACATAGACCTCCTCCTTAAGAAAACCATCTAGGAAGGCACTCTTGATATCCATCTGATGTATCGGCCTACCGTGGTGAGCAGCTAGCGTGAGTAGCAACTGAAAGAAAGTCAACCGTGCATTAGGGGCAAAGGTCTCTTCATAATCAATGCTATGCTTTTGTCGAAACCCTTGCACTTGTCTAAAGTCCCATCAGCTTTTAGCTTAGTCCTAAAAATCCACTTTGTCTTGATGACATTCTTGTGGCTCGGACGATCTTCCAATGCTCAAGTCGCATTTTGGTCAATACTCTCGAGCTCCTTCTCCATGGTCGCTTGCCATTGAGGGTGCTGAAGAGCCTCCTGTCATGTATTCGGCTTTGAATGTGCTATGTAATCAGCTGTAAAGAGCGACGCAAATGATGCCTGAAGAGCAAGTCTGGTAGATCTTCTAGGTCCCTCCATAGTGGAATCTGGTGGTAGGATTCCCGAATCCCGCAAGGTCTGTTGGCACCAGCGAGGTAATGGGTCACACAAAGGGGGCCTAGGAGTTGAAGAATCTACGGGAAGGTCAGGAGCGGGAAGTAGACCAGGCTTAGTAGGCACGATCTCCGATGATATGGAAGAAGGAATCGGATCGGAATCGGGTGCAGAAGATTGCACAATATCTCTCTTGTCAAAGACATCATCTCGCCTAACAATCACCTTGTTTGTTCGAGGATTAAACAAATGATAGGCTTTCGCCTCGGAGGAATATCCCACAAAAATAAGATCAGCTCGAGGAGTGAGCTTTTCTATCTTGTCGTCAAGCGTGTGTGTGTATGCACGATACCCGAAGACTCTGAAGTGGGAAATAACAGGTCGAGAGCCAAAGAATGCCTCATACGGGGTCCTCTGAGGAAGAGCCGCAGTCGGGCACCGGTTAAGGATGTATACCGAAGTGTTAACAGCCTTGACCCAAAGGTGCTCAGAAAGCGTTGCTAAGAACAACATAGAGTGTGTCATCTCCATGACTGTTCGGTTCCTATGCTCTACAACTCCATTCTGAGAAGGGGAGTTGGTAGAGGTGAGTTGGCGAGAAATGCCATGCTGTTGTAGAAACTCGAAGAACTCATGGGAGATAAACTCACCACCGCTATCACTCCTCATGCAACCGACACAACGACCGGTCTGGTTATGAACTAGCAGGACCCAAGCAGAAAAGTATATCAAAGCATCGGATTTATGCTTGAGGAAGTACACCCACAAGTATCTAGAATGATCATCTACTATAAAAAAGAAGTATAGTGCGCCATTCAAGGCAGCAGTGGATGTCGGTCCACAAAGATCAACATGAATCAATCTAAGAGGCGCCTCAACTCTATGAGAGGATTGTTGGGAAATGGGGTACGGTGCTGCTTTCCGAGCTGACAAGCTTTACAGATATCTCGAGCGAGCTTCAGGCGTGGAGGGCCCTCAACTAGCTCACAGCATGACAACTCATAAAGTGAGTCATAACCAAGATGCCCTAAGTGAAAATACCAAAGACGCTCATTGTTCGTAGGCTCCGGAGAGATGGCTAAGGCCTGGAAGCTATGGAACACGGAGCCCTCGGCTGTCGGCTCGGTCAGAAAGTGTGTCATGTGGTATAGGCCATTATGCTATGGCTCACCGCGAGTAATCACTAAACCAGTCAGAGAGTCAAGTATCTCGACTGTGGTTGCTGTAAAGAAAACCGCTCGCCCCAACCGGCAAAGCTGTTGAATAGATAAAAAGTTCACCCCAAGCTGAGGGACATGATATACATTGTCCAACGTAGCCAGATCTAGACCCTTATCAGTGGCAAAACTGACGCAATATTGTGCTTGAATCTTGACCGAGGAGTTGTTTTCTACGCGGACCCGCCCGGGTGCAGGGGCTCCGGTATGGAAAATGTCCTCGATAGGAGTCATGTGATGTGTAGCTCCATTGTTCACAATCCAAACAGGAGTTGAAGTGCTTGGCTGTATCGAGTGGGCCTTTGCGGTAACCTCGTCGGGAGGCAACTCACAGATATGGACGAGACTCGCATCTGATGTCTTTATGGAGACGATGTGGGCCTCTGGACCAGTCAGACATGCCCTCTGGAGTTAAGAACGTTGTTGACTGAGATGGTTGTGCGGTGGCAGTGTGAGTCTGACCTTTAAACTGCCCCTTGCCATCACCTTGCCTCCCTTGCAGGGGGTTCCCCGACTGAGGGGGGGGTCTGAGACTTAGGTTTTGGTGTTGTGCCTCTTGCCTTTGATGGACAGTCATCGTCAAAATGGCCAGCCTTTTGACAATGTTGACAATACCTATTCTTTTTAGGTACTTTCTGCCACCTAGGTTTGAGAGATTGGGATGTTCCTTGTGATTTTCCAGATTGATTTTGCTTTTGATTTTGATTTTGAGTAGAGTTTTGGTTTTGTTTTCCCTTCCCTTGTTGCCCTTTCTGAGAATGAGCAACAAGAGCCCTCTCTGAAGAGGAATTCATATGAAACTGATCGAACAACCGTGCGTAACGCAACAGCTGACACTCAAATTCATAGAATGTAGGCATGGTAGGTTTTGAAATTATGCCTTCCACAAAATTGAAGTATTTCCTAGGGAGTTTGTTTAAGAACAATGTGACCTGATCGTCAGAGGACTTAGGAGTCCTCGTAGTGGAGAATTCAGCGAGGAGACGCCGAAACTCAGCCAACTTGACTTTCAAGTCATCCTAGTCAGTGATTTTGAAAAGCTGAAGCTCATGGTCAATATTAATACAATGGGTCCTATCTTGAGCTGCATAGCAGTCAGTCAAGTGAGCCCATCGCTCTGATACTAAGTGAAAATGTTGAAGTTGAGAATGAAACTCAAGCATTAAGCCCTGCATCAGCTCGACAATAGCGGAGGCATTTCTAGCCTTCCATGAGCGGACAACCTCATATGGAACACGTGCGGGATTAGGTTGGGATTCCAACCCCTGCACAAGATCCCTTAGGTTTTGGGAGTCAAGGACATGTCTCATCAAGTTCGACCAGGTAGTAAAGTTTGATCCGTTAAAACGAGTCTTGTCATTAAATGTATGCTTGGCAGAAGACGGAGCTAGAACCATGAGGTGTCGAGTAGGTAGGGTAAGATGGATGTGGGGGATAAGGTTGTGAAGGTAAGATGGTGGAGGTGGATGTGTCTGATAAGAAGAAGGAGGAGGGGGAAAAGATGGGTAGGTAGAAGTAGGTTGTGAGTGTCCAATGAGTGCCGATTGAGGTGGAGACATTGGAACATGAATGTTTCCATAAGGTGCCGGTGTATGTGAAGGCAATGGGACATGGAAGCCCTGTCCAAAGTGAGGCTGGGGCACAACAGTATGACCAGAAGGTCCACTAGGGAAATCCTTGGAGGCAAACTGTGGAGTCAACTGATCTACACTCTAGAGAGACTGGGGGGGATGCCCAGGCTGCAATGATCCCGAAAGTGTAGGTGGAACACCACTCGGTAGAGGTAAGGATGAGGTACTAAAGGATGTGCCTATGTTTCCATAACCCCCGGTGTGATGTGCGGTGCGACATAAGGTGTCTGAAATGGAAAAGTGAATGGTGTGAATGGAAGTAGAGAAGCAGCAGATGAATGTGGTGGGATGGGTGGGTTTTGAAAATGAGGTGTGTGAGGTGCATATGCATTTTGTTCATTTTTATCATTTAATGATTGGAAGTGAAAATGTGAAGATGATGATGCACCATGCAATGAAGAAAAAGGAACACCAAATTCATTCTAATTTTGTGAAGTAGACGTAAAAGAAGGAAGGGTAGAATAAAAGGTACTTGGCTTTTTCTTATAATCCCCACAACGTGTGTTAACATACAAGAATTGGTTCTCAAGAGGACCTTTTCCGTAGTCAACTGACTGTACACTTTCTTCCACATGATCTCTACTAGAATATTGCAAAACAGAAGAAGTAAAAGAAGAAGGCATAAAAGATGAATCTAACGTACCTTGCATCGGAGTGGATGAAATAAAGGAACATACTCTTGGTCTTGTTTTCCAATAGGGGGCCCCATCCTTGATGGAGGTCTCAACGGCCGTGCAACATCATCAGACTTATGCGCAAAATCTGATGAGAGAAATTCATGCATACCTTCATTTAGGAGATTTTCTTGAAGGGGAATTCTTCGATAGAGCTCCTCAATCTTCTTTCGTCTATAAGCTATGATCAGTTTATATTCTTCAGAGGTCAGCTTGCCTAGCTGTTCTTCCACGTAATCAGAAGTATCATCCACCATGTTGGAACTTTGTGGAACAAGCTGATCGGTCCACTCTTACTCGGTTCTTGGCATAGTTGGTTTTGGAGACTGAATCGGTGTTGATGTGTTCGAAGTCATTTGAACCTACTATTGTTTTTGCTTCTTGTGAAGAGCTTTCAGATCAAAGGCCTAGGTTTCTGAGAGAGTACCAGGCTTTGATACCATGTTAAGAAATACCCTAACACAGAAACATAAATAGATACCGTACAACAAAGCACAGACTGACAAAAGAACACAGTTAGGGTTAGGGTAACTCAGAGACAATGAATACAATGAATAAATGAAGTGATATAACTACTGAATAATACGATGCTCATGCAGGAAACACACTATGTAGTGAATGAATACTGAACCTCGAACTCCCGTATCTCAAGGATTAGGGCAGGGGTAATGAGCTGGAAAGTGTGTCGTACTCGGAACGGATCCCGAATCACAAGAAGGCAGCCTCTGGATGTCGAACACCAGCAAACGCAGCAGTGAGAAGCTGGATCTAATGTAGACAGCAGTGAGGAGAGAGAAAGACTAAAAACGCAGGCAGCAGCATGTGAGAGAAAGACTAAAAAGGCAGGACGGCTTGCAAGAGAGAGAGAAAGACTGAAAACGTAGGCAGCAAGACTATGATGATGTGTTAGGTTGTAGAGCAGCAGGTCTGAAGAGGAATAGTAGTCCCTTGACTGAAATCAGCTCCAAACTGCGTGGAGACGGCTGGAAATCAGGCGCCAACTGATGGAGACAGCAATGGACAGCTTTGGGTGAGATGTCTTTCGCGAACGGGGTGTGGGCAGCAAGCTGAAACACCTGAAATCTGCAAAAATGAGATTGAGGGAAGAGTGGAGGGTTGGGTGCCAATTTATAGAAAATTAGGGTTCTAGATCCTCTCCCACTTAACTCTCTCGATCGGCTCCCCATTTTAGGGTTTTGGCTGAAATAAGGCGAAAATAAGCATGTTTTGGGGCTGTTTAAGTGACTAAGTGCATTTCTTAGCACAACAAAAAGGATGGGTAGATTCAACACATGACAAAACAAACAAGCTATCCCAACCACTTGAGGATGTCGACGATGAGGGAAAGGGGGATAAAGTTTGGTGGTGTGGTGGTAAGGAACTCTTGGTAGAGACAATTTAGTATTTGCACAGGTGTGCTTTGCATAATGAGATGCCTAAAGTAGTGTGCTACATGATGAGAATGCTCATGGAATGGGTGCTACTTGGACAATGTTCCTCGTGGGGAAATTTTTAACTTGCCCAAGTGCCCATTGTGTACAAATATGATGATGATTATGCGATGCAAAGGGAAGGTAGAATAGGGAAGGGAGGCGGATGTTTAAGAGAAGTGTTGAATCTTATAGAATAGCAAGAAGGGATAGGAACCCCTTGTCAACCATGGATGTCGATGTTGAAGGAGGAAGAGGAACCTAATGTTGGTCTTTGTGTGGTGTTGAGAACCATTATGATAGATGACGATGAGGATGAAGTACCCTGATTGGAAGAGCAAGGTATAAGTCACTGCCATGATAGCATCAAGAGAGATTTTGCATGATCCGCCTTGGGAGTGGAAGCCTCCATACTGTTAGAAGAGAAAATCACCAAGGAAGATGAAACCATGAAAGGAACGGTGTGCATCCAATGTGGGCATTGAAACTAGCCTTCCTTCAATGGGTGGGTGGTAATTTTTTGATCACAACTTAATTACAATACTAAGCATTTATTGCAAAAGTGGAAATACCAAGTTGGCCCCAAAACTGGCATCCCTTTTGGTATTTCTTTAGCTTTATTGAAGTAGAAGTTGATTTACAATGGGATTCTCCCAATCCCCTTTGCAATTCAAACTCCCCTTGCCATCCAAAGTGACAGGTAAGTCTTTAATCTGATTTGTCGCTTGATTTAGGCAATTAATTGGCCTTCGCCCACTTCGAGAAGAGTGGAAATGCTCCAAATTTGATGGTTGGCTGGTCCTCTAGCTGATTTCAGTTGATAATCACATTCAGTCCTAAATAATTCAGACTTGGAGTCTTTTTTTGGAAAAGCCTATTTGAAGCAATTGGAACCCAACTTTGCTTTAGCAGAACTTACCATCCCCAAAGTGTGCCTAGGGTGGGGTGCAGGAGGGGACTCTAGAATGTATGCAAATAGTGCGATGGGTAAGGAACCAACGGACCACCCAACTAATCCTTCAAGGGTAGTGAAAGATATGGGTTGCTGAGGTGTCAGTGTGCCACATGTCTGAGTATGGAATGCTGAGGTGTTAGTGTACCACATGTCCAACAACAACTATGATAGAATGGGGAGATGGGCCAACAACAAGAGGTATTGTCCCTATGGACTATTCAATGGGAATGGAGTGTTGGGATATAAAGGCCCGGTAACCTCTGTGTATATAGTACACGCACATAGTATATGTGAACGCACCCTTTACGTGCCTTAAGTATAAATACATTTTATTCTGTGTACCAGCACAATTGTTGGTACTCTGCTCACACTCTCTTAAGCCGTCACACTCTCACGCTCACTTCTCCTTGAACTTCCATCTCTCTTAGCTGAGCTCTCGAACAACTGGTATCAGAGCACAAGATTCTGCACGTTTCCTGAGACCAAGTGCAGCCGACAGTTCAGGTAGCTCGTGAAGAGGTCGTGCTAAAGACAGTTGCGGGCTCTCAGGCGACAAGCAGGCAACTTGTGGTAGGTCCAGCGAGTGACCAGTGAGGAAGCGCTGAGCGCTAGCGACAAGGGTGTGGAGACTAGGCGACAGCACTGCGCACGTGGGTTGCGGCAGGTCCAGTAGTCGCGACCAACAAGGACCGAGCAAGCGACGACTAGGTGTGGGCAACTTAGCAAGTTCTGCGTGCGCGGGCTGGCGACGGGCGTAAAGTAGGCGACGGAGTGGGCAGGCACCATATAACAGGACTTTATGTGAAAGAGTGCGGTGCATGCTGTCCACTGTTAATCTCCCTCATGAATTTTGGAGAGAGGCACTCAAAATTGCAGTTCACATTTGCAACCGCTCTCCAAACAGGTCCTTAAATAATGGCATCCATGAGGAGGTTTGGTTTGGCAAATTGGCCTCATATGACCATTTACGCATATTTGGCTGTGATGCTTTTGTGCAGGTTAGGGATGAGCTGAGGAACAAACTTGACCCAAAATCCACCAAAGGCATTTTCATGGGCTATGATGATGAGGGTGAGTTTGGCTATAGAGTGTGGTTACCTCAGTCCAAGAAAAGGATTTGCAGTCGTAATGCTGTATTTAATGAGGCAAAATTGCTGAAAGGCACTTTAGCCTCTAATGAAGATCTGAAAAAGGTGAAGTTTCAGAGTTTGCAGCCACCTATTACTTCAGAAAATGAGCCTCATGGTGCTGTACCATAGGCTGAAACTGATGATCAGCCGGTTATTTTTGAGCCAGATGATGCTGGACAGTAAATAGGAGCACAAGGAGGTCATGGACAGTAAGATAGGCTTGTTGATTATGAAGATGCAGGTGCTGGAAATGAAAATGAAGGTGCTGTACAGCATAAACATCATGCTGAAAATGGCTTATAGCAGCCAATAAATGCTGCAAATAATATACCTCCAGATGTAGATCCAATTCTTGCAAATGTTGATCGTTGGGTACGTAGGTCTACACGCACAAGAAGGCAACCACATAGGTTTGGTCCCTCCTTGCATTATGTGATGCTTACAGATGAGGGTGAGCCTCTTACATACAAAGAGGCCAAGTCATGTGAATTCAGCAGTTAGTGGGAGCTTGCTATGCAGGAAGAGATTAAATCTCTATATGCAAATGATACTTAGGATCTTGTGTCATTGCCCAAGGGAAGGAAGCTAGTTCCAAACAAATGGGTGTACAAAGTAAAGACAATTGATGCGAAGCCCAAGTACAAGGCAAGACTAGTTGCCAAAGGGTATGCGCAAAAGGAAGGAATTGACTTCCAAGAGGTCTTTTCACATGTTGTGAAGATGTCCACTCTACGTGTGCTTTTTGCTCTCACTGCTGTTTTAGATTTAGAGTTGTATCAAATGGATGTAAAAATAACTTTCTTGCATGGTGACATTGAGGAGGAAATCTACATGAAACAGTCCGAGGGCTTTGTAGTTCCTGGAAAAGAGCAAATGGTGTGTAAACTAAAACGCAGCCTATATGGGCTGAAGCAAGCACCACGGCAGTGGTACAAAAAGTTTAACACCTTTATGCTATCTCATGAGCTTACACGCAGCCATGCAGATCATTGCTTGTACATGAAAAAGGATATAGATGGCAGCCCCATCATACTTGTTTTATATGTGGATGATATGTTGCTAGTTGGGAAAAGAAAGACTAGCTTGGATGCTCTCAAAAATTAGCTGAAATCAGCCTTTTCCATGAAATATTTGGGGAATGCAAAGCATATTTTGGGCATGAGGATTTGTAGAGATAGAATGCAGAAATTGCTGTTTTTATCTCAAGAAAAGTACAAGGTAGTGGATAGATTTAACGTGGCTGAAGCTAAGCCTTTTTGGGGTACCCTTACCTCCTTATCTCAAGCTTAGCAAAGCCAATAGTCCGAAAGATGACGTGGAAGCAAATGCTATGAAGGGAGTCCCTTATGCATCAGCTTGTGGCTCTCTTATGTATGCTATGGTTTCTACTCGTCCAGACATTACTCATGCAGTGGGAGTTCATAGCAGGTTTATGTCAAATGTTGGCAAAACACATTGGGAGACTGTCAAGTGTATTCTTCGATACCTTAAGGGTACAGAAAGAAAGTGTATTTGCTATGGGCAGGGTGCACTTAGTTTGCAGGGTTATTGTAATGCATACATGGCAGGTGCCTTGGACACTCATAGGTCCACCAGCGGGTATGTCTTCACAGTTGCTAGCGGAGCTGTTTCTTCGTGTTCCAGGTTGCAGAACATAGTTGCACTGAGTACCACTGAAGCTGAATACATATTAGCTACTGAAGCTTCTAAGGAAGCTATATGGTTGAGCCGACTTGCAGAAGATCTCGGCATGTCTATGGGTACTGTAGTTTTGGGATGTGATAGCCAGAGTCCTATGTATCTGGCTAAGAATGCCATGTATCATTCACGCACAAAGATATATATAGATGTGCGATATCACTTCATCAGACAGATTCTGGAAGATGTGTGATATCACTTCATCAGACAGATTCTGGAAGATGGTCAACTCACATTGACCAAGATCAAAACACAAGACAACCCTGCAGATATTCTCACTAAAAGTCTAAGCAAAGCTCAACACGAGCATTGCATACGACTAGTAGGAGTTGGTTAGTTAGAGGTTCACATCGGACTTTTAAGTGGGAGATTGTTGGGATAAAGGCCCGGTTTAACCCTGAGTGTATAGTATTGGCACATTATACATGTGAATGCACCCTTAAGTGCCCTAAGTATAAATACATTTTACTCTTTGTGTACCAACACATTGTTGGTACACTCTTATTGAATTGTACTTGACTCTGCTCTCTCTCTCTCCAGCAGTCACACTCAATGCTCACTCCTGGAACTTTTGTGACTCTCATCTGAGCTCCACAATAGAGAACTCTGAAGTGATTGAATCAATTAGTAAATGAATGTAAGAGTGTACAAAATGCTGAAGGGTAGAGCAATGATAGTAGATGTTCATCGGAGATGGGTCCTAAGTGTTGTAATCACTAGTCAAAGCTATAGGAGTGTGGAGGAAGGTTGGAAACAGATCCCCCAATGCTGAAATCGGTCAGGCAATAGCAGATGAGGTGTAAGATGATGCAGCGGGGCAGCTGGATGGCAAAATGCAACCGCTGCAACAGTCGCCTGAGTTAGAGCTATATGAGTGTGGAGGAAGGTTGGAAACAGATCGCCCAATGCTGAAATCAGTCACGCAATAGCAGATGAGGCGTAAGATGATGCAGTGGGTCAGCTGGACGGCAAAATGCAAATGCTGCAGCAGTCACTTGATGATGGTAGCATATCGCCTGGCTCATGGAGGTGTAAACGCAGGCAGGGCAGGTGCTGATGATGGCATGTTCTGCTGGTGGCAGGAGTGGAGCAGCAAATGCTGCAGGAGGGGGTCTCCAGATAGTAGGATGATGGCTGAAATCAGGTTGCCTAGGGCTGCAAGGTGACAGGTTGGAGTTGGCAGGGGCTGGACAGCTGGTAAAAGGGAGTTGATGGCTGGAATCTGCAGGGAAAAGTGACAAACCTGCTCACAAAAATAGGGCTGAATGCTGGGTAGCCTCTCTATTTATAGTTGCAAAGGGATCCTCCCAAATTAGGGTTTTGCATGTGGGACATAGAAACTCTCTAGAACTACTCCTCGTTTAATGGCACTTTTGTAATTTACATGTTTTGGGGCTGTTTTAAAGAGCTAATTAGAATGTAATTGGACATAGAAACTCTCTAGAACTGCTCCCCGTTTAATGACACTTTTGGTAATTTACATGTTTTGGGGCTGGTTTAAAGAGCTAATCAGAATGTAATGCTCAACAATTTATGTAATTGTAAATGCCATTCTTGCATTGGTGCTTTGAAGTCGTGATAATATGGCAATGGGAAATCCGAATGAGACAAAATTAAACTTGTGGGTTTGTTAATTTAGTACATATCATAGGCCATACGGGCAAGTCATTTGGGTGCATTGCATTTTGAGTGGGCGGCATATTTTCAACCTGGCCGACCAGCATTTATGATGGCATTTATGGCTGGTTGACATGTTCATTATTTTCTTTTATTTATGTCTGTTTATAGGCCACCTTTGCTCCTAGTTATTATCATTCAGACGTGCACAGTAGATCTTGATGGAGAGAGGGAGTTTGGGAGCACTCTGCTAGCTTCCTACAACCCGTACAGCATGTGGTTGTACACATTCTTGTGCTTTGGTATATTGATTCTGTTTCCCCAGTTCATTATCTCTGAGTTCATGTGTTCTTGTTCTCTTGTTTAGTTCTTTGTGTATACAACAGCTTCATTAGTTTCCTTCTGTTGCTCCACATTTCTCTGACAAGGCACTCACAAAGCGCTACACATTTAATTTAAATGTCAATTTTCTCTATGAACAAGCCTTTCACAGTCATAAAAGACCTTAAAACTTTACTACATAGCCTTATTATCTAACTAGAAAAAACAAGGTTATAAAATGGAGGTCTAAGTCAGCAGTCAATCTTAAAGAGATGATGTCATTGTTTTTCAGAGCTTGGATAAAAACATATGAACCTAAATGCAACTACAAATCAATATAATGAGTGATCTCTCAAGTAAGTGAGGCAGATGATGTGACAAATGAAGCAGCGAAAGGGTAGATTGAAGTGGTAATACGAGAAACAACAAAATAAACCTGACAACTAAAACCTGTACAATTCTTGTGTCTTGTTGAATGTCTTCATTACAGTTTTAGCATTAACTTCTTCTACCACACAACAAGAGCACAATGAGACAAACAATTTGTTAATTGACATGTAAAGGACTAACCAAAAGCTTTTATTTCTGGTTTTTGGGGTTTTGTAGAGATCAAGACCATGATGGCTCCCGGTTTGATTTATTTGAGGTAATATACAGTGAATATTATAAACTTTAATTTCAAATATACATAGTTGGAAAAGCATCCTTCTACCTGTTTGCCTTTGATGTAATAAAAGTGGAGGTAAAATGGGCTAGTTTCCTTCATGTTGATTTACTTGCAGCAGCAAGGAGGTGTAGGATGCTTAACAAGGAAAAGTTTTGAGTCAATGCTTTGCAGGAAAGGGGATTCCAGATGGGAGTGAAAGTGTTGCGGTAGTTCTAGACTCTACTTGAACATGGGAGTGGTTGTACATGCAGTAGTTACTTGCAAGCAGACATGGCACATTAGTGTTTCATGGTTCTTTCAAGCTAATCAATTTGGTCCATTAGGTGTTTGAAACCAGCCTTTCTTCTTGGATAGGGTGGTGATAACCTGATTTAAGAGTTAATTACAGCAATAAATAAATGCACATAAAATGAGATACACACTTTACCATAACATTCTTGGACAGTAGACTCCTTGTTGGCCCCAAAATTGGCGCCCCTTGCGGTATTTCTTTAGCTTCATTCAATTGGAAGGAGTACAACTTGAGATTCTTCAATCTCCTCTTGTTAACCAATTGCTCTTGCTGTCATAAATGACCAACAAGCCTTTTGGGTCATTTACCCCTTGATTCATCTAGTTCTTCTCCAATTTGACCCTTGGCTGGCCAAATGTTGTCCCAAATCAATTCGGGATGGGTTGGCTCCTGAAATCCCTTGATAATCTTCAATTATCAGCTGTTGATTTCAGAACCTTGAGCCTTCAATCTTTGGCACGGATCCCAAGGTGGTTGCCAAACCCTAATTTCTGCTGTAAATTAGGGTTTACTGCAGAAATTACAGATCAACCCACCAAAAATGGCTGAGATCTCCTCTGAATGGCTAAGAATTGCTGAGAATGGCTGAGCATAGGCTGAAGGAGATGAGAGAATGCTGTAGAGAGAGAAAATTCTGAGATTTGTCGTGAAGAACTGATCAAAATCTGCTGCTGCCCTGCTGTACCAGCCCCAAACGGATGCACCAACAATAATAGGAGCATCAGAGACTGTGATCTTCAGGAAAAAGTGCATCAGCAGCAATTGCCAGCTTCCCAAGGTCAAGAATATGCAATCTCCATCACCAAAATGGTCTCCAATGGCTGGAAAATGGTCCCAAAAGCTGGTAGTAACAATCCAACACCTCTTTCCAACAGCTCCAAAATGAAAAAACGAGATTTCCCTCCCCCTTCAGCCCTATTTAGCCTTTCCCCCACTTGCATGGGAAAGGTTTGCCAAGTGGTAGCTTTCTTAATCCATTTCCAGTAATTTCCAGCCATTTAATTAAGTTTTAGAATTAGTTAATTCTGAAAATTAATTCAGCCCTTAATCCATGCCCAGAAAATTGACCTTGCCCATCCAAAAATTAATTGGTTAGGCCATTTGCAACCCAAAGTGGTCCCATGCATTAATTGACCCTTGGACAAGCATTAATCCATTAATTAATGCCTAGTCCCTAGTGTCACCACTGACACTTAATGGCCAATTAATGGTCCTACGGACAAATTGACACCAAAATTCACCTAGAATCTAACAAGTGTCATTTGACACCCATCTTTTTCACAGGGTCCTTGGGCCTTCAACTGTAAAAAAAAGTAGCTTGCACCTCACATGTGCATCTTTTAACTGCACATTTGATTAATCCTTTAATCAAATGTCAATTAAACATAAGCAAAGCATCAAATTTTCACGTCCTCGTGACAGTGTTGTTGAAGTATTCAACAATTGAGGAACAATATAGGTTAGAGAATGTATGGAACATTGGTGGGGGCCAGTTGGGTATGCATTTTTGAAGTAGGATTTTAGACATCTTTAATAGTTATGACCATTTATGAGATTGAGAATTAGTTGATGTGATGAAAGCATTTGGTGCTAGTCTATGAACTCAGCACTTGTTTGAGGTACTTATATATGGAATGCAGAGCAATATAATGATTGATAAGCTTTGACTAGCCCTTATGTCTCCATGAATCCAACATTCAATGGATGCCCAAATGAAAGAGCATGTGTTCAATAAATAAGAACCTATCCAAGAAAGCAGGTTTTATGAACCAAATGCTGCAGATTCAGAACAGCTTTTTGGAAGTATTCCTAATACATAATATGAAAGAGCATATGTTGAACAAACGAGAACATATTTGTTTTGATGGACAGACCTCACATTCAGAGGTCATTGAACTAAAAGTGGAACTCCAAGGCAAAGTTCTACTCAGATGGTAGTTTGGGTTGGTAGAAGGCTGGTAGAAGGCTCATCTAGTGTCCAAGGGATATTTCAGCAGGTGAGCATTTATTTGCACAGAAACCCTTGCTCCTACATTATGTATGATTACCATTAGGTTGGCCCTTCCTCTTGCTTATAGATATTGGTGGCCTATTTACCCAATTCGATATCTAGAGTGTGGGGGTGAGACTCAAGGAGCCCAAGAGATTCAACTTTTCTTGACATGAATAGTGTGCCTACTACTAATCTAAGGTCCTTGATTGCCTGAAATATGTTAGTTGCAGCTGTTATCAGAGGGTCGACTCATTCTTCATTTGCTAGGATTCATGTGCAGCCAGTTGGATGTGAACCTCCATTTGTATCTGGTTGATTCTGTTTTATGTTTCAGTATTCTTTATGAGGATGTTTTGATATTCATGGGTTTCTATGTTGCCAAGCTGATTGATGTGATGTATCAACTTTACACCAGCTTTGAGATGGTTGACTTAGGGTAGCTTCATTTTGCATAGAGATCACACATGATGAGCATGGGATCTTTCTTTCCATGAAAATGTGTTGTACTTGTACTGAGTTCTTTTCTACTTATGGTACATTTGTATTATTCCATAGATGTTTGGCCACTTCTATCCTAGCCAATACTAGGCTGGACATTTCTTTTTTATCCACATCTGACTTGAGTTTTGTACCTCCCTTTATTAGATTCGTTGGCAGCAGCATGCAAATGCCTCATGATTGTAGATGTATACTTCTCTTGGCTCTTGATACCATGGAGGCCCTAATATATAGGGTTCCTTAACATCTAGATTGGGCCGATCATTTTTATACTAAGTGTTCACATGGAGGATGGTGCTTCACTCTCTGCTTAAGACTTATCTATTGGTCTAGCAAGAAGCAGCCTGTAGTTGTATGATCATTAATAGAGATATCTATTGATCTAGCAAGAAGCATCCTAGGCCCTATAGTGGTATGATCATTAATAGAGATAGCATACCAGACGATATTAACCTAGGGCTATTGAAACCAGCCTTCCTTTTCGGGAAAGAGTGGTAGACCCCTGAATTACACTGATTGCAGCAAGCAATAATTGTATAAAATAAATAAGAATTAAATGCGGGAGTCCTAAGCTTTCTGAAATAGACATATGGGACTGAAAACTTAGCACTTCACCACTTTGGGCTAAATTGCCCTCAATAAAGAGAAATGCAAGCTGACAGTGATTGGCCAAAAAAACATTGGTGCCCCTTGTGGTACTTCTTTTCACATTAATCTTAGAAATTGTTTACAAATGAATAGGTTGAAGCTTTGAGAAATGGGAGGTCCACGCCAAAACTCAAGGAATACATCCGACCTCCTTCAACTGAGATCTCAAGGAACACGTCTGACTTTCTACCACTGAAGTATTCGAATCCTTACCAAATCAAGCTGAGTTCCACACGATTTGGCACCAATTGTTGTTCTCTGTAATGGGTTACTCTATTCGCCCCTTTATTTGACTGCTCAGGGAGTGCAAGTTGAGTCTTCTAGAACTGCATGCAAATTGGCCCCATTGTAGACCACTATGTCTCATGGATTCTGCTGTCCACTAATCTAATTTACATTGGCAACCTTCACTGGTCATTGAGGCATATATGCATCCCAACACAGCGATGCAAACCGTAATCCTTGTTTGGTTAGACTGGGATCAGCAAATTCCCAACAACATTTCAAGTCTAGAATTGAGGCTTGAATCAGCAATTCCCTTCACTTGATTGCACACACATCAAGCATAGAGGAGAGAGAACAAGGGAGAAAAATTTGAGTTTGTGCCCAGAAATCTCCCTAAAAACAGGTCGCCAGCATCCAGATTAAATACAGCATCAAATGATGTTTCCAGCCCTTGACACAACTTGAGATTAGGTCGTATACAGCTGGTTAAGGTTTCCTTACTGCTTCCTGCTCCAGATTGTCCAACCGAACAGGTTGCCTGTTGTTGATTGGTGCTCAGCTTCTCTCCTTGTCTCCAGAACTGATCTCTCCACCCTCCAAACTGCCTAGAATGGCCCTCTCTAGCTGTGCATGACTCCCAAATATCGCTGCATGCCAAGTGTCAAGCATAGAGGAGAGAGAACAAGGGAGAGAGAAAAATTTGAGTTTCTGCCCAGAAATTTCCCTAAAAACAGGTTGCCAGCATCCAGTACCCCATTAAATGCTGTCCCAAACATTAAATACAGCATCAAATGATGTTGCCATCCCTCGACACAGCTTGAGATCAGGTCGCATACAGCTGGTTAAGGTTTCTCTACTGATTCCTGCTCCAGATTGTCCAACCGAACAGGTTGCCTGTTGCTGATTGGTGCTGACCTGCTCTCCTTGTCTCCAGAACTGATCTCTTCACCCTCCAAACTGCCTAGAATGGCCCTCTCCAGCTGTGCATGGCTCCCAAATATGGCTGCATGCCAAATGTCAAACTTGCCCATGCAAAACTCAGCCTATGTAACTGAATTATCAGCCGATAATAATTCAATTAAATGGAAAATACACGGCCTTGCCCAAACTTTGGTCACTGGCCAACCTCAATTTTAAATTCTGAACCCTTTGAACATGAGTGTTGAAACTTTCTACAAACCTTAGTTAGAGACATTTAATGATTTAATTCCTTAATCCCCATGACACCATAAGGATAAAGCCAATAAAGTCCTAATGTGAGAGTGTCAATCAATAGAACGGAAGAAGGTACTTGATCATTATGAACTGCACGCTGAGGGACATAAAAAAGAATAGGAAAGTCAAGTAGCAATTGGAGATGGAAAGAATGTTCTTCATAATGCTTGGCACAAAGGCATCCTACAATGTCATGGAAGTGCTAGAAATAGTAGTAACTTGCACATTACCATGCCTTCAATTGCATTAGAGGCATTGTTTGCACATATGACTATGTTCCCTTAGGTACATGAGAAATAGATGAGAATAATTCTGGAGAAGTGACGTGCTTAGAAGTACCATGAGAAATAGATGAGAATAATTCTGGAGAAGTGACGTGCTTAGAAGTACCATGGTCAAAATACCAAAAGCCGCATTAATGAGAGAAAAACAAGCATCATGAATAGAAGGATTATACTAGCACTCCATAAAGAAAGTATATTCCCTGTGCTTGGCGAGATCGGCAGTCTCGCTGGTGGGAGCAAGACAGGGACTCTTCCTCCTTCTCCAATGCAATGTGCTTATGACATACAATGATGTTTTGCCTTGTCTTTTGATAGTAATTGCAGCTCTTGGGTTGGTTGAAGATACCTTGTGAAGGGGTGGAAGAGGATGGATTAGTATGGGAAGGTATCTTGGACAAGTTGAAGAGGAATGAATGATGAACATGTTAGCAGATATGTTAGTTCAATTTGAGTATGTGCATGTGATCTAGTAGGCTAGGTCACCAGGATATTATCCTATGTATTTAGGCATTTTACTTGGCTTTATTTTGGCATTCTATGCTAGCGGACTTGTTGCCATTTATGGCATTATTTTGGCCTATTTATTTAGGCTCCTTTCCCACACTTTGTCATTCATAGGTCCTTGTTGGAGAGAGGAGTCAATGCTAGTGTGCCTTCACAGCTAGTGACTCACATTAGCTTTGTATTGTCTCATGACTTGGCATATGGATTCGATTTTCGAGTCTTCTTTTGAGTTCTCTTCTTTTGCAATGTCCTTCCTTTCTCTTTGTGTAACCAGCCTATCTTCTCGGATAGGGTGGTTTAACCTGATTATGCACTTAATTACAGCAATCAGCAAATGAACATAAATTGAAATGCTCACTTTACCTTCATAAACTTGGACAGTGGACACCCTGTTGGCCCCAAAACTAGCGTCCCTTTCAGTATTTCTTTAATTTCAATTGCTAATGGATAAATTACAAGCCGAGATTTCACGATCTCCTTGGCTGATTCAAAAGCCCCTTGCTGTTCCAATAATCAACAAAGCATTCGGGCAAATTGCCCCTTGATTTTCACCCAGGACTTGCTTTAATGGAATCCCAATTGGTCAAATGTTGCCCCAAATTCACAATAGATGGGCTGGTATCTTAAATCCTCACAATTCCACGAATTTCCGATGTTGATTTCAGTGTACAATGCCTTTGATTGATGTCACGGGTTCCAAGGTGGCTGCTAAACCCTAATTACTGCTGTAATTTAGGGTTTACAGCAGTAAACTCTCTGTTGTCCACCAAATTTGGCTGTACTCTGCTACCAATGGCTGAGAATTACTGAGAATGCTTGAGTATAGACTGGAGGAGATGAGAGAATGCTGTAGAGAGAGAGAAAATCAGCTGAAATGTATCTTTTGATTCGTAGCTCTGATGACAAATCTGATGGCACCAACAGCTTCAAAAGGGGGGTAAAACATCGGCTCGGTTGGCGAGCCCTCCTCTTCTACCGCCTCCTCTCTTGAGGCGGAGGAGAAAACCTGCTGCCCCCTGTCCTGTTGCGGCTCGCAATCAGTCGTCGTCGCCTCTCAGAGACAAATCTGATTACCTCCTCTCCCTTCACCAAGCTCAGAATGGTAGCAATTCAGCTTCCACCACCCTCCACAGCCTTCTCCCTAGTTGCATGGAAAAGTTTTGCCAAGTGGCAGCCTTCCTAATGCATTTTCAGCTATTAAATTTATTTTTCAGAATTAATTAATTCTAAAAATTAATTTCAGCCCTTTTGACCATGCCCAAAATTAAGCAGACCCATCTATAATGAAATTGGCTAGGCCATTTGCAACTTGGAGTGGTTCCCAACCTCTGTTGACCCTTAGACTAGCAGTAATTAATTAATTAATGCTAGTTCCTAGTGTCACCATTAACACTTAATGGCCAAACAATTGTCCTAGGATCCAATCTGGCACCAATTGACCACCAAAACCCAGTTGGCATAACTTAACCCGACTTTTGGCTTTAACACCCACTGCATCCTCGGGGTTCTTGGCCCGTTCCCGTGAAATAACTGCCATGTGTATCACGTGCTAAACAACCTTGCACATTTGATTAATAACTTAATCAAATGCTTAGCAAGATTAAAGCATCTCAAAATTTCACGTCCCCGGGATAGACGTCCCCCTTGAAAACCTTGCAATCGTCCTCGATTGAACTGCATTGGGCCAAAGCAAAAGTATATTGCACTGGAATTTCAATTTGGCATGACAGTCACCACAACATTGGCCACTGTTGTCGAACTATTGCATATGCGCAAAACTTATTGAAAATTTCCAGCCAGCAAAACATAATAGAAAACTGAAAAACAATCCAAAACTGTTGCTAGAAACCATTGGATGCATCCATAACTCATGTTTTTCAACCGTTCTGACTTCAAAACCACAGTAAAGCATATTCTCAGCATAAACCATGGCTGAAACTGTCCATGACATTCGTTACATGCGGCTGTCCATGGAATCAATTGTAAACCCTTAAAAACTGAGCATGACCTGATCATAAACTGATCATGGACTGATATGAGAACTGATCACAAATGGCTGCAAATGTGACTCCAATCTGATCACAAGCTGATGGTAAAAAAAACTGATCAGAAACTGATGCAAAAACTGATGCGAAACTGATCCCAAAGTGATCATAAACGGTTCTCAAACTGATCAAAAACTAAGCTGAAACTAATCAGAAATTGATCTCAAAATTGAGGCAAAAGCTCATGACAAACTGGTCCAAAAAACTCATGCATAAGTATAGTCTCAGAGCCGTGGTAACAACCATACTCATATACATGTATCTCACAGTGACTAGTACACCGAGTAGTGATCTCATGGTAGACATACTATCAACACAGTACCTTGGATGCATGCTGAATATATCCGAGATCCACTACATATGAGAGTTGTCCAAAACTGGTGGAGTGGAAGTGCTACCTCCTCCTTAAGCATCAGGCAATGCTCCGGACCCCTGCTTTGCTGAACCTAAGTAAGCCCGATCCAAAGTCGGCTCTAACTGAAAGGCATTGAGATAAAGTTGCAACAATTGAGGATGGTCTGCCAAGTCATCCTCTTCCATCCATTTTGCATCCATTGGTGAATAGTTTTGAAACTTCACCAAATATCTTATGGAAACTTTAAAAGCAATTGCAAAGAGTATCACAACGTGATGGCATTTTTCAGTCTTGCATGGCTGTTTTTGACAAGTAGTAGCCTTTCCAAATGGTTTTTTCAGCATTATTCATAATTAAATATTAATTTTCAGTCTTTAAATACTGAAAATTAATCTTATAATTATTTTGGTGCCCTGAAAAATAATCTAAGTGGCCACTAGTTCAATTGGCTAGGCAACTTCCATTCCCGAGTGTCTTAGTGCGATTTTTGACTATCAGATTGGCATTAGGTACCATTAAATGCCACTTCCCTAGCGTCACCATTTAACACTTATGGCCAAATGAATGACCTTTGTCAACAACTGGCACCAAATACCACCAAGCACCTGTGTGGCATAACTTATTGCAACCTTTGCCTTGGACATCGTGTGATTTTCTCGCGTCTCGAGCTCGTAAATTTACTCTAACCCCAGTTACACCTCTTATGTGCAACATTTACTTAACCATGTGATTAAAAATTAATCCACATGTTAAGTGAGGTTTCAAAAATATATGTCCTCATGATACTCGGTGCCAAGCATACCATAGATTCTTCGTAACAAGAGCATGCCAAATCATGCATGCCCACATTGGCTAATTTGTGTCATTAAGCTTGTCGTTGCCCCTAGGCGTGCCCAATAAATAATTATTATTGCAGGCCATGAGTACAAAATAGCAATAAAAAAATAATTTTCAAATGAAGAGAGGGAAAATAAATCCTAGAATAATGGTGAACTACATCTAGAAGTGTTGTTGGCTGCTTTGGTGGAGTTGAATAATATGAAAATATTTTTTCTCTTGTTTTTTTGCTAAAGAGAAAGGAAAATATGTTGAAAATAATTTTGTGAAATAAAATATTACTTGAATAAGGCTGTGTTTAGCAATATGTTGAAGTTAGAAATAAATGGTTGAGGATGCTATAATTATGAGAACAACAGCAACATTTTAGAAGATTTGCCCAAAAATAGTACCCAAAACGACAAAATTTTCTCCAATGTTGGGAGAAATGGAGACTAGTGTACCAAGTAATATTGTTGTATACATTGAGACCAATAGAGGTGATTTAAGACAAAAGCTCCAAATATCGGGTTGCTTGGGTGTGTATTCGAGCAAAAACTCCAAATTTTTGATAAAGATTGAAGCAGAATTGATGAATTTTGAAGGAAATTTTACCAAAATAGAGTTGAATGCTTGGAGATTGAAGAGAAATTTGAAGCAGTAACCCCTCTCTCCCCATCATTTTATATTTCACCAATACTTGCCATGGATGGGTATCTCTCCCATCAAACTTGTGGATTTGAGGTTTTACATCAACATAGGCCATGATAGGAAGGTCTTATTGCTTGCGCAAGGCAATGGCAATGTCTAATCCTTTACAAAGTAGGCAATAAGAGTGGAAGCAAATAATATGATGCTTAAATCAAATAAGTAACAGGTTGAAAGTGATTTAAAATCTAATTTGAAAATTAGCAAGATAACATTTGGAGAGTAGTGACATGGTCTATGTGTTTATAGTTTTACATATAGCCTTATAGTGTCACTTAGTTAGATAAGCACTTAATGACCATACTAAAATGCTAAATGGAGTCCATATCTTAGACTTAACATTCAGATTTCTGATTAACATCACAAGCAATGATTGAGAAAATGTAGCATTAGTGCTTACAAGCACTCATTCCATAGTTTATGCCTCACTTAAGATGTGAGATGTTGGTCTATTGATGGACTTAATGATGTCTACTAACTGTGTCTAGTCCTGAGATGGAGCTTCCAAATCTACAATGCACTCAAGAGAAGTTTAACCAGTGATTAGAATCATTGCTAGTATTAACCTAGATGATTAAGATTGTAAGAAGTGAGGTTGAAGCTTTTTGGCTATGGCTGCCATGAAGACTGACAGTTAGGGTTTCACTTAGTGTGAGTAGTAGAGAAGGAATTTAGGGGCCACAAATGCCCCATGATAGTTGATGGGATTGCGCCTTCTACATGTTGCATCAATTGATGAAATGTGATGCTATCAGAAACTGCACCGTTTTAAGAAAAGTGACAATGTTGCCCTTGTGCGTGGCCAATGTCAAGGTTTGAAGTGATGAGATGTTGTGCCTAAGATGGGAAAGAAGTCTCTAGAAGAGACCATGAGTTGAAATGCTTTTCTTTGGCCACACCAACTCCTCCAAGGTCTGCAGGTCCATAACTTTTTTTTGCAAGTAAAAAGTGGCTAAATATTTTACTCAGAAGGCTGATTACAATGGGGTGCTCATGCTCAATAGACTAGCTGGAGCTGATGCAAATCACAAATACATAATGTATACAAGTCTCTTAAGGTGGTTTGGGGGGGATGGGAGCAAGAAGCCACGGAGGGGGGGTATATCACCTTCTAGGGCTACTTGCGTGCATCATGAAGAACATGTCCTAGCCACCCCAAATGCGCAAAAAGTGAAAACGGAGCTCCTGAAGACGAGCTCAAGACTCGCCATGTACTTGGTCCCACCGACTGCGGAGGGAGTGGATGATGGAAGTCCAAAGCTCTGCCAAAGTCGCATGTAGTGAAAGATACTCCTTGCCAAAAACCTCCTTACATCGTGCCTTCCAGATGTGCCATCCTGTAAGACTCCCTACGAACTCCCATACGTTTGAGCGGTCTGCTGTGGGCTCCAACACTTGGCAGCTAGGTAAAGTCTCCAAACCGACCACTGCGCAAGACTCAACCTCAATGATAAAGATTGTGTCCTGCATTCCGGGCTCATACAAAAGGTGATAGCCCTGGCTGATTGCCTGTTAGCAAAAGGCCCCCCACGAGATGCATCCAAGGTTGGGTGCCACACGACGGAGAATACGGCAGGCTCCTCTCCATATGAGCTGTGCCGCCTTGCAAGACCAAAGGCAGTGCTTTGGGGTTTCCAAGTGTTGATGTGGGAAGTGCTTACACCCTCCATCCTACTGCATTTGGGCCAGCCAACTCCCAACCGCCAAACCTCCATGTGCCAAAAGCCAAAGGAAATACGACACCCTCCTCGGCCTCTAGCTTTCCCAAAGACGGAAGGCATCCGTGATGCTGTGCTTGGCCTAGTATCTGCTATGCGAAGGTCCCCAATCCGTGTTTTGTTGCATTAGTATATGTCTACCAATCCTGGTTGTGTACTCGAAAAACCTTAGTGGCTTCTTGGCGAGTGCAGTGGCGGGCCATAACCACTCTCGGGGGTCCCACTCTAGCTCATCAAGTGGCCTGCTCTCCCATATCCGGAGGCGCCACTCTTGGAACTCCTCCCAGAGCACATAAGGGTTCGGACGCCAGGTCTTCCCTTGGAGACCAACCACACAAATCCTCCTCCAAGGAAAGACAACGATCTCCTCATTCTACTACCTGGCTCTCGGATTAGGAGGTCAAGCCACTCTTGAGGGATCGCCAAGTCAATCTCCCTTCTTACTTCAGCTCCTCGTTGACAACCTGATGCCCGCTGCAACACCTCCTGATCCTCTATCTTGTACACTTCACATGCAATTTTTGACCTGAGTGTCACTGGCAAGCATGGACAAGATCAAAACCAAGAAAAGCCCCAAATTTTCGGGCTAGATTCGCACAGATTTCAGGACTGTGCCTCCAGTGCACGAACCCCTGTCATGAGAAGGAATTTCCAAAGAGATTTGAAAGGAAAATAAAGTTTTGATTTAAAAAAATGGCAGAATGACCGGGTGGGCAGGGGTCCGTTGACCCGTTGTTGGTTTCCCACGTGCGCTTGTCGCCCGATCGTCACTTGCACACTGGTGGGTCCCCGTCCGTTGGCCTGTGAGCCACGTGCTGGTTCCGCTGGCGCTTGGTCATTGCGTGACCTACCTTGGCGACTCGTCACTGCCCGATGCCACGTGCGTACTTGCCGCCTGGTCCCCTGTCATCCCTGCTATGAAGTTCTGCCACTTGGTCCCTTGACTGCCGCCTAGACTGTTCGCCTACCACTGCCCCGTTGAGTCGCGTGCATGCTTAGATGCAGGCCGCCTATCGCTTGTTGCTTGACACGTTGGTCGCCACGAACTCCAGTTGTCTGCTGGTCGTTAGCTCCGTCAGCTGATCTCGTTAGATCTCGAGAAGCATGCACTCTGTGCTCTGATACCAGTTGTTGGAGATCAATTGGGTGCAGTAGATGTTCGAGGAGTGAGCGTGCGTGAGAGTTTGATGGTTGGTGAGAGAGAGTCAGGGAGAGTGAAGTACGATAAGATTTGAGTGTACCGAAAAAATGTGTTGGTACACAAATAATAAAATGTATTTATACTTATGGCACATAAGGATGCATTCACATGTACAACTAAATAATGTGGGTGTACTATATTGGAAGGTTAAACAGGCCTTTATCCCAACACAGCCTCCCATCGAGCCCATTGGATGTGGGGGCGCTCGCGAATCTGTATCCTGTCTCAATCCTGACTTGGGGGTTCTAGATCATCTGTTGGCAGGTCTATCTTCTCTTGGCATCTTGGGGGCCTCTTAATTAAGGCCTTGTGGAGGCCTTGCCACACACGAAGTAGGCTGTGGAGGAAGGAAGATCTGGGTGGTGTGATTTGGGCAATCGTGAAGATCCATCTCAAGGATGGCCTCCAATCACCACCAAGCCTCGGTCTGCACTCCTAGAGACCCTTCTGCAAAAGGGCCTTCTAGGTCTGCACTCCTAGTGTGAGCACACAGACTACTAGCTTGCCCAAAAGGGCCAGGCTCTGGAACTCTGGGTATATGATCCCAAGCCCTCCCTTAGACCAATGCCGGATGATGGTGGTCCACGCTACGTTGACCCGAGAATCCGTGGAACCAACTGAGCCGGCCTAGAGAAAATTTTGGAATAGGCGGCGAGGCTGAACCACACAAGACGAGGAGAAGCACCAACACGAGGCAATGTACCAAACCGTCGCTAGGAGGACCTAGTTGACCACCAGGGCTTGGTTGGCTAAGGAAAGGCGGACAGTACTCCTGTAGATCAACTTCTGCCTGATAGAATCGAGAATCGGAAGAAATTGTTGGGCAAGAGTAATGTCGAGTCTCACCTGGAACCTTAGGTATTGGACGGTCTGTCCCTTGCACAGCCATTTGAATCCCAAGCGGACGACCCACTCCGTGCTAGAGTCCGGGTATGTAAGAAAACCAACTAACTTTCCCCAGTTGATTTTTGCTCCAGTTGCACTGCAAAACACCCCTAGAGCTAGTCTCACTCTCTTCAACATCAACTCATCATCCTCTATATAAAGTGCGCTATCATTTGCATACTCTGAATCTAGCAGTTCCGTCTCCTCTCTCATTGGAAGTCGAAGGCCACGTAGCTTGCTCACATGAGATTAGAGGAAGTAGGACATCGCCTCTACAAAGAGTAAGAATAGATATGAGACAAGAGGACAGCCGTGCTGGACGGATCTCTCCAGCCGAAACTCCTTCCTTCTCCTGCCACCGATGAGAACCCTCCTAGTGGCCGATCTGTAAAGTGTAGAAACCTCGCAGATCCATGCTTTGGGAAAGCCTATACTCACCATGGTGCCCTCTAAGAAGTCCCAGTCAACCCTGTCATAGGCCTTTTCAAAGCCTAGGAGTAGTACAACCAATCCGTGACCACTGTGTTGGGCCCACTTGGTCGCCTCGAAGAAGGTGAAAACATTGTTTAGGATGCGTCTATCTTGGACAAAACCTGTCTGTGTGTCATGAATGATATTTGGAAGCATGGGGCGAAGTCGCCTACCGATCATCTTGGCCAGTGCCTTATAGGCCACTCCTAACAAGGTGATCGGTCTCCATCGGGATAGCTCCAACCGGTCTCTTCCTTTGGGGAGGAGTTTGACCAGACTTGCCGATAGACTCCCTAACATCCGTTCTGAGCTGAAGATCTCATGAAAGGCTAGTAGTAGGGGGTCCTTCACCACCTCCCAGTAGATAGTGAAGAAGGCCTTTGAAAGACCATCCTTTCCCGGGCATTTCTGCCCATCCTGTGCATGGAAAGCCGCCACTACTTCCTTCTCTGTAAAGAGGTCTAGGAGGGAGCGTCCCATCTCCTCTGTGACGAGAAAAGGAATGGAGTCCCAGATCTTCTATCTACAACGCTGTCCCCTGGCTGAGACTGCCTCCTGTTGAAAAAGGTGTCTGTAGTAGTCAGTGGTAATCTCCATCATCTCATCTGGGCTAGAGCAAATCCTCCCATATTGATCATGGAGGCTACCAATTTGATCTCCTGAGGTGCGAGGCTGATGCACCAGAAAAAACTCCCTGTACATCGTGTCCCCCTTCTGCACCCAAAAGGCAATTGAGGTACGGAAGGAAAACTCCTAGCGCTTGTCCTCAAGACCGGCAAGGGCTTCCCGTGTGCATACCTCTTGGAGTAGTCTCTGCGTGGCTGCTAGGTCTCGCCGGAGTGCTCTCTCCTCCGAGGCGGTAAGCCTTGGGCCAATAGAGGTGCATATGCCTCCACTCCTTCTGTGGGCACCGATGGAGTACTCCTAGTAGGTTTGTGAGCTGCCTGGAAGTACCTTCCCTACCCGATGGGCCTAGGCGGGGTGAGCTTGTGCTCCTGCAGAAGTAAGATGTCGATCCGTTTGGCAAGGGCAGACTGCAACTCCTGCTGAACAATCAACTTCTTGGAACCACATGCCCTAGTGTAGTGGAGGCTATTTACATTCCAGGATGCTAGATGTAAACTCATAGGGAAGTGTGTGATTGAATGAATAGGCATCTATTCGGTGTGGAAACTGCTAATGAAGAAGAAGAGCTATGGGGCATGCGAATGTTCTTTGTTGCAAACCTGGAAGGTGAACTTCATTCCCCCGTGGTGAATCTCGGGCGGACCATAGGGCTAGAGGCAGTGGAAACTCTCCGCACTCCGCCACTCTTGAGTAGGACCACGGACCACTACGGAAGAACTCTTTTGGGAACATCTGCGCCTATCAAGGGAAAGTGTATCGGGCGGTTGGGTTAGATGAGCTAGTGGTTGTGTGTGGGGGGGGGGGGGGGAGACTAGGCTGTTGCTGAGGAGAAGATATAGGCGTATGAGGCTCATCACCCCATGTGGGAGGGGATCACATGTACTGGGTGAGGATCAGGGGGACTGATCGGTGGGGGAGATGGTGGGGAGGAGGCAGATCGAAGGATTGTGGGGTGATCGGAGATAGGAGGCGGATGTGGGGGGAGGGGGGAGGCGGGTGGCCCTGGAAGGGGGAGGCTGTGGGATAGGGTCCGGGGGGGGGGGGGGGATCCATCAGAAGCGGGTGGGTGTGGGGGATAGTGGAATCTTAGGTGGGGTAGCTTGTGATGCCTCTGTGGGTGGTGGAGGTGGAGGTATGTGATCCTACTAGGTGGGAGGAGTTGGGGGATGCTATGAGGTGCTCATCGCTCGCCCTCCTGCTCTGTAGGGCAAGGTTAGGCATGGAGATCGAGGTAGACAGACCTTACGCGTAGTGAGAGAGACAGAGAGAGTGCGAGTAAGCAGAGTAGAGAGTGAACACGTTTTTCGGTATGATGACAAGAGTACCACTTTAGGTTTTAGATAGATATATGTATGAAAGTACAATGTGCTAAGGGTGTGTTCACACCTGTGCACATATAAAAGGTACGATGGCCCTTTATTCCCAACAACCTCCCACCTAAAGGCAATGTGCCTTAAGAAGAGAAAAGAATCAGCTAAGTCTAAGTATGTACAAAGCTGAAATAAATATATCTATCCAACTCCCATCATCTGTCGGCAATGAGCAAACCGCTCTGCTGGAAGACCCTTCGTGAGAAGGTCTGCAGGATTATCATCTGTATGCACTTTGACAAGGTCAATGCTCTTGCTGTCAAGTACATCTCTAATGAAGTGGTACTTCACTTGTATGTGCTTTGTCTTTGCATGAAAGACAGGGTTCTGTGCTAGCATGATAGCACTCTGACTATCACAATGGAGAACAGGTAACTCTGTGATGCCAAGCTCTCCCACCAGACGTGAAAGCCATAAAGGCTCCTTGCATGCTTCAGTGGTGGCAGCTACATACTCTACCTCTGTAGTAGACAATGCAACACACTTTTGTAGCCTAAAGATTCAAGAGACTGCTCCTCTTGTGAAAGTAAACAGATACCCAGAAGTGGACTTCCTGCAGTCCGCATGACCAGCATAGTTTGCATCCGTAAAGCCAACAACAAATGCCTTCTGCTTTCCAAAGTGGATGCACAACTCCTTTGTGCCTTTGAGGTATCTCATAATACCTTTCAGTCCCTCCCAGTGCTTCTTGCCAGGGGTTGCCATGTATCTGCTAACTACTCCCACTGCAAAAGCAATGTCAGGACGTGTAGCAACCACAGCATACATCAAAATGCCAACAGCTGAAGCATATGGTATCTTGGCCATTTCAGTCTCCTCATCATCAGATATAGGACTGTCCTCTGCACCGAGTTTCACATATGGAGGCAATGGAATCCCAATTGTTTTCCCCCCCTCCATATTGAAACGTTGCAAAACTTTGGAGATATACTCCTGCTGAGATAGATAGAGTAAGCATTTAGATCTATCTCTGAGTATTTGCATGCCAAGAATGTGATTTGCATCATCTAGATCCTTCATGTCAAAGCTACCATGAAGACTTTGCTTCAATGAATCCAAGGCATGAGTATCCCTGCCAGCAATCAGCATGTCATCAACATACAAAACCAAGATAATCAAGCTGCCATCTGTTGCCTTCTTGGTGTACAAGCAGTGATCCACTTGACTTCTATGAAAGCCTTGGGACTGCATGAATGTATCAAACTTATGATACCCTTCTCTTGGTGCTTGTTTCAGCCCATACAAACTTCTTTTGAGTTTACGTACAATTTTTTCTTTCCCTTGTTCAACAAACCCTTCAGGCTGCTGCATATATATGTCTTCATGCAGATCACCATGTAATAACGCAATCTTTACATCCATCTGTATGAGCTCCATATCCTCAACTACAACCAAGCCCAAAATGGTTCTCAATGTAGTCATCTTGACTACAGGAGAGAAAATCTCATCAAAGTCAATTCCATGCTCCTACTTATACCCCTTTGCAACCAATCTTGCTTTGTACTTTGGTGAGGAACCAGAAGTGACCTTCATTTTGCAAACCCATTTTCATGGAAGGGTTTTTTGCCCTTCAGGCAACTGCACCAAGTCCCAAGTGCCATTTTTTTCAAGAGATTCCATCTCTGACAGCATGGCTTTATACCATTTCTTGCTGTCCTGTCTGTCCATTGCTTCCATGAAGCAAGACAGTTCACCAGAGTCTGTCAACATGACATACTCAGCCACATTAATTGCACCAGGAACAAATCTATGAGGTTGTCTAGTAGCCCTAGACGATCTCCTAACCCAATGGTCATTGTTTGCTGGTTGTTCCTGCAAATTTCCATTTTCAGCATGCTGTCCTGGCATTTCAGCCTGCAAATCAGCATTAACAGCTTGCTGTCCTAGCTGTTCCTGCACATGTAATGGTTCATTTTCATGGGCAATAGCTGGCTGATCATTTCCAGCATCATTTCCTGCATTTACAGGTTCATTTACAGCAGGTATTTGTTGCTGTACAGTGGGCACATTTTGCTGTCCAAAAGGTATTTCTTCCTGGAATACAACCCTATGGACCTCCACAGTCTTTTCGGGTTGTTTGTGCATGCGATCTTCTCGGAAGATAACGTCATTGTTGTGTACTATTTTCCTTTTCTTGGGATCCCACAATTTATACCCCATTTCACCCTGGTCACCATATCCTAGGAAAATGCATTTATAGGACTTTGGCTCAAGTTTGCTGCGTTTTTTTTTACGAATGTGCACAAAAGCCTTGTAGTCAAAAACTTTCAGATGAGCATATGAAGGTACCTTGCCCGACCACGCTTCTTGGGGAACCCCCCCCCCCCACCACAAAGACCTGTTTGGTGACCGATTAATCAAGTGAGCGGCTGTCATAACAGCCTCTGCCCAAAAACCATGGTGTAATGCAGCATGAGACAGTATCGTACGGACCTTATCTTGTGTGGTCCGATTCATACGCTCTGCAACTCCATTTTGGGGTGGATTATGAGGGGCAGTGTGCTCTCTCTTTATCCCTTTGCTGTCACAAAATGCCTGAAAGACTTTGGACACATATTCCCCACCATTGTCGGAGCGAAGACACTTAAGTGTCTTATCTGTCTGATTTTCAGCCACTGCCAAGAATTTTTTAAACTTGTCAAGCACATCATCCTTGCTACGAATAGGGTAAACCCATACTTTCCGTGTAGCATCATCGACAAAGGTGACAAAATATTTCTTCCCCCCTAAAGATAATTCTGGCATTTGACATACATCCGAATGTACTAACTCTAGAGGAGAAGATTTCAAAGAAAGAGACTTTTTGTGAGAAGTCTGTGCATGTTTGCCATAAATACAATGATCACAATGCTCAAAATCAGCATAACAAAGACAAGGCAAGTAACCCAAAGGAGAAAGCACTTTCATTCCTGTTTGACTCATGTGTCCCAACCGGCCATGCCACAAAGAAACACTTGGTTGCTCTGTCACGGCAACAACATGGTCACGCATACTAGATACATGAAGTGGATACAACATATCACTCTTGCAACCTCTGGCAATAACCCTAGATCCCTTACAGATCTTCCATTTTCCATCATCATCTAGCTGCCCTGTGCTAATCAAGCTCTTCTTGAGCTGAGATACATGCCGTACATGTTGAAGTGTAAAGACAGAGCCATGCTGAAACTGTAATTGCACACTGCCAATACCTGCAATCTCACATGCATAGTTGTCCCAAGATGGACAACACCATGTCGACCCCCTGTATATGTGGAAAACCACTCAAGATGAGGGGTGACATGAAAGGAAGCACCTAAATTAAGAATCCAGGTATGCATGTCATCATCTATATTTGCAAGTAGAGTATGTGCACCAAAATGTGAAGAGACAAAGAGTATATCACTCCCACTGTCATTGTCATGAGTGACTACATTCACCTCTTCAATTTTTACACTGCTTTTCTTAGGCTGACTGTCCTTCTTCTCTTCCTTGCAGTTATCTGTCTTCTTGCCTTTTTCTTTCTTTTTCTTCCATTTGTAGTAGTCACGTTTAAAGTGACCCTTCTTGCCACAATAATGGCATTCGACATCTTTTCCATGTGATTTACTGCGTCCCTTGCCATCATATTTGCGCTTTTGCTATGATCTGCCCCTAGTATGCAAAGCACTGGAAGACTTACTGGATGCATTGTTCTCCCTATTCATCTCTTCCATAAGTAGAACACTCTCTACATCAACATACAAAAGGATCACATTAGAATTGCTCATAGCAGTCCTAAATGTATCCCAACTCTCTGGTAGAGTGCAAAACAAGAAAGTAGCCTTAAATTCCTCATCAATCATGAACTTCAAGGCAACTAGCTGGCTGAAAATGGAGTTAAACTCACTCAAGTGAGTAGACATTGTTGTACCTTCTTTCATACGCAAGTCCATAAGTTTTTTCAGCCAATACACTTTGCTTGCAGCACTCATTTGTGCATACAGTTCTTCCAATCTAGTCCATATAGCATATGCAGAATCCAAACCTTCAATGTTGAACAGCAAGGCATCGGAAATCGATAGCTCTATGGTTGAGCGTGCAAGCTCATTCAACTCATCCCAATCATCCTGATCCATTTCCACGGGCTTTGCCCCTTTAGTTTTAATCGGCTTTGCCTGCTTCTTTTGTAATAGGATATTGTAGTACTGTTTTTGCCACATTGCAAAATTATGTGCTCCTTCAAGCTTCTTTATATGCATCAAATTACTACTGTCATTGCTGCCAGCCATGGTTTTCAGCCCAAATGTGACCAAAAAACCAGTAAATGCAGGCCCAAACTGTCACCCGAGTGACCAAGGTACAAACAAGTACCAATCAGCAATAAATGACCATGCAGAAGTATAGATTTCAGATCTGTAATTAAATTTTCAGAAGCGCCAAAACAAGTGCTACAGCATTATCCAACTGATTACAGCTGTTCCAAGGGCATGTGCATCACGTTACATGAGAAAACCCAAAATTTCAGCTGCAATTTCTGTTGTACATGTACCCACGGGCATAAAATTTGACACCAATGGTCAAAAGCCCGAAAATTTTGTGCTTAAAAGCGTCAAACGCACATCTGCATTTCCTCTGTCATGCATAGGACTGTCCAATTTTGCCAAAATAAAGCAATTTCAGCAAAACCGCCAAATTTCACCAAGTGTTGATGTCCAAATTGCACGGAATTCAACTTGCATATACATGAAATGACCAAATGTTGCACAAATTTTGACCAAATCACTGAAGCCCCAAATTGCACGGGGTCCAATGTGCCTCAATGTCAAGAAATTGGGTAAATTTCAGCCCAATTTGTGCATGTACATTAAAAGCCCCAAATGTCGGAGACAAAATGTTACAAATTCCTGCAATTTCTGAGACAAATATCATTGTTGCATCTTGCTCGCATGAAATCTGGACAAATCCCCAAATTTTCCAAGTCCTGTGCGCACTAATTTTAGTGAAATTGAAAGAATTTCACTAAAATGTGAAAAGCCTCAATATTCCGGGGCAAATGTGCATCGACTTTGCAATTTCTGAGTCAGATTGTCCAATTCTGTGTTGAGATCCCCAGATTCGAGAAAAGCCCCAAATTTCTGAGCTGATTTTGCACAGATCTAAGATCTTGTGCTTATGCAGCTTGGAGACGAGGAGAGGTTGTGTGGTAGGTGGGGGGGGCGATGGCGAGAAGGGGCAGATGTGGTGATTTCTAGCGGTGGAGGGGGGGTGTTGAACGCCACGGGATGGCACGTGCAAGATGGGAACAGTGCGGGGGGGGCCTTCAGGAAAGGACCGACCGCAAGGCGAGGGAGGTGGGGGACAGCACGAGGGCCCGATAGCAGGGGGATTACTTGGCGGGAGGGGGAGGTGGAGCGCGCCAGAGTGGTGACAGGGCGGAAGGAATGGGGGGGAAAGCGAGGGTGCGATGGTGGATGTTGTAGCGCGACGGATAGGGAGCTACAATGCACAAGTGCTCAGTGATTGTGTATCCCTCTCAGCTTATGCAGGTCTAGAACTAGCTATGAAGGTTGAGAGGATAACATGAAGAATGAATCTTTTTGTACACTCAATTGAGATAGGATTAAGGGAAGCCTAATGGATTAGAGATGGCTCTGATACCATGTTGAAATATTAGAGTTGCAACATGAAAGAGTGTACACAAGAGGGAAAAGAGAGCTCAAGTACAAGAAAAAGATATTGCTTATTAAGTTGCTTCAAAGTGCAACTAATATACTCTCTCATCTACCGAGAGTGACCTTTAGCTATGTTTATATAGTCTTTAAGTGAGCTAGGGTTAGGGTTTCCCATGTCCTCTAGTCCATTCACACCTTACCTTCCCTCACGCACCCTTGCTTATATAGGGTTCTTATGCTATACTTCTAGCAACTAATGCTTAGGACACTAGGGGCAACAATTGCACTTAATGATAGTTTAAATGCCTAGGGTGCCCAGATCATGGATCAAAGGGCATCAATGCATAGCCCATGAGATGGTTTACAAACTCCTTTCCATGAAATGGGCATACTAATTTAGGAACAATAACTAAATTCTAGAAAGAGTGATATATGTGGTCATGGTTGCACATGTTTATCCTAATGGATATAGCAACCTACGAATAGTTTGAAATAACTGAATAGTTCGAAAGTTTGATGGAGAAATAGCCTTCATAAGAAGATATGTCAAATTGTCTTCTAAATAACTATCCCAATTACAATCCATAGATCAATGTATAAGTGTGTTGGGTATGGAGCTCGCGCATATATATATATATATATATATATATAAACTCTTGCAAGTACATACAAACTGAAGGATAGATTGATAGTAAGATGAAAGTATAAGTGATAGGGTATGAATATATAGGTTGAGGTATCCACCTACAACTTTGATTGCTATTTAATGCTAAGTGTTGTAAAAGGTGTTTACACCTAAATACACTTTTACACATAATAATGTGTGCTCACACACAAGGATAAATAAGCCAACAAACCTCCCTTCAGATTATGGGTGATTGAACCTGTGACAGGAAATATATGAAAGGAAAGAGGGAAGAACTTACCTCAAAGAGGTAGTGTCTAATCTCGTACAGTGATTCTAGAAAAGGAGATATATATAAGTAAGAGAGATGTGCAATGTGAGGATGACATGGTCTCCTAAGAAGCTCAGGGACCCGAAGTAAGACATGGTTTCAAGATGTGTGTGTATGGTTTAGAGGTTGATCAGAAGTTAGCATGGCTTAGAGGCACTAGCAACATGACCAAAGGTCAAATACATGGGTATAGCTTTTGAGATCAACTCAAAGGTCACTCGGAAAGTGGTTATGATTCCCCTTGAAATATAGCTACTTTGTGAATCAGAATGAAAAAAAATAAAAAGAGATACAACTCATTTTGGATTAAAATTCGGGCAAAGGATCCCACATAATTATTTAATATGTGACGAAAAATCTTAGCATACGTATGAGCATGGCCAATATCTAATTTCAACCACATTTTTATATTTTAATTTTTAATTTTTATGATTTTTAAAATGGTAAAATTCTAATTAAATTTTATCAAGATAAAAATCCCCCCTTGATGTTGATGTTGAGGATATCGTGATTTATGTCGATTGCTTGCTACGGCGTTAGCAAGCACTAAACGCCTCGTGGATGATTTTTAAACCAATGCGACAAGTGCATGCTCAGGTGGTCTTCAACATGTTGTCTAAGGCCTCAATTTAGTGGTAGAGGGCTCCAAGATAAAAAGACCCAAATATTGGTCATGAAATTTTGGGAGATCTCAATGGGAATCGAAAAACCCCAATTTTCATGTGAATAGTCCCTAATTAAAGTTTTAGACTGAAATAATTAACATTTAATGTAAACCTTATCTTTGCACATGAGTATGGTGGATGATGGGTAGAGTGAGATGATACCTTGATGATGTGGCTGTGCTTGTGATGGGGACAGGTCTGATGGGCTGCATGTAGGGGGATGTATGTGTCTATTGAGGAGGGTGAGGTGAATTCAAATGTGTGCATAGTAGGGTTGGAAGGAGCTAGGTGTCCAGGCAACACAGTCACCAACCAACATGTGACTTGTGTCAGTCATGGGTAGGGATGGACAATCACCACGTAGCACATCTAGAGTTGAAGCTTTTGGGAGGCATGCAGACAAGACCTTAGACAAGCGGGACAGTTAGCGTAGGTGGCAACATAAGCATTTTCTTTTTGTTTTTCTTCTTCAAGTCTGGGCAGACTTCTCCTTCTTCTTCTTGTTCTTCTTCAGTTGTTGTTGCTGCTGCATTATGAATAAGAAGTCATGGGGTGTGCACACATGCTGCTACTTCTTTGGGACAAATTAGATGGATTGTTGTGATACCACTATTGGGTATGGAGTTCGCATGTGTCTAGTAGGCTATGGTAGACGGAACTCCACACACACACACACACACAGAGAGAGAGAGAGAGAGAGAGAGAGAGAGAGAGAGAGAGAGAGAGAGAGAGAGAGAGAGAGAGATTGAAAGATAGATTTATAGTGATAGGGCTTGAATATATAGGATGAGGTATCCACCTACACCTTTGACCCTTGTTTAATGGTGAGTGGTGTAAAAGGTGTTCACACCTAAACATGCACTTTTACACACAATAATGTGTGTTCACACACGAGGATAAATAAAGCTAACAAAGGGAAGAAATAGTCTTGAGGAAAAGACTTAAATCCTTGGTGTCCTTGAGGTGGCCAGTACCAATGCCTTTAATTGCATAAGAGGCATTGTTTGCACATGACTTTACCCCCCTTAGGTATATAAGAAATAGATTAGAATAATTTTCGACAAGAAGTGATGTGCTTAGAACCTAAGCACCACTATCGAAACACCAAGTAGAAGCTGCATTAGTGATGTAAGAACAAGCATCATGTAGAGAAGGATTATAATGACATTTGATGAAAAAATTATATTCCTTGTGCTACGCGAGATTGACTTTCTTGTTGGTGACAATGAGATCGGACTTCTTTTTCTAATCCAATGCAATGTGCTTACGGCATTTAGTGATGTCATGCCATAATTTCCAAGTGAAGAGAGAAAATAAATGCCCCAATAATAATAAATCACTGATAGAAGAGATGCTGCCGACCTCAATGAAGTCAAATAATATGAAGAACAATAAATTTTTATTGTTATTTTCCTGTTGAGGAGAGGAAAATATGCAAAAGAAAAATTTCAGAAGTAAAATATTACCCAATAAAGGTGGGAATCAGCAATATGCTGAAATCAGAGATTAATGGCTGAAAGTGCTTCAATATGGCGAACAACAGCAGAATATGATGAAAATTTGCCCAATAAATCGCCAAGATAAGATAAATTGTCTTCAATGTTGGGGGAAAAAAGGGCCAACAGCCAAATAATATTATTTTTGAGCATGTCAAGGCCAAAGAAAATGAATTAGGCAAAAGCCCCAAATTTCGAGTGCTTCGGAGGTGGAATTGGGCAGAAGCTCCAAATTTGACCTGAAAATTGAAGAGAATTTGAAGAAATTGGATAAAATTATTGCCCAACTAATGTTGAATGATGCACCTCAAGGTGAATTGCGCCTCGATTTTGAAGAAATTTGATGAATTACAAAAAGACTCAAAATTATCGAAGAAATTGGGGTGAAATTGAGCTTGAATGCCAAAAAGCCTCAAATTTATCTAGAAATTGGACGTTTTTTGTGAAATGTTTACTTGAAAGATGCCAAACCTTGCGCAAGTACTGAATTGAGCCTCAATGTCGATGAAGAATTTCAAATTCTTGAAAAGTTCTAAATTTTTTGGTGAAGTTTGGGTAAAATTGGACCATTTTGGTGAAAGGCCCCAGATTTTTAATGAATGATGAAAACCACAAAGTTTAAGCATGAATTAGGGATGAATTGAGAGAATTTGAAAGAAGCCCCTAATTTGGGCAAGTTTTTTCTTGGAAAGGGCAGCATGTGTGAATAGGTGCTTTGGTCGAATATAAAAGAAATAAATTGAATTTTTTATAAATCAATTCTGAAAACTGTCGAGCGCTTGATGTGAATTGTCGTTTGTGATGAAGACTAGGCATTGGGCGGCACAATTGGTGACGTGGACTCGATTGGTTGAAGGCAGTAACTTGTTAGTTACTATGTGGCATTGAATAGTATAGCCATTGAAGAGGTGTTGTGTCCAAATTGGTGTGATGAGTGTGGCTTCAGGTGCAGGTTTGTGGTAGAAGTGATGTAGTGACCAAGTGCTAGTGGTGGCAGGAAGGTGAGAGACTCATTCAGTCTGTTGGGTTGTTAGGAGTAGTTCAGCACATTGTAATGGGGGTGGCACAACGTGGCATTCTATCAAAGCATGAAGGTAGCAACAAATAGGCACAAAGGCAACAATGGAGGGGGGTAGACTTGTAATCCACAAGTGGCGATTGTGCTTGCAAGTAGGCAATTGACAAGGACGTTTGATGACAAGCAACACTTGATGTATCATGCAAAGATCAAGTGGTGGTGACAATGGTCGAAACAATGGCATCCAACCATCTATCACCACTCATCGAAGTTGTTAGAGGTTGGCGTGATGGCAATGGCTTTGGGTGGCAGTCGATTGAAGTGTGGTGCTCAATGGCAATGGTTGCATGGAAAATGATCATGAGCAATGGCGAGAGCGATGAAGGTAACCTCATTATGATACCACTATTGGCCCAGGTGTGAAGTAATTGCGCGATCAATTGATAGAGAATGAATTAATTGATGCACAATAACTCAATCACAAGATGAAAGACAATGCATTAATAAGTGAGAGAGAATTCAACGTAGAAGGCGATCAAAATGAATAATGCCACACTTGTGTGCTAATGAGGCAAAAAGTGTCTTTGTATAATAAAATAAAACCCTAATGACTCAAGTGCCATAGGAACCCTAAGTGAAATCCTAATCCTAGTGGCACTAAGTGCCTAGGACACTAGCTAGTGTTACTTAGTGACTAGGACACTAGGGGCAACAACTGCATTTAATGACAGTTTAAATGCCTAGGGAGCTCGGATCATGGATCAAAGGGCATCAATATGTAGCCCATGAGATGGTCTACACCTCAAACTCTGGTGTCTCAAAGGAATGAGGTAGAGAGTATGAGTGGGAAAGTCTTTGGAGATGCCAGCCAGCAGCAAATGCAGTTCAGGAGAGGATGGATTGATGTCCGAGTCCTGATTGAGCAGTTGGGGGCAGAGTTAGCAAAACATTGATCAGATAATGATGTGGCAGTTCTGGCTGAGTCATGGCAGCGCTGGTACAGCACAGGCAGGGATCGCGGATTATGTTGGCAGCTGGCAACAAAAAGGAGAGGATAAATGCAGGCTGGAACATGATCTGTAGTAGTAAATGCAGCTGTTCTGGTGATGACAGCCGGCTGGAAACAGTCGCCAGTAGCAGCAAGGGGTTGGACAGCAAGTGCTTAATGATGGACATAGTGGGCAACAACTCGAACTGAGATATCCTCCGCAAACGGGGTGTGGACAGCAGAGAGATGGCACCAACAAACTGGAAAAACGAGATTAGGCGGAGTCAGGAGTGGTGGGCAGCTTGTTTATTTATAGATGGATGGATCCTCCCAAATTAGGGTTTGTTTTTAATTTAAGTTTGGTAATTTTGAGTTTTGGGGCTGTTATTAAGAGCTTTTTAAGTTTAGAATGCATTTAGGATTTTTAGCTCAACAATCAATGGCTGTGTGCATCACCAATGCATGGAAAATGCAGCAATAGCTTTCCTCTTTGTGCTTGAACAATGGTTGGAACTACCCTCAACTAGCCCCCGCAGCCCTCTTTCAGCCTTGCATGGATAAGTTTGCCACTTGGCAGCTTTCTAAATGCAATTCCCAGCTTTGAATTAATTGATTGATAGAATTTAATTTTGGAAAATTAGTCATCCTTGCCCAAGGAATGGCTAGTGCACATTCACATTTAGGGTGCTAGCCTTCGTGGAACATTTAATTGTTCCAAACATTAATTGGCCTAGGACTAGCATTAATTAATTAATTAATGCCTAGTCCCCAATGTCACCACTAGATATTTTAGTGTCCCAATTAATGGCCTAGACCCAAAAGTGACACCATGCACCTAATGTACTTGTCCACCATAACTTTATAAAACTTTTGTCAATGTTTTCCCTTGCTCACTTGAGGTTCTTAGGCCATCATCACGACTTAATTGACTTGTACTTTACATTTGCACAACCTAATAATGCCAAAGCTAAGCATTCAGAATACATGTCTCCATGACATTTATTCTCTTTGCTAGGAAAACCTTTTGGACTAGATGGTTACAGTTTGGGGCTTCGAAATCAAGGGGAATCAGGACACATGGTGGAGTATGAAGATTTGCACCAAACAAACTTGATGCATTTATGATGTTAACACCTGAAGATAATTTAGTTAAACAATAATTGCTGTTCATGACCTGCTGTATTGTGAAAAAAAATTCCTTTTTCAGCTCTTGAAATAGGAAAGGTGGTTTGAGATGGCATAGAACTGGTCAATCCTAATAAATAGTAAATTATTTTCTGTAGGATAGAGAGAGCTTTGGACTTGGAAGAGGACATAAACTTCACAAGGCTCCTCGCTATGCGGTAAGATAAGTATTATATATTTTTTCATGCTTTATGTTTTATGGGCAGATCTGTACAGTTTTTTATGCATAGAGCCATGTCTTAAACCAAAAATTTAATTATATGTAGGTTCTGAACACCACAAAGGGGCTTATAACTGTGCAACTGTCTATACAAGGTGCCTTGAGAACTGTGGAACAGTTTGCAAAGTACAGGTAGTTTTTTTAGTTAAGCAGACCAGACTTTTGAGTTGCGAGAAACATAATGGTTAACCACAATCTGGGTATGTCCTGATGTGCTAATCCTTAAAGATGAAAGGGTTTGAAGATGTAAATCTAACATGATGTTTTCTAAATGCAAGGAAAAAAGTGGTTAATTGTAAGCTTTGGAAGAAGTAACATGCTTTGCCACTATGTTTTATTGCTTATCACTAATATGTGTTACATATAGAGATTGGACAAATATTTACATAATAATTTAGGCTGATCATCTTAGAGCAAACAGGGTTCTATTTATTATACAGAAATTACTCCAAGGTATAGAATACATGATGGTTTGGGTGGCAAGTGGCCACTTATGATCCTTAGCCTATGAACAGTCCACTCTGTTTTAGTTTTGTGTGGATGAGCTCATTGATACATGGTTTCTTTATTCATTCTCTATGATCATGCATGGTTGACATGATATTTGGTTGGTTCTCTGCCTTGTCTTCTTGAAGGTCAAAATGAGTTTGTATGGTTGACCCAAAATCAGTTTGTACATGACATTATTACTCCTATAAACTCTAGGATGATGCACTGTAATGTGTAGGCTAGATATTTCCTTTCTGCACTACAGTAAGGCAATTAGATTTCGTGCCTTGTCTGGGTTCAAATCATTGGTGTGCCAAGTATTAATGACATAGAAATGCACCCTTAAGGCTGTGAGGGTATGCTTTTATAATAGGGTGATGTGAAGAGGTGCTTATGGATGCTTGTCTCTCTTGACACCCCCTTTGTCAATCATTTTGATTGCAAGTGATGATCGTGGTAGAAGAATAATGGAAGCTGTCTTAGATCCCTAAAAGTCTTTTCTATTTTGTGTGATTATGTGCTCCCAAGTGCAAGCATCACACTACACGAATAACATTGGGCATTACCCAAAATTAGCAAATTCTAACATCCCCTTGTAGTGCCAATGTGATAAAGTACAAAGGATGATCAATCACCAAAGGATAATAAGTTCAAGGACTTTGGAAAAGCCTCAAACTTCTCAAGTGGTAATGCTTGGTGAACATGCCAGCAACTTTTTTTTGTGTGGGAACATACATCAAGTTGATCTCCTTGCACAGCATCTCTCTCTGACATGATGGTAATGTAACCTCAATGTGTTTTGTGGAATCATGAAACATAAGATTCCATGGCATTGCAGTAACACTTTGACTATCAAAAAGAATAGGTATAGAACTCTCGAATGATAAATATAAAGCAGCCAACGATCTATGCATGTGATTGAGTACCTTGTAAATATCTAAAGGTTTGCTTAACAACTTGCCAATGTACAGTCCATGGGCTATTTATAAACCTACTCACATGAGATACTACATTCTGAATGTCAAGTCATGTGTTGCAAAGATAAATAACACAACCAATAGATTGGTTGTAAATTACAACATTAGACATCTCTTTAACATAATGCATAGATAGCTTTAGGCTTGGTTTCATAGGTGTGTGCCTATGTAAAAACTTGTCCATATATTGTGATTGTGACATGATGATGCCATATTGATTTTGGGTGAATTGAATCCCCAAATAGTGGTGTAAACAATCCATATTTGACATAGCGAATGCACGTTTCAATTCATTTTTGAAATTTGCAATTTTATATTGTTTAGGTTCAATGAGGAGCATATCATCCATATAAAGAATAATAACCAGTAAGTCTCCCCTTCATTCTGTTGGACTATTTTTGAACCTTTGCTGGCCAAATAAGCATCAATTTCAAAGTACCATGCACGAGAAGCTTGTTTGAGACCATCAAGAGCCTCATGTAACTTTCAGACCGTGTGCTCTTTCCCCTTCACCACAAATCTGGAGGTTTTGAAACATAAACATCCTCATGTAGATTTCCATTCAAAAATGTTATCTTTATGTCCAATTGATGTATTTTCCATCCATAATTTGCAGCCATAGTAATGACACATCTCGCTGTACTCATACAAGATGTAGAAGGAAAGGTTTTCTCATAATCTATGCCCTTTTTTTGTTCATAGCCTTTTGCTACTAAATGTGCGTTCTACCTATCAATAATGCCATTTACCTTACTTTTGAGTTAAAAAGCCCATTTTGTGCCAAAAGCCTTTTTACTAATTGACAAAGCATCATGAGATTGTTTGTCATACATATCCAAAAAAAAGAGACCCTTATATAGGGTGCGGAATAACTTGAGGGTATAATCCATCTCTTTGTCTTTGACAATGTATTTGTCATTTTCAAAGATGACTTGAAAGCCATACTTATTGAAAGCAGATATAGTGTCAAAAGATTCTTTATGATGCATGGCACAAAGAAAACATTGAGAAGCATGAAATTTGAACCATCTGTACCAGTGATTAAGGGTGAACCAATGCCACATCTATTATAATTGCTACTATTCGCACATGTAACACACTTCCTTGCAAGTGTTGAATGCAAAGATGTAAAGAGACACTTCCTGAAAGTGATATGCTTGGACAGCCCATTGTCAAAATGCCTCGTATGTTGCGTTTCAACAATATTAAATGCTGAATTAGCCATCTGAGAATGAAAATTGCATGTTTAAAATACATTATCCTCCTCCACAAAATTGGTTATAGCATCACCATCAAAAGATTTGCTGGCTGATGTCTCTTGGTCAATCAAACTAGAGTATTTTTTGTTTTCTTTGGCCAATTGCTTCTTGCATTAGTCAATATAATGATCTGGCCTTTTGCAATAATGACATTTCCTCTTTCTCTTTGAAAAAATTTTCATATTCTGCTTACTTTTTCCTTGCCCTTGTACTTTGAGAGCATGGCTATATCATTTGAATGCATTGCAACATTCTTTTGAGTTTGTTCGTCTTGTAACAAGAGGCCTTTCAATTCCACAAATGCAAGGCGAGCTGTTGCCCCCTCTCAAAGACAACATCAATGAGGTGTGGAATCCAAGATATGACTCAGGAAGTGAGTTTAGTGTAATATTCTCAATTTTTGCATCTTGAATGACCTCATCGACATTCAGTAGTAGCTGTTCGTGCAAATCTTGTATATGTGTGAGGTGATCAGTCATATTGTCAGCCTCATCCATATTTGCATTAGGTAGCTCTCTTTGGAGATAAGATATCCTAGCTTCATTATGCGTTGCAACCATATGTTCTAGCACCTTCCAAGTTGCTTTTGAGTTCTTACGAGGCCAAATATGTGGAATAATATGTCTCTTTACTAACAAGACAATCAAAGATTAGGCATGTGCATTCTTCAAGTCCCACCTCTACTGATCATTTGTAGGAGGAGGAGGGGGTGCAGCAGTAAGCAACGTGTCCTCTAGCATTATGTTGATGTGTTTGAGGTGCAAGACCTCTTGGTCGTTGCAAATCACTAGTGGTAGTCCCACAAATCCTTCACCACAAGAAGATTACGCACCATAAAGCTCCAAAGAGGGTAGTTGGTGCTATCTAGCTTGTCTCTTGAGTGAGGACACCTAGGATACTACTTTGGTCATCATGCCCTTGACATGCCATGTTGCTTGTGATACACAAAAATCTGCAGCCAAATGCCTCACGTTGAAGTATAAAATGTACTCTACTGAGTACCAAAATTCCCCACACAAGATTGGATTGAGAGTACCAAACTATCAAACTATTAGAAATCTTGACAAACGTGCCCAAAATTGCACAAATTAGCACTCAGCCTGCAATCTACAATGATACAATGCTGTGTGCACAAATTAGCACTCAGCCTGCAATCTACAATGATACAATACTCGCCTTGAGATGTGTGCCCAAAAAGACAATGTACAACAATTCAATGCTGAAACTTTCCAATTTTTATAAAAGATCCCCAAAATTCACTGCCAAATTTGACATACACAACATGATAATGCTGTTGTAACATCTGTTCCTTGTCTTGGAAGTGTGTTGGGCCAAAAGACCCAAATTTCTTCTTAAAATTTTTAAGAAAATGAAGAAATTATCCCTTACAATCTGAAATCTTGTCAAAATTTGCCTCGGGACGCTTGCTGACAGTAACCAGTTGTTATGCGCCTCATGATGCGTGCGAGAGCTAAAAAACTGAAAAGCCCCTCATTTTGTGCACGAATCTTACGGGACTTCTTCAGTGGCAGCTTGGTCATATTCAGCATGCTGATATCTTGGTCAAAGATGATTTAGTTTCTTGGCATCGGGCGACCTCTTCAGTGACCTTGCCTTGGCTTCTATACTTCCTTTGTGACATGATATAATATAACAATTCATTATGAGAGAGAGAGAGAGAGAGAGAGAGAGAGAGAGAGTATATTAACGTCTCTAAAAGGCCAATGTGGCCTATGAGACCAAAACAGTACATACAATGATGATGGTGTGTTTCTCATCTAGAACGAGAAGAAAGATGAAGAACATGCCTATAAGACTGAAAAGGAAATGAAATGAAATGAAATAGTGTCCCATAAAGGGAAACATGTCAGTGATCTGAAAGTGAGAGTAGAGAAAGGAAAACTCTCCATCAATGATATGTCTGTTCTCTAGGGAAGTGTATCTCTGCATAGCTAAGGCGTCTTGGCATCTGTCTCCTGTGGCGCTCAATGATGGCTTTAATTTGTCTGTGGTGTGGATGTCTAGGCCTTCGTCCGGGTGGACGTGGGCGCCTAGACCGGCTAAGTGCCACTGCTCTATCCAAAGGGACACCTACAGAAGATGAGGTCCAATGATGATGTATTCCTGTAGGCTGTGTGGCAGTAGTAGTGGTATCTGCCATACTCTGTCGTGTATCCATGAAAAAGTCAGTGACTGCTCTCTGTCTATGTGAGCCGAGCTGTGGGGGCCTCCTACTCCGTAGAATTGTTGCTCTGCGCCTCTGGAGCTCCAAGAGGAAAAATCCCAAGCATCTCTGATCCTCATACTGCATGATCCGTCTCAGGGGTCCAAAACCCTCTCGAAACAGACAGTGGTATCTACCTCGTATGTCGTAATATACAGTGCATCGGCAGATGTAGTGTTCCTCTGTCTCTGGCTCTCTGTCGCATAGTGGGCATATGCATTCTTCTGTCTGTATACCCTCCCATTTGCCTGTCTCAATCCTCAGGTAGTGGGATGAGGTGCGGATCTGACCAATAGCTGTGCGTAGTCCATGAGGCAGCTGTGTGTCCATGTAATTGGGTCGGGTGATGAAACCATCCTCAGATACCTGGAGGAAGTGGGTCTGGTAGTGTGCCATCCTCGTGCCATGGGGCGAGGGGGGTCGGATCCAGGTCTTCTCCGTATCTAACTTCAGTATGTCTGCTCTGATCACATGGTTTAGCTCTGATCGGCTTAGGTCAAGTGTAGGGCAATCCAGGCTATAGTCAAAGGGGGGTAGTCTGTCAATCTGCAGACCATGTAGACGCATCCATGTGCTCATCTGAGCATACCAACAGTGTCTGTCACCGTCTGCTGCTAGTTGTCTAGAAGAGGCCAGGGCTAGCCGTGGGTATCTATCTTGGGGGAGCTCCCATAGTCTATGTATGAAAGTCACTGCCTGAACCAAGGCCTCAGCCACCATGGGTGATGCCCCCAACTCAGCTCTGATAATCTCATGTGGGGTCGAGCTCTTCGCTCGTATCATGCGTGAGATCATCATGACCAGTGGTCTTTCCATATGCTCCCATCCATCATAGTATTCCTTCTCTGGTCCATCCTGGTCTCCCAAAGGCTGTCTCCTCGTGTGAAACAGACTCGGACCCCAAATAGCTGCCCCATATAGGAGTGTGGGTGTAACCAAGGTGTCAAAAAGCCACAGTTTGGTGCGCGGCTCATGAAATTGTATGTGAGCACATTGCCTCTCCAATGCCCCTAAGGCTGCATATGCTTTTGCCAAACGAGCCTCTGATGTCTCTCTCCAAGAGAACTGTGGTCCCTTCAATGTGACCCCCAAATAAACATACTGCCTAACCATCTCCACTGGCTCTCCGTCAAAAGTAAACTGGTGCTTAGCTCTTGTCACCCAAGCAGCTGAAGTGTTAAATACCATAACTTTAGTTTTCCCAAGGTTCACCTTAAGATCTCCATCTCTGCAAAAAGCTGATAATGCATCCAAGTGTCTATTTAGTCCCTCAGGTGAGTCAGATATAAGTACAATATCATCGGCATAAAGCAGTAATGGTATCAGCACTCCAGCTAGGCTGGCTCCGGCCCCACCTGTCCTATCCACATATTCTGAAATTTCATCTATATACAGCCCAAAAAGTGTCGGTGAAAGTGGACAGCCTTGTTTCACCCCAATGGTGCTATTGACTGTATCTGAGATGCCCTCAGGTGTTCGTACTCTGCCTGTCACTGTCTCATATAGGGCATAGATACTCCACTGTATCTCTACGGGCACATCAATGTTTTGCATTCTTTTCATGAGTCTAGCACGTGGCACTGTGTCAAAGGCCTTGCGAAAGTCCACAAAACAGCAATAGATCTTTTTCTTGAATGCCTTGCCTTCTTCAATGATTGCCCTCAACGTAAAGATATGGTCTAGAGTTGTATGTCCCCTCCTGAAGCCAGCCTGGCCTTTTGACCTCAGGCCATGCATCTCGGCCCATTCACTCAACGCTTGTTCCACGATAGAGCCATATATCTTGGCCAACATGTGTCCAATCATGATAGTTCGGTAGTTACTAGGTAGCGCGGGGTCTCCACTCTTAAAGAGCGGCACAATAATATGGTCTGACCAACAGGTTGGAAATCCCTCACAAACTGCCCTATTAAAGATGTGAGCCAGCGTTGGTGCCAGAATATCACAGGCATGCGTGAAGTGTTCAGCCACTAAACCCTCATGGTCTTGGGCTCTGAAATCTTACAATCTGAAATCTTGTCAAAATTTGCCAGAGAGAGAGAGAGAGAGAATTATCCCTTACAATCTGAAATCTTGTCAAAATTTGCCTCGGGACGCTTGCTGACAGTAACCAGTTGTTATGCGCCTCATGATGCGTGCGAGAGCTAAAAAACTGAAAAGCCCCTCATTTTGTGCACGAATCTTACGGGACTTCTTCAGTGGCAGCTTGGTCATATTCAGCATGCTGATATCTTGGTCAAAGATGATTTAGTTTCTTGGCATCGGGCGACCTCTTCAGTGACCTTGCCTTGGCTTCTATACTTCCTTTGTGACATGATATAATATAACAATTCATTATGAGAGAGAGAGAGAGAGAGAGAGAGAGAGAGAGAGAGAGAGAGAGAGAGAGAGAGAGAGAGAGAGAGAGAGAGAGGGAATGCCCCCGTGACCTAGCGACGGGTTTCTGGCTCCTGCGCTATCGTTGAGCCCTGCCGTCGAACCTTGCCGTCGTTGTTCCACTGCCGCGTGGACTCCTGGACCTACGCCCCCCCTCTCCGTTGACGCTTGCATCTATGCCCGTCGCCTGTTTGCTGCATCCCGCCCGCCTCTTCGTCGGTTCGTTGCGCGCTGTCGACGGCTGGCTCTGGGCCCGACTGAGTCCGCCAGGTTGTTGCGTCGCCCCTGGTCACCTGCTGCACATCAGGTCGCCTCGACAGGCTACGCCACCTATCCAGATACCTAGTACGCCCTAGCTGTTGCCCCGTCTGCCCACCCTACTCGGTCTGTTGCCGGTGGGTGCTGGTGGGTAAACCTGCATCATTAGGGTTGCGCCCTGCCCTCTGCGTCACCTACACTATCTCTGGACAGGCCACGACTGAGGCAGACAGACGTGCACCTCTGCCGAGAGAGAGAGAGAGAGAGAGAGAGCTCGCCCTCTGTGTGAAGACAGCAGTATGGCTGGCCTGGATTCGGATTTTCTTGACCGGACGGTGGCAGCCCTTGGCCCTGATTCCGATGCAGAGGAGCCGGAAGATATGGTGCCATGCACGGAGGAGTTGCCGTCGAGTTCTGAACAGCCGCCTGCTGGCAAACGCTCCAAGCATACGCCTGATGAGCCAATGAGTCCTCCGGAACGCTCCTATGCGCAAGTGGCCTCTGATCCTGTGGATTCGCAGGAAATTGACTGGGAGCATTTGCTGGACTTCGCCAATACTCTGCTCGGCGATTATGTCCAGCATAATACCGAATCTTTTTCTGTTGCGGGAACGGATGATGTGCTGGAAGCCACGGTGGACCCCAAATCAGTCTTGCGATCCTTCTCGGTGTTCTATGACCGTGCAGTTATACTTTTCTTCACTGGCAGGATCCCAGTGCTTTCGCATATTCGCCAGTGGCTGCACCATCTATTGCAAGGGGAGTCTGTTGAGGAGATCTTCCTTGGACCTCGCGGGTTTTATGAGGTCCTGCTGAAATCGGAAACGCATCGCGCTGAGCTCCTGTCCAAGTTGCCGCTATTCTTTGATCGCCGCTTGGTTCATGTTGTGCCATGGTGCCCCATGGCCGACTTCCAGCGTCTGCTTCAACGCGAATGCCCGGTGTGGGTGGAGGTGGAAAACTGTCCGGCGGTCTATTGGCCCATGTTGAAGGATGCAATGGCAGTTGTGGGAACAGTGCTGGTTCCCCCAAGCCTCAGGGCGATGAACCGCAACCGTTTATGCATGCTATGGGACACGGCCAGGAAAAGGCCCGCGTGGCTTCGCCTCAATTGTTCGGGCATGCATCCTTTGTATTTTCGCTTAAAATGGGGCAACTTTGCGGGCCACTGCTTTTCATGTGGTAAATTGGGGCATTTCATGGCCGAATGCCCTGAAAAGCAATCGTCTTCGGAGGATGCGCAGGTTGTGCTGCCCAAGGACGACATGGTGCTTGATGCCATGCCCCAGGAAGCCCTTCAGTCTCCTCATGTCATGGATAAAGGCAAACAACAGGTCCTGAGTGTGGATTCCCGTCGCACTGACTGGATTGAGGCACGTCCTAAAAAAGGTAACAAGTTGGATGCAGGCCTGGCGGATCCTGGGCCTCCCGCTTCCCAGGATTCCGTGCGCACGTATACGCGCCGGAAAGAAATGGCCACTTCACAGCAGGCGGCGCGTCCTATGGCCCCGTCGGGCCCCCGCAATCAGTCTCCAAGGAGAGCCTATACCGACGGCCCCAGAGGCCCACCTGCCAAGCTGGCGTTCGATGCCAAAGGAAATGTTATTACACCCTGGGATCGGCGTTATCCCCGCCCCTCTCCCAAGGCAGTGGATTTCCCTTCTACCTCCAAAGCAGGTCGCCAGAATTCTTTTGCAGTATTGGCTGATTTTCTGGATGAGGGTGTCCTGGATGCTCTCGCGGAAAAGGTGAAATCGAGGCAGCAGGTGCCTCGTTCCTGACTTCCTTCTTTGAGGATACATGAAGATAGCCACGTGGAATGTGCGAGGCATTTGCTCTCGCCATAAGCAACATGCCATGTGGACCGTCTTGCACGAGAACCAGTGGGATGTATTGTGTGCAGTTGAGCACAAAAGTCACGGTGAAGCAGGAAAAGTGATGGATTGTCATGGATTCCGTCTGTTTTATGCAGGGACCCATGCTACGCACTATTCGGGCGTGCTGATGATTGTCCATGAGAAATATCAGCCTGTCCTTGTTTAAAATGATGTGCAGGGCCGCTTTCTGGTGATCGAAGTCTTATTTGAAGGAGAGATTTTATGGCTGTTGGGCCTCTATGCTCTGAATGATCCCGCATCCCGACGGGATCTTTGGTCCACTTTGCAGGGCTCCATGTCACGCGGCCGAAGGGGGTTCTTGATGGGAGATTTCAATATGTGTGTTGACTCTTCTCAGTCCACTTTAGGGCATTCGGTAATGGATACGCCGGAAAGCCGGGTGTGGAGTTCCTTTGCTTTGCACGTGCTCAAGCAAGATCTTTGGTCGTGGCTTCACCCTTCTTTTTCAGGGTTTACTTTTCATTCCGCACAATATGCAACTACCTGGTCGCGACTGGATAGAATGTATATCATGCAGGGCGATGATTTTCTTCCCGAGATGCTGGAAATGAAGGTCTTGCGGCAATATGCGTTGTCGGATCATTTCCCCCTCCAGGTTGAGATGCGGGCACACTCTATTGCACCTTTTGTGCAATTCCTGGATAGGCTCCCTTTACGTTTCAACTCCTCTTATTTGAAGCATTCAATTTTCCAGGGCTATATGCAGCAGCTGATTGAGAGGTTCTTATTGGACTTCGCCTCTGAGGGCTGGCCTTCATTTGCACGGCTGCTCTCTAATGTGCAGTGGGTTGCTCGCTAGTATGGGATCCATCATGCCTCCCTTTGCCGCCGACGTTGACATGCAGCAGAAGACTTACTGGCTGTGGTCCGTTCCTTGCTCCTGGATTCCCCTGATGATGATTTTCTGCTGTCTCTGGAGAGGCGGTTGGCCCATCTTATTCAAGTATTTCAGTTGAAATCTTATCAACAGGCCAAGCTGCACAACTTGACGGACACAATGTAAGATAGCGCCTGGCAGTCTCATAAGTTCTTTCGCGCCTTGCATGCGTCTCCGGCTCGCGAAAATATGACCAGACTCCAGGATTCGGAAGGTCGCATGGTCACGGATCCGCAGACCATTGTCACTATGTGCAGAAACTATTTTATGGAACTTCTTGGTTCCTCTTCCTCGCCTTCTAGCCAGGTTATGCATGCCCGCTCGGCCTTCTATCATCTGGTCCGCCAGCAGGTTCCGGTCGATATGCAAGCCGCTTTGGAGACGGATATTTGCGAGGAAGAGGTTATGGACGTTTTGTTGCACCTGCCGAATGATAAAAGTCCTGGCTGGGATGGCCTCACTAATGAATTCTTTCAGACCTCGGCCACGCAGTTGGTGAAGCCATTGGTGGCCATGTTTCAGCAGGTGTGGGAAACGGGGGTCATGCCCTCCTCATGGAAAGAAGGCCTTATCAAACTAATTCCAAAGGTCCCTTCGCCGTCAAAGTTGCAACACTGGAGACCAATATCTTTGATGGGCTCCATGTATAAAATCTACTCCAAAGTGCTGGCGAATCGGCTCCACAAGCACCTTCCAGCTATTGTGCATCCTCTCCAATATGGTTTCATTAAGGGCCGCAACATTCTGCATAATATCCTAAATGTGCAAATGGCTATTGACTATGCGCGGCACTCCGGTCAGGAAGTGGTATTGATCCAATTGGACTTGGAAAAGGCGTTTGATTATGTGGACTGGTCTTTCATTGCAGACCTCATGTCGGCTATGGGCTTTGGTACCCGAATGTCCCGATTGATCTACACCATTAGTGCTGAGGCTTCCTCCAGAGTTATGCTTAATGGTGGAGTTACAGAGCCATTTGTCCTTGCACGCTCGGTCAGACAGGGTTGTCCTTTGAGCCCTCTCTTCTTTGCCCTGGCGACTCACCGGTCCTTTCAATGTTATCCTCCATGGCAGCCTCTGCTCAGCTGGCCGGGCTGTCTCTTCCATTGGGTCAGCACTTCATTAGCCAATCTTTGGCTGATGACACCTTTATGATTTTGCAGGCGGACAGGGACAACATTCGAAGGGCATTAGATGTTTGGACACTCTTTGGTCAGGCCTCTGGGCTTCGCATCAATGCCCTTAAGTCAGCCATTCTCAGTTGTACGGAGCCTGATTTGCAGTCCTTAGGCTGGCAAGGCCAGGTGGTTTCCCGTGGCTCCATTGTCAGGCATCTTGGATACCCATTGGGGGTGGATGTACGGCCAAAAGCCCTGCTGGAGTGGATTTCACAAAAATTGGCGGCGAAGTTTATGTATTGGAAGTCGCAAGCGTGGCCATTCCATGTCCGCCTCAAAGTGGCCCAGACAATCATGCTTCCAATGCTAACGTATTTCCTGCCTTTGTTGCCATGGACGCCTACTACTTTGAAGGCCCTCACTCATCCCATCCGTTTCATGCTATGGAAGAAGGATTCACTGTAGGCAGGCATTTCGTGGATTTCATGGTCACATGCATGTACCCCTAAGCGCATGGGTGGAGGTGCTATTTTGGATGCTCACACTCATATGTTAGCTCTCCGTTGGTCCCTTTTTCGTGCCATGTGTGTGGATCATCACCCATGGACCATCATAGCCCGTTATTTTCTTGAGGACAGCGGCCTCCGCCATGGCAACACACGGCTTCGGGCCTCCTGGTGGCATGTCCTTAATGCTGACTCTCGTGTTTCCAGTCCCTCTTCCTCTTTGTTACTGCACTTGGTCGGCTCTTGGAAAGTGGTGCTCCAAAAGGCCCGTTGGCACCCAATAGGGGACCGCTTGCAGACTAACTCCTTTCAGCTGGAATTGTTGGCAGTATCGAGACTCCTTTCATGGGAAGATAAACACCAACTCAGACCAAGATTTAATCGCATGGCCCGTTTAGGTGTGACGTCGGTTGCGGATGCTACCCTTGCCACTCGCAATGTCCTCGTATCATTCCGGACTGCTCGGCGACTCTTTAAGATCCCGCGTGGATACCGTGATTTATGGGAGCAGCTTTCGTCGATGCTTCAGGGTCGGCAACCCTTTCCTGCCTTGACTGTGGATCGCCCTTGGCAGGACTGGGACCTTGCAGGCCGCCTGAGTCTGGAAAAAGCCTCTACTAATCAGGTGTATCATCTTCTTGTTCAAGATCACCAATGGCTGGGCGAGAAAGCTAACACTGTTTGGGGACTGCGGAAATCGCTGTCATGGTGGCAGAAAACGCTGATGGAGGGATGGCTAAATAAGACACCTTTCAAATGCAAGGTTTTTCTTTGGCGGGTGATGATTGGTGGTCTTCCTCTGGCCTCGGCCCTTGCCAAGCGTCGCATCTCGAATGGCAATTGTTTCTTCTGTACGACACCGGCGGAATCGGCCCGACATCGTTTTCTCTCCTACCCGCTCGCCAAGAATATCTGGTCACTCTTGTCGCACATTTGGCGCGCGGTGGTGGGATCCTCGCTAACTCCTTTCGACTGGGTTTTTGTGCGCCCGAAGTATCCCGCACCGCCACAGTTGCATGAGAAGATCTTATTTCACTTTTTCAGATATTGGGGATGCTGGCACATTTGGACCACGCGCAATGCTTTTCTCTTTGATTTGGCCTCTAATGTACCCTGACATATTGCCAGGCTTAAAGGGCTCTTGCATTGGCAGCTAGATATTATCCGACACTCCGACTTGCTCCCTCGGGAGGATTTGCATCCGTGGCATATGGCAATTGCCTCTGGGTCGTTGCCATGATTGGTGTAACCTTTTCAGTGCATTACTACGGGGCTTCCCCACACGTTGGCCTAGGGCCCTCGTGTATCTTGTAATCAGAAAAAAGAGAGAGAGAGAGAAAGAGAAAACCTCTTCACATGATGGCTTTGGGTCATCATGTATCTTGTAATCCAGTAATCTTGTATTTTTTTCGTAATTAATATAATTACCTTTTACGAAAAAAAAAGAGAGAGAGAGAGGTCTTATCAAACTGCTTCCAAAAGTTCCTTCGCTGTCAATGTTGAAACATTGGAGACCAATTTTTTTGATGGGTTCGATGTATAAAATCTTTTCCAAAGTGATGGCGAATCGACTCCACAAGCATCTTCCGGCCATTGTGCATCCTCTTCAATATGGTTTCATCAAGGGCCGAAACATTCTGCATAATATCTTAAATGTGCAAATGGCTATTGACTATGCAAGGCACTCTAATCAGGAAGTGGTATTGATTCAATTGGATCTGGAAAAGGCTTTTGATTATTTAGACTGGTCTTTTATTGCAGAACTTATGTCTACTATGGGCTTTGGTACTCGGATGTCCCGCTTGATCTACACCATTAGTGCTGCGGCTTCTTCACGAGTTATGCTAAATGGTGGTGTTACCGAGCCATTTGTCCTTGCACGCTGTGTGTGACAGGGTTGTCCTTTGAGTCCTCTCTTCTTTGCCCTTGCGACTCATCCGGTTCTTTCGATGTTATCTTATATGGCAGCTTCTTCTCAGTTGGATGGATTGTCTCTTCCTTTGGGACAACACTTCATTAGTCAATCTTTGGCTGATGACAGCTTTATGATTTTGTATGCGGACAAGGACAATCTTCGCAAAGCATTAGATGTTTGGACGCTTTTTGGTCATGCTTCTGGTCTTCATATCAATGCTTTCAAATCAGCCATTCTCAGTTGCACGGAGTCAGATTTATAGTCATTGGGCTGGCAGGGACAGGTTGTTCCCCGTGGTTCCATTGTTAGGCATCTTGGATACCCTTTGGGTGTTGATGTTCGGCCAAAGCAACTACTAGAGTGGATTTCTCAGAAACTGGCAGCTAAGTTTGTGTATTGGAAGTCGTAGGCTTGGCCCTTCCATGTTCGCCTCAAAGTGGCTTAGATAATCATGTTGCCGATGCTTACATATTTCTTGCCATTGCTGCCTTGGACTACTACTACTTTGAATGCTCTTACTTAGCACATTTGTTTCATGTTATGGAAGAAGGATTCTTTGCATGCGGGCATTTCATGGATTTCTTGGTCGCATATATGTACCCTGAAACGCATGGGTGGTGGAGCTATTTTGGATGCCAAAACTCATATGCTGGCACTTCGTTGGTCTCTTTTTCGTGCCATGTGCGTGGATCATCACCCATGGGTCGTTATAGCCCGTTATTTTCTTGAGGATCATGGGCTTGTGCATGGTAATACACAAATTCGGAGCTCTTGGTGGCATGTTCTTAATACAGACTCTCAGTTTTCTAGTCCTTCCTCTTCCCTGCTTGCTCATTTGGTCTGCTTCTAGAAATTGGTTCTCCAGAAAGCACGTTGGCATCCAGCGGAGGACTGCTTACATACTAACTCGTTTCAGCTGGAATTGTTGGCAGTCTCGCGATTACTTTCTTGGGAAGGCAAACATGAGCTCAGACCAAAATTTAACCGCATGGCATGTTTGGGCTTGATTTCAGTTGTAGATGCCACCCTTGCGAGTCGCAATGTACTGATATTGTTTCTTACAGCCAGGAGGCTTTTTCAGAATCCCTCGTGGATACCGTGATTTATGGGAACAGCTTTTGTTAGTGCTCCAGAGCAGGCAACCCTTTCTTGCCCTTGCTTTGGATCGTCCTTGGCAGGACTGGGACCTTGCAGGCCGGTTGAATTTGGAAAAGGCCTCAGCTAACCAGGTGTATCATCTTCTGATTAAAGATCATCGATGGCTGGTTGCTAAAGCTAATACTGTATGGGGATTGCGGAAATCTCAGTCATGGTGGAAGGCAATTGTGATGGAGGGCTGGTTGAACAAGACACCTTTCAAATGCAAGGTCTTTCTTTGGAGGGTGATGATTGGTGGTCTTCCTCTTGCTTCAGCCCTTTCCAAGCGTCGAATCTCTAATGGCAATTGTTTCTTTTGCACCACTACTGTGGAATCGGCCCGTCATTGATTTATTTCTTGCCCTCTCGCTAAGAATATCTGGTCGCTCTTGTCAGCGGTTTGGCGAGCAGTGGTTGGTTTCTCGCTAAGCCCTTTTGATTGGGTTTTTGTACGGCCCAAATACCCCACACTGGCACAGTCGCATATGAAGATCTTGTTTCACTTTCTTAGATACTGGGGCTGCTGGCACAATTGGGCCACTCGGAATGCCTTTCTTTTTGATTCGGCCTCTAATGTTCCGGGACATATTGCGAGGCTTAAAGGTCTCTTGCATTGGCAGATAGATCTCATTCGCCACTCTGACTTACTCCCTCGGGAGGACTTACTTCCTGGCATATGGCAATTTCCTTTGCGTCTTTGCCATGACTTTTGTAACTCTTTTGCTGTTTAGTACTGAGACTTTACACACGATGGCTTAGAGCCATCTTGTATCTTGTAATCATGTAAACTTGTACCTTTTTTTCATAATTAATACAATTACCTTTTACGAAAAAAAAAGAGAGAGCGATGGGCAAAGGTAGACCAGAGGACGTGCAGATGTGCTGCCCCTGATCACATGTCATGTCTTCCTACCTCGCATTCTGCCTAACTCCTTCCATCACCAGCGTAGGGTCTGTTCTGCCTTGCTTGAGCCTTGCCTTCACGAACAGCAGCGTGTCGTGCTATTTGGTTTTCCTTGCTCTGACCAATGCGGGGTCTCATTTCGTCCTGCCTGTGGATTCGTCTCCTGTCCCTTCTGACGTCTGTCTTTCGCTTGCACGAGCGAATTCTGTCCTAGCTCTTGGTAATCAGCATTGACATGACCTATTCTGACATTCTCTGTTCTACGCCTGACAGCGAGAGTGTGACGACCTGCCCTAATCCGGATAAGTCAGACTGTGAGTGACAGAGATTGTTAAAGGCGTGTTTTACTGAACAACAGTGTATAGATTGGGGCTGTGGTCCAGAGGTCCTAGGGTACAATGGCCTACTGAAGGAGACAGGTTCTGTCTTGTTTTGTGAAAGACAGCAAGAGTTGGATAATTTTTGCAGTCAGCATAAACCTTGGGAATGGCAAATTTGTAGGAATCTAATGGTATTGGCATGGCCTTTCTAGACCAGCATATTGGAAATGGGGAAGACAAAGACTTGGCAGAATCAGACGGTGATTCCTTAGCTGAGGATTTTGGGCAGTTAATGAAAGGGGACGAGATGGGTAAACATCACAAGATATCGGTCGAAGAACCAGACTTGTGTGCCCTGAATTTGCCTAAGCAAAATGTTTAGGCCTCGTGCTCTTAGACTAACGAGTCTTTTCAGTTTATGCTGGCCTCTGCCAATCATCTGATGTCGGAATATGCTCAAGCTAATGAGGGTAAAGTGAGTTCTTTACCACAAGGGGAACATGTGGTCGTTGTTATGGGTGCTAATATGGTTCTACAGCAGATTGTTGCTATCGATATGCTCAAGCATGTTTCTAGACCAGCATGGTTGCTATCGATGCTTGTCAAGGTAGATATGTGTCAGGATGATGTTTTAAGGCAAGACCAAGCATCCCTTGTGAAAGAGATCTATGATGGCCCGAGGGGTTTTTTTGAGGTCCTCTTCCATTCCCCGGAAGTGCGGGCTCATATTATGCAATGTATCCCGTTGTTCATGGATGGCCAGTCAGTCCATATGGTTCATTGGAGGCCTATGGCGGAATTTCAGGAGATACTGAGGCAGGCATGTCCAATTTGGGTCGAGGTGGTTGATTTTCCTACCCATCTTTGGCGACTTCTTTCCTTTGTGTTGAGATCTCTTGGAGAGGTGTTGGTGGAGCCTAGGTTAGCCTCCCATAACAGGAATAGGGCATGCTTGCTTTGGGATACAAGAAAAACCTCGCCCGACTAAAGTTCATTTTCAGGTTCCAGGGTTGCAAACTTTGGTCTATGAGCTCAAATGGGGCACATTTGCTAGACACTGTTTCAAGTGTGTAGAATCGGGACATTTCATTTCAAAATGTGATAGAAGCCAGGAGGTAATGCAACCGTCTTTGGATCGTGATTTGGATATGCATGACCATCTTCTTGAGCAGGACGCTCAGCAGCCTGAAGCCACTTCTGAGCAGATTGTCCAGCAGGGACAACTAGATGGAAAGAAGGCTGCTTCTCAAGTTTGAAATCAGCGTGCTTCGCCCTCGAGGGGTCAGAATTTGTCTCCTCAGGATAACTCGTGGGTTACGGTGGCTCACTGTAATGCTAGACAGGAGCCTCGGTCTACTCCTGTTCACTCAACTCCCCAGACTATTACCTAGACATTTCAATGTCGAGGTAAGGGATTCTATATGAATCCTCGATCTGCAGTTGGTGGTAATGAAAAAAGGGTTTTTGATACTGCTTTGCACTTTGATTCGCGAGGGAGAATGATGCCTGCTCGAGATGTTTTTCGTGCCCAGCAACAACAGTTTCCTTCTCATACTTCGATTGCTAGTTTGCAAAGGGAAGATTTGATTGATGTGATTCGAAGTGAGATGGAAAGATTTCAGGCAGCCAAAGTAGTTGATATTAAAGGGAAAGGGAAGGTGGGGATTCAATAGTTTTCTTTTTTGTATTCCATCATGAGAATTGCGTTATGGAACGTTAAAGGTATCTCTTCGGGTAGAAAACAGTATCGGTTGTGGAAAGTTGTGTTAGCCGGCAATTGGGATATTCTATGTGCCGTGGAGTATAAACAACATGCTTTGGTAGGATCATCTTATGTATATAAGGATTACTTTGTTTTCTATAGTGGGTTGTTCCACATAAATCTGGAGTAATGTTGGCCATCAAATCTTCATTGCAACCATCTTTGATTTCTCAGGATTATCGAGGTAGATTCATGATTTTGGAAATTCAATATGAGGGAGAAGTTTTATGGCTAGTGGGTGTGTATGCTTCTTCTACTTCTCGTGAATGTCGTCAGCTTTGGGATGACTTACATTGCCTTGCTATGGCTCGTCAAGGCTTTGTAATGGGTGATTGCAATGCTTGTACATCTATGGATTAGGCGACTTCTCAACACTCGGTTATGGATGGTCCTCAGCGTCAGGCTTGGGATGCTTTTGCAGCTGAGTCTTTGAAACAGGACATGTGGTCTTGGTTGCATCCCTCGCACTCAGGATATACTTATCGTTCTCTTCAACATCCAAACACATGGGCCAGACTAGATAGGATCTATGTTTGTCAAAGTGATTCTTTTCTCCTGCAATCCTTGATATGTGGATAGAGTGAAAGCATGTCTTGTCTAATCACCATCCTTTGATCTTGGAAATGTGAAACCAGCCTTCCTTCTTGGAATGGGTGGTGATAACCTGATTTAAGAGTTAATTACAGCAATAAATAAATGCACATAAAATGAAATACACACTTTACCATAACATTCTTGGACAGTAGACACCCTGTTGGCCCCAAAATTGGTGCCCCTTGCGGTATTTCTTTAGCTTTCGTTCAATTGGAAGGAGTACAACTTGAGATTCTTCAATCTCCTCCTACTAACCAATGCTGCCCCAAATAAATTCGGGATGGGCTGGCTCTTGAAATCCCTTGATAATCTTCAATTATCAGCTGCTGATTTCAGTCCCTTGAGCCTTCAATCTCTAGCACGGATCCTAAGGTGGCTTCTAAACCCTAATTTCTGCCTGTAAATTAGGGTTTACTGCAGAAATTACAAATCAGTCCACCCAGAATGGCTGAAATCTCCTCTAAATGGCTGAGAATTGCTGAGAATGGCTGAGCATAGGCTGAAGGAGATGAGAGAATGCTATAGAGAGAGAAAATTTTGAGATTTGTCACGAAGAACTGACCAAAATCAGCTGCTGCCCTACTGTACCGGCCCCAAACGGATGCACCAACAACAATAGGAGCATCAAAGACTGTGATCTTCAAGAGAAAGTGCATCAGCAGTAATTGCCAGCTTCCCAAGGTCAAGAATATGCAATCTCCATCACCAAAATGGTCTCCAATGGCTGGGAGATGGCCCCAAAAGTTGGTAGCAACAGTCCAACACCTCTTCCCAACAGCTCCAAAATGAAAAAACGAGATTCCCCTCTCCCTTCAGACCTATTTAACCTTTCCTCCACTTGCATGGGAAAGTTTTGCCAAGTGGCAGCTTTCTTAATCAATTTTCAGCAATTTTCAGCCATTTAATTAATTTTCAGAATAAATTAATTCTGAAAATTAATTCAACCCTTAATCCATGCCCAGAAAATTGACATTGCCCATCCAAAAGTTAATTGGTTAGGCCATTTGCAACCCAAAGTGGTCCCATGCATTAATTGACCCTTGGACAAGCATTAATCCATTAATTAATGCCTAGTCCCTAGTGTCACCACTGTCACTTAATGGCCAATTAATGGTCCTAGGGGCAAACTGACACCAAAATTCACCTAGAATCTAACAAGTGCAACTTGTTACAACTTTTGCCTTTGACACCCATATTTTTCATAGGGTCCTTCGGTCTTCAATTGTGAGAAAGTAGCTTGCACCTCACATGTGCAATACATGCGCATCTTTTAATTGCACATTTGATTAATCTTTTAATCAAATGTCAATTAAGCATAAGCAAAGCATCAAATTTTCACGTCCTTGTGACAAAATGACACATCAATCTGTTCATGCCTATAAGGCTCTCCTGGCTCGCTTGCCTCTTCGTTTCAATCAATCCTTTCTCTTGCAAAATGAGTTTCTGGAATGTATTTAGCAAATAATTGACTCCTTTTGTTCCAGGGTCCTATCAGAAGGATTGGAAGCATGGCTGGTTTTTAGGGATAATGTGCGTATGTTATCCAGATAGTTTGGTATTCAGCATGCTTCCATTTTATACACTGAATTGCTGCATGCGCAATCTTTGTTGGCCCGTTCGTTGTCTTTATGTCAGTTGGGAGATACTACAAATGACTTGTTGACAGGCATTGAATGGTTGAAAGGCCAAGTTTAATCTTTACAAGAATAGGAATATGCTAAATTTAAATTGCTGTGTAGAGCAGAGGCTTTGCACGATAACAATTGTCAATCTCACCAGTTCTTTGCTTGATTACATCAGAAATATGCCTGGGAAAATATTGTGCGTCTGAAGAATACTCAAGAGATTCTGTTAGACACTGCTCACTTTGCTCGCAAATACATTTGTGATCTGGTTAGTAATGAGGTTCAACCAGAATGGGTAGCCTTAATAGAGGCGGATATTTCAAAAGATGAAGTGGAAGAGGTAGTGTCCCATTTGCCTAAAAGAAAAAGCCCTGGTTGGGATGGCCTTCCTAATCAATTGTTTTCAACCAATGTTGTGCAACTTAAGGACTCGTTGACTTGCCTGTGTCAGCAAGTTTGGAATTCCGGTGTCATGCCTTCAAACTGGAAGATTGCAGTCATCCTGTTATTGCCCAAGGTTCCCTTTCCTACTTCTTTGAAACAATGGAGACCCATTTCTGTTATGGGCTCTTTATACAAAATCTTTTCAAAAATCATTGCCAACAGATTACAAAAAGTATTTCCGCATTTGGTTCATCCTTGCCAATACGGTTTCATTAAGGGTCAGAATATAATGCATAACATTTTGAATGTTCAACTAGGGATTGACTTTGCAAAAGCTTCAGGCCAGCAGGTGGTCATACTTCTGCTTGATATTGAAAAGGCATTTGATCAAGTAAGCTGGTCTTTTTTGAGGCAGCTAATGTTCACCATGGGTTTTGGGCCACGTATGTTTCTCTTATGGATACTATTGCTCAGGGGCAGTGGCCTGTATTGCACTTAATGGAGGCATCACTAATGAAATTACCTTATCCCGCTCTCTCCATCAAGGCTTTCCTCTCAGTCCTTTGTTGTTTGCATTAGTTACTCACCCGATACTTTCTTTGTTGGATAAGATGGCCAATCAAGGTGAGATTGTTGGTTTGTCTCTTCCCAGTGGGGCCCAACTTGTGGGTCAATCTTTGGCAGATGATTCCTTTATGTTTCTTAAGGCTGATTGCTCCAATGTTAATTGGGAAATGGTGGCGTGGAAACTTTTTGCTATGGCATTAGGACTCCATATTAATGCTCAAAAATCCACTTTGCTCTCTTGTACGGAAAATGATTTGCAGGCTTTGGGTTGGAATGTTTTTGTGATTCCCGAGGGGAATATAACTGGACACTTGGGTTATCCTATTGGGGTGGAGGTGGCTCCTTGTGCCTTGTTGGATTGGATGGCATCTCGTATTCATGATTGGTTTATGTACTGGAAGTCACAAGACTGGCCTCTCCATGTGAGACTTAAAGTTGCACAATGCTTTATGATCAGCATGATGATTGCATCTTGGCAGGCGATGTAATGTTTTTCGGTTTGGTGCCCCCCGGATTCTTGCAAGGAGGAGAATTCTCTCCTAGGCGAAGTACTGGCCTCTTCCAGGTTGTTGGATTGGCCAGACAAAGATATGCAGAGAGACAAGTTTAACCGCATGGCTGGGTTGGGGTGGCGGTCAGACCAGGATGGTCTCATTCCTGGACAGGCCTGTCTTTATTCATTTCGGCGTATTTGCCAGCACTTTTGGGTGCCTAGAGGGTATTATGTTATTTGGACGGCCATACTGGACAGAATTAGAAGCTACTATCCTTTGCCTACATTACAGCTCTCGTCTCCTTGGTGCAATTGGATGTTTGTGATTCCGGATGATTTCGAGAAAAGGTTGGCCAATCGGATATATCATCAGATGGTAGAGGCCAAGAGATGGGTCACAGATGAGGCAAATAAAGTATGGCGCATTCGGGAAAGCAAAAAGAAGTGGCAAGACAAATTCATCCAGCTTCGTATCTGGTCCTCGTTGACTCGACACCGGATTTCAGCTCGTTCGTGGATTTTGGGGAAGATGACCTCCATGACCTCTTTGAGTTAAGATTGTTCCTGCCATTTCTATTTCCTCAGATGGACAGCCTTGTGGCATATTTAGCATACTCGGGAATGCTTTCATTTTTGATTTAGTATCTGGGATTCATGGTCATGTGGTCTGAATCCGGGGTTTAGTGTTGTGACAAATCACCTCTATGGTGTCTGCTGACCTGGTTCTTCCTGATAGTGCTACTCCTTGGCTGGAAACTGTCCGCTCCACACCAGCTGTGCTTTCAGTGTGATATTTCTGTGTTAGAGTCTGTGTAGACTTTCCTTCATGACTGTTATTTTCCGTTATTTCTAAGCGCCGACCTGATGGTCTGATGTAAAATATTTACTACTTAATTCAATTATCTTCACAATAAGAGAGAGAGAGAGAGAGAGAGAGAGAGAGAGAGAGAGAGAGAGAGTCAGTCTTGGGGGGGAGAGAGAGAGAAGAAAAAAAGAAAGAAAGATAGAAAGTTGTAGGCTTGGGGGAGAGTGGCAAAAAAGTCCCATGGTTTTTCGTACTAAATCGTATGAATACATACAGTACAGTACTGTACAGATCGTACCATGTGGATCAATCTGTACTATGTATGGAAACAACCTTGTATGGATATGTGATATTTGCCTCTGTTAGCTCGCTGCATGCAAGTGAATGCAAAATCATGCGTACAGATATGGGTTACTTTTCTTTTTCCAATTGCTTGCTGATTATATGTTCTGTATTCTCTTCTATATGTGCAAATCTTAATTGTTAAAATGTGTTGTTCAGAATGCATTGTTGTTGAATTGTGCAGTGAGGATGGGTACTACAATGGGTTGTCTTTTCATAGAGTGATCAAACACTTCATGATCCAAGGAGGCGATCCTGAAAAAGCAGGAACTAGAGAAGACTGGACACAAGGTGGTCATCTGAATAATGAACTTGAGGCAAGGTAAATCAAAAAACCAGGTGCTGCTTGCCTTTGCATGGATCAGGAAATGGATCTTTGAGGATTATTGGTTTTATGTTAATCCAACAGTTCCACATTCATTTTCTCTGGTTTATCTGCAGTTTGAAACATGAACCATTCATGCTGGCAACATCCAAATTTCATCCTGATTCCTATGGCTTTGAACTTTTTATTACGACTACTGCCATACCTCATTTAGATGACAAACTGCTGGTTTTTGGAAGGGTGGTTCGTGGAGAGGATGTTGTTCAGGTATTTATCACGGTTATGATAAGCTTCATTTTTTCAATATAGTTTCCCATGTGTAAGCATTGTGGAATAATTATTATAAAATGTCATTCTATTTTGAAGTTGATGTTTAATGGAATGCTGCAGGAAATTGAAGAGGTGGACACAGATGAACATTTTCAACCAAAGTCACCTGTACTAATAAATAACATCAGTTTACACGATGAGCTTTAGTCTGTATGATGTATAATTTTCCTTTCTTTTTTTTGGGTGCGGTGGAGATATCACTTAGGAGTTACCAGTGAGTTAGCAAGAATGATGAGCGGGACCTGATATTTAGGCAGGTTTTGTGGCCTACTGTCTGTGTGAAGATAGAAGCGTTTTCTAAAAGCTCCCTGCAGATCTATTATCCTGCTCCACATACTTGTAAAAACCCAAGCATTGATATCGAAGATGCATATTGAATTATTTCACAATGATTGCATGACTGATTGATTAAATGTAAAGTGAGATGTTTACAGTGATAGAAGCTGTCTTTAGAATAGATTCTGGACTTCCAGTTCTCATTTAACATCGGAATTAAAAAGAAACTGGGAAATGCCTTTACTTTTGATTCAGGATCCTGTTTTTTGAATTGTGTTTAAAGTGATGTACAGATTTCCCAGGAGTCGCATCATTGTAGTAAGTTTTTGAGGATCTCAGTCCAGGAGTAAGCAGGGAAAGCTGCATGGAGTAGCAGGTGATGAGACTGAACTAAATCCCAGTGGACATCCCGAGTCGGCCTAGTTGGGTTTTTAAAACAGTAATGGATTTTGCATATCTCCCAAAAGGCAAGAATCCTCATAGAAAATTGTCATCAGGATGCTCCACACTTGGCTACTTGTATATACTGGAATGACATCATTGATTGATCACCACTTCTGTTCTGGCAAGTTGGATGTTGTTAAGCAGCAGTTTAGATGATGGATGATGTGTCAAAAGTGGATGTCAATAGTGAGGTCGTTTCCCAATGTGGGCCCTTTGTTCTAGGGTGGCCAATCTATATACGAGCAGATGATCACATGCACATAGTTGCATGGCATCTTCAAAGGCCACAGCATATTCACATAAAAATATGATGCTCTAACATACTCGCTGCTCACACATGCAGGTGCACACACGGGATTCTAATCCGTAAGGTGAAATTGAGTACATTTACTTTTGATGTTCAGATAATTCTAACCGTTCAATGTAGATGGGTTTTTATAGTGCCTTTATTTGGATCAGAGAGCAATAGGCATTTACTGAATATGTAAGCTGTTTCACATGTTTAGATGGATAGGGGAAGACTCAATTGTAAAAACTGTATAGATAATTCACAGGTGAAAATGCCACTATAGATGGAAATTTTGATGGGAATCTTTTGAAGCTTTGATTACGTTCTTGTGATGCATGCATGTTTTTCCTGGTTCTTAATTCAAGAACAGTCCACCTAATACACACTAGCTCTACTTACTGAACCCTTTTTCAAAGATCTAAAAGGGGTGAAGTCACTCTTATGAGGTACTGTGTGACTATCCTATCAAACTTTGATTTTTAGCTTTGATCACTCAAAATGAGTTGCTGTTAGGACATTGACTCTTGCCCTAAAGCAGTGATTGCTTGCACAGTTCAATTTACCCATCAGCTCTGTACTAAAATGAGATGCACAACCATAGGTAATGGGTATACTCTCTTCTGTGATGTTGCTAAAGGTGCATGAATATTTGTATGTCTACGAAACTTTCAAGTATCTTGTCAAAAGCTCCATGATAGAATAGTACAATGTGCAATGTCAATCCATTTGTTCTTGTCTCCATGATATAATAGTACAAATGTAGTTTCAATCCATTTGTTCTTGTCTTAATTTTTATCGATATATATTTTGCATTAGGCTTGATCAAGAGAAGCTAATAGGTGAAAAAAGAGATGTTGCAATCACACTATAGGAACTAGGAACATGGTAGGCTCAAGTTTTGATCATGGATGAACTCATAAATGTTTAATTCCAACTACAAATGTTTTACTCAAGTTTGATCATGGATGGATCAATTCATAAATGTTTAATTCCAGCTACAAATACAACTTTACTTAAGGGTTGCCTATAATGATATTTAGGACATTATTAACAGGCTTTTTTAGTTTTCTTTGATGTGCAAGTGGCTCCTTGTGTGGTAGGGCAAAGCTCCTTAATTGAAGTTATTCATCTCTATTGATATGTTGTTTTGACCCGAGCTTATCTCATTTGGCTTGCTCACCATTGACTTTGCTAAAGAATAATACCACTAGTTTATTGTATTTTCATTTATTGTTGTTAGACAATTGTAGCATCATGCATACATATAATTGTAATGCATCGTCTCATAGGTCATTTTAGCCTTTTGTAGACATTAATATATCATTTCATTTCTCGTTGTTGTCACAATTTGGAAGGACCATCACCTTGCAATTTGGCAACAATAGTTTTGAAGGTGGTTTGTAGCTATAGCTCATGTACAGCATTTAGTATCACAACTTGCAGATAGTCTTTCCATTTTGCATTTTTAGCAAGTAGTCCATTTCACATCCCCCTTACCTTTTTTTCCTACCTAGGAGTGTCCAATAGAAGCATGAATACAAAAAAAGGAGAGAGACAAGAAACATGAGATTACAAATAAACACTTGATTTGAAATTGATTTAAGGTTGGATCCAATTAGCCTCTTTACTTCATGTGTGTTAGTGAGGGTGCTTGATTGAGGCAAGATGAGAAGATGATGTATGTGATGAGATGATGGAGGTGATGGCACTTGCTACCTATGATGCATGTAATGTGGCAATCTATATATTTAAAAATGTTGCAATTTGGGCAATTGTTACCCATGGAGGTTGACTTGCCATATAATTGTTCAACTAGTAGCCATAAATGTTGAAAATGGACTAACTAGAGGTTTAACACCTCAAGCTACCTCATGGCACTCCATTAAAATGCATCTCTAAATCCAATTGAACATGATGAGAGAACTCTAAACCCACTTGTGTCGTGATAATTGCACTATAATGTGTCTCTAAATCAAGTTGAAAATGAAGAGAAACATGTTGGAAATGCTTGCATTGACATCAACATTTTAAAAATGCACACAAATGAAACACGTTACAGCTCCATTTTTGTTATAGTTTGGTAAAGCTAAAAATTAGAGATGAAAATGCAGGCACACTAATTGTACACATACCTTCTCAAATCTTTTGAGTGGTTGCAAAAGGTGTGTGATAAAGCATAGAAGATGATGGTAGAGGCTTATGTATATACCTTTCTTTGTGGCCTATAGACTTTTGAGAGGTAGACCATACCCACCTTACTCTTGGCCCCTTAACCAAGATGTACCATTTTACAAGAGACATAGTAAGTGTTTTTAACAGTGGTTTACTAGGGACTTTAAACATGGACCCACACAACTCTTTGAGGCAACTTGTGAGGGTCCTATTGAATACTCTATCTCAATGACATGCATTTTCATAAAACGTTTCTTGAGGCAAACCACCACATAGCTTTGTTTCCCAAGGCAGTTGGTACTATGATGTGTGTTGTAATACACAAGTTCGAGTGTTGCAAAATGTTTCAATTGATATTTGTATGCATAGGTAGGTGAGGCCACTCAAGTTAATGCCATGTACATAAGAAGAATCATGACTACTTGAGTGGAATTTCTTTTGCAAAGAATATGTAATTTTTGGCATTTGCATTATATTATTTTAGGTACCATGCTTGTAAGTTGCATCTGTAAATTTTCTACCCATTCCCTTTGGATATGAAATTCTTTTATTTTTGTAACATTTTAGTGAGAACATGGTCATTTTTGTGCAAGTTGTGAAATCATTCGAGGTTAGATTTAAAAAAGACATGCAATGATCATGAAGATTCTTAGAGAGCTTATTCATTACTAAATGCATCATGTCTATGAAACCCAAAATAGATTGTAAAGCAAGAGGGTTGATCACAAGTCAAAAAGGAATAGATGATGCCCAATCCTATTTGAAACCCAATGTAAAATTGTGTAAAAATGAGTAGAGACGTGCTCATTCTTTCAGTCCAAAGCTTGCTTGTGTTCAGCATGTTGCACTGATTGATTTGCTTGCAAGCTTTGGATAAGGTGCAATTGAATTGTTTTGAATGGATAGGAAGTGATTATGACTACTATTCTGCTTGATCCATGACAAGTCTCGACTAAGATGACAAAGTGACCACAACTATAAGATGACTAACAATGCAAATGACTAAGAGAGAGTTATGCCATGTATGTTGTCAAGTTGAGTTGTGGTGATTCGTGCATCAAACATGGTGATTTTATCTATGAAATCCAAGTTGTGTCATTATGCTAAACATGGAGTACAAGAAAAAGCACAAGAAGTCGAATTCAACCTAACATGCATGCTTTCATCCAGAGTATAGAATAAGTAGCCCCTTCATCAATTCAATATACAAAATGAAAAGTAAGATTGAAAAAGATACTTGTGAGTAGAAGAGGTAACTATTATGGCTTTCTTTGATGTTGTGGGCGTAGGATGTCTACCTCTTTCATAGTAGGCTCTTACTTTGATGGTGTCTCCTTTTCTAGCTTGATATCATGGATATAGTTCATCTTCCAAGAGGGAAGTAGATATAGCTATTTTGTAGGTTCACAATTATGGTGAAGTTCTATATGTAGTTGTGGTGGAGATTTTTAATGCACTTGAGGTGATGCTTGTTTTGAAAATCGTCATGATTTGTTTCTCCTAATCAAGTCGATGATTTTGTAGTCGTGGTGGCCACTTGGGTACTCTAAGGTGGAGATAGCACCCTTAAGGGTGTGTGCTCCAAACCATTAGGCTAGTGTCTAGTAGCTTATTTATGGTGATGTTTTGTGGCACTTATGGTGGACACTTTGGGTAAAGACTCATACTCAAGATGGATATAACCAATCACTTGCATTGATGCAAGTCACTTCAGGTAAAACCTTAGATAGATACATTTTTTGTTAACTCTACACACCTAAGAGTCTCCTTGCCATTTTCTTGAAATTCTTGGAAATTATGCCAAAATTTTTTCCCTCCATTGTAGTATCCCTATGGTTTTCCTAAAAATATTTAAGACTCCAATAAAGTGTCTTTCATTCTACCATTTTGCATACAATTTCTTAGACTAATGTTTTCGGCCCTTTAAATTTTAGAGAGAAAGCCTCTCAATCAATAGAGGGAGAGTTATTGTTACAATAAAAATGGGATCTTTTATTTTTAGATGTCTTATCTCGTTATTAAAAAATTTCCACAAAGAATTTTTAAATGGTTTTAGAGCACAAATTCATGGAGGCATTGAAAACAAGCGGTGTTTGAACAATTAGGATGCTAGATAGTGATATTTTGTGTCAACCTTCTTGCATATCTTACATTCTCCTTACCTTTTTCTTGAAATTCTTGAATATTATATTGAAAATGTGAAATGATATATTAACGTCTACAAAAGGCCAAAATGACCTATGAGACCATGAGTTACAATCATGTGTATGATGGTACAACTGTCTAGGCAAAATATGTAGCACAAAGCAAAATAAGAAAGGAAACTAACTATGGCCATGTATAAAACATCGAGCTCTATCTAGTAACAATGAGCTCCAAATGGTACAATCTCATGTGGGTATGGAGGGCCTAATCCCCTGTATCCGCCTATGAAGGTGTCATCGGTGTCTGTGTCGAGGCTTAGGACGTCTAGATTGGCTAAGTTGAATGGCTCGATCAATCAGTACTCCTTGTCTATGTGTGGACTGTGGGAGTGAGAGAGGCTCTCGTGTGGACTGTGGCTGTAACTGAATTGAAGTCTTCTAAGTCTCCTTTGCAAAGAAGTCTGTGAGTTGCCTCTGTGAAGGGCCTCGGTGTCCTGGAGCAGCTGTACTCCTGAGATGCATGTCACAAAGCCGTCGTATCTCAAGAAGAAAGAGGTCAAGGCATCACTAATCGGTAAAATCCATTACTCTAGATAGTGGTCAAAATCCGTCTCTAAAGAGAGTGGAAATGACCACAGACCTCATAATACGCTAGGTAGCAGCATATATAATGCTCCTCTATCTCTGGCTCTAATTGGCATATATGGCATATGCGCTCCTCTGGTGGGATGGATCTATATCTGCCAGTCTCAATCTCTAGCTGATGTGAGGAGGTGTGCAACTGGCCAATAGTACATCTGATCCCATGGGAAAGGTGGTTGTCCATGTATCTCAGGCGAACAATAAATCCATTTTATGTAGTACATGGGAAAGGTGGGTGTCCATGTATCTCAGGCGAACAATAAATCCATTTTATGTAGTATGAAGGAAATGCTCGTGGTAGAAAGCCATCTTTGTCCCTAGCTCCTGCCCTAGTATCAACCATGTCGGCCTAATATCTAACTAGGTAAGATCCATCCTGATGATCTTGCGAATCTCTAACCTACTCAGATCAAGAGATGGTGCATCAAGGGAGTAGTGGAAGGGGGGTAACTTTTCCATGCTAAAGCCATGCAGCTCAAACGAGGCCGACATCTGTGCATACCAACATGAAGTATCACCCTCACTGGCAAGTTGCCTGGAGGACTCAAGGCCAATCGTGCATATCTGTGTCTGGGTAAGCCCCATAGGCTATGTATGTATGCAACCAATTGGGTGAGGGCCTCTACCACAATCAGTGTAGCTGCTAGTCGGCTATGATGATCTCATGTGGCACTGAGGCCTTACATCTTATCATCTTGGATATCATGGACACTAGGGGTTTCTCCATCGACCTCCATCCATCATAAGTGCACCCTGATCTTCTACAGTGGTCAAGACTAGGCCCCCATATCTGTAATCCATAAAGTAGTGTGGATGTGACCAGTGTATCGAAGAGCCATAGCTTGGTGCGGGGTTCTTGGAATTGCACCTCTGAGCACATCCTCTCCAAACCACCTAGTGTTGTGTATCTGCGAGTCAGTCTAGTGTCTGTTGCCTCTCACATAGAAAAGGTGGGCCCTGTGAATAAGACTTCCAGGTATGTATAAGAATCCACATACTCTAGCTCCTTAGATCCATATGTCAATTTAGGTGTTGATCTCCTGACCCACTGTGGTGTATTGTTAAATACCATCACCTTGGTTTTATCAAGGTTCACTGAAAGCCCACTGTCCAAAGTATAGGAGTGTAATGCATCCAAGTGTCTCTGTAGACCCTCTAGAGAGTCAGCTATCAATACAATGCCATCTGCATACAATAGGAGAGGTATCCAAATGCCAGCTAGTAGAGCTCCTCTATCTCCTTGCTGTGAAATATAATTAACAATCCCATCAATGTATAGGCCAAATAATTTTGGAGAGAGGGGGCATCCTTGCTTCACCCCAATGGTGGAGTGAATAGGTGTGCTGAAAAGGCCCTCAGGTGTTTGGAATCTGCCCACAACTCTCTCATACAATGCCAAAATACCCCAACTGAGCTCTTTTGGTACTCCCATGGCATGCAATCTATGTATTAGCCTATCTCTCGGTACTGTGTCAAAAGCGTTGCGGAAGTCCACAGAACAGCATTAGGTCCGTCGGCCATGGGCCCTTCCCTCCTCAATGATCGCTTTGAGTGTGAGGATGTGATCCAATGTGGAGAAGCCTCTCCTAAAGCCAGCCTGTCCCTATGCTCTAATACCCCACATCTCTGCCCACTTGCTTAACTCATGCTCAAGGATGGAAGCTTATAGCTTAGCCAATGTATGCCCAACCATGATAGTCCGATAGTTACTGGGTAGAGTAGATTCTCCTGACTTAAGGATAGACACAATAGTGTTCGTGCTCCAGCTTTCTGGTAGGCCTTCACGCATGGCTCTGTTAAACATGTAAGTTACGAATCCTGCCACCAAATCTCTAGTATGGATCAAGTGCTGAGTTACTAATCCATCATGATCTTGTGCCTTTCCTCTGCTAAGTCTGTCAATGACCTCTCAGACCCTACTTTCTGTAAAGGAAGTGGTGGTCTCTGGACAAGGCTCAAGTGGGTCAGGAAGAGGTGGTTGACCCTCCATAGTATAAAGACTAGTTGCATACTCCTCCCATATAGTGGTGGACGTAATGGGTGTGGTCGAGCAATGCTCTCTAAAAAGCCTCCAAGCCTCTCTAGAGTCCTGGCTCAAGAATAACTGATATAGGTCTCGCTCCAGCTGGGCCAAGAATGTTCTCTTCTTCCACTGTGTGAGGCATCGTGTGAGGTGTCTAAAGAGTATCTATGCGTGTCTGTGGGTAGTGGACCCCAGTGCTATCTCTCTTTGTAGCCATGCTTTGGTTTCACGGCACTCATCATCATACCAGCTATTCCGAGGTGTCACCCCGGTGGAGGCTCTCTGTGTGGGTCGTGAGTGTGGGAAGGCTACACTGGCAGTGATGTGTAGGGCCTCACTGAATTGTTGAGTTAGCTCCTGTAATGGAACATTGGGGTCTACATCATGTAACAATCTAAGGATCTCCGCCTCATAGATATCCTCTCTCTATTTGGAAAAGAGGTATCTTGGGTGTTGGGGAGCTACATGATGGGTTTGTGTGTCAGTGAATTGGAGTTCAATGGTGAATGATAGGTAGGCATGATCCACTGCAACTCTGAGAAGGCGTGAGGATACTGAGAGGTCCTGGATGTGAGATATCAGCATCGGTGGGGCAATAACAGTCTATTGTGCTGGCATCGTGTTGCTGAGGATAACATGTGAAGGTGTCAGATAGGGGGTATCTAGCCATGCCATTGAGAATGGCCAACCTGTGTGCTCTGCCCCCATATCCTGAGATGTTCTCTCCAGTTGTAGCTCTGACACATCCTGCTCTTGTAGCATCTCCTTAGATGCATTAAAGAAAGACACCTAATGGGACTGTCCTGGCTTTAAATTCTCCTAGTAAGATAACCTCTCCCTCCTTTGAGAACTCCGAAGTATCCTCATCCAAAGCCACATATGGTGATTGCCCCTTGGGTGGGGCGTATCGGGATGTCATAGGGGGGAAATAGTATATGGCAACATACAAAGTGTGTTCCTCACCACTCACTCTCACCCACATGTATCTGTCATGCTCATCTCTGTGGACTACCTAGATCATCTGCTGTAGCTCCTCCCTGAATAACACTACCACTCCTCCCAACCCGCGATTACTGTGGTCTGTAAGTGTCTCCTTCTTGCAAGTTGACTCCCACCTATAGCCTGTCACCCGTGGAAGTGTAGTATGTGGTCCTTGATGAGTCTCTAAGTAGAACACTATATCTCTCCCTCTCAATGTCTCCTCAAAAGCTTGCACATCCAATTGGAGGGCTCCATTATAGTTCCAAACGGCCACTGCAAGGCTGGTCCCATAGGTCTCACACCGTCATTTGTGGCGCCTCTCCATGACTACCACTCTCCTTGCTCTGTAGAAGGACAATTTTCCCTCCTCCTTGGCTGCCTTGATTGTTGGCATGCACTCCCTCCTGTAGGCCAGTTGGGTTGGTGTGAGATCGTCACCCAAAAACACACTAGTCCCCTTCGATGTACGACGTTGAGCTAGAAAGTCTCTCCTAGCCTCCATGGTGGGGAAGCGGAGAATGAGTGCACGCTCTTTTGAGCTCTCCCCTTCTGTGCTTTTCTTGCCCACTTCTCCAAATAGAGATATGCGTGCCTTTTTTAGTATTCATTAACGTGTATAGCACCTTGGTGTTAAAAGGTGAGAAGGATCGAAGCTTGCACTCGAGAGCTATGGCGGGAGAGCAAGAGCAAGAAAGAGAAAGACAAGAAATGGGAACTTCAATAGTCACAATGTGTGACCGAGCCTTCCTTTATTCAAACTATCACTAAAAGAATAAAGAATAAAGTGATGGTGACGGGCGCCCGCCACCTGCAGTATGCAGTGGTAGTGATTGTCAGTGTAGTAATACACGGGCGGCTAAGCGGAGGCGCCTTTGCCCCCAACAACCTTCCTTTATTCAAACTGTCACTAAAAGAATAAAGAATAAAGTGACGGTGACAGGCACCTGCCACGTGCAGTGTGCAGTGGCGGTGACTGTTAGTGTAGTAATACACGGGCGACTAGGCGGAGGTGCCTTTACAACCAACAACCTTCCACTTAAAGGTGAATCTGCCCTAGTGAGGAGTGAAAAGAAAAAGAAAAAAAAAAACAATACAACATGTACACATGTACAACAGGATGAGGAAAGACGTCATCTCATCCCACACCCATCAACCTCCTGAGGAAGGCAAAGCGCTCTATAGAGAGGCTTTTCGTGAGCATATCTATAGGATTCTGGTCAGTCAAGATCTTGACAAGATCACCAGACTTGTCCTCAACGACCCCACGTATGAAGTGATACCTCACCTCAATGTGTTTCGTCTTCGCATGGAAGATCGGATTCCTGGCTAACTGAATAGCACTCATAGAATCTGAATGCAGTGTAGGGATAGCACCAATACCAAGGTCAGCAACCAAACGACCCAACCAAATGGCGTCCTTGCAAGCCTCAGTGGTTGCAACATACTCGGCCTCTGTAGTAGAAAGAGCCGTGCATTTCTGCACTCTGGACATCCAAGAAACAGGACCTCCAACATAGGTGAATACATAGCCGGAAGTGGACTTCCTACTATGTGCATGTCCTGCATAATCAGAGTCAGTGTACCCCACGACTCCTATATCATGGCTGCCATAGCATAGGCACATATATGCAGTGCCCTTCAGGTACCTCATGATACCTTTCACGGCATGTCAATGCTTCTTGCCAAGTGTAGCCATATAGCGTGCCACAACACCAACTGCAAAGGCAATATCTGCACGAGTGGCTATCATGGCATACATAAGACTGCCCACTACGGACGCATAGGGAATCTTGGACATCTCAGCCCTCTCCTCATCTATCTGCGGATAATTAGCCTATGATACCTTCACATAAGAAGTCAATGGACAGCCAATAGACTTTACGTCTTGCATGCGGAAGCACTCAAGGACTTTATGAATGTACTCCCTATGTGATAAGTAGAGGAGTCCCTGATGTGCCTGTCGCGTCTAATGCGCATACCAAGTATGTGAGAGGCTTGTCCTAGATCTTTCATCTCAAAGCTCTTCTTGAGCTGAGCCTTAAGAGCATCTAGCTCATCATGACCTTTTCTTGCTATCAGCATATCATCCAAATAGAGTACCAAAATCAATAAAGAACCATCACGGGCTTTCTTCGTGTAAAGACACGGATCCATAGCACTCCTGCTGTAGCCCTGTGACTGCATAAAGGCATCAAACTTATGATACCACTCCCTAGGTGCTTACTTCAAGCCATAAAGACTTTTCTTCAATTTGCACACTAGGTGCTCCCTGCCAGGTTCTGCAAAGCCCTTAGGCTGCTCCATATAAATCTCATCATGCAAGTCCCCATATAAGAAAGCCGTCTTGACATCCATCTGGTATAAATCCAAGTCAAGCAGAGCAACCAAAGCCAAGACTAAGCACAAGGTGGTCATCTTAACCATAGGAGAAAAGACCTAATCAAAGTCCACACCATGCTCCTGCGTAAAACCCTTTGCTACCAGTCTAGCCTTGTATGTCGGCTTGGGGTGTCCAGGGGTACTTTTCAGCTTGTACACCCACTTCCATGGCAAAGCCTTCTTGCCTTGAGGCAAGGAAATCAAATCCCAAGTCTCATTCTTATGCAAGGAGTCTATCTCAGACTGCATAGCCCTCTTCCAGGAGTGACTGTCACCCCTATGCATAGCCTCATCATAAGTAAAAGGCTCTCATGCATCTGTAACCAAGACATAATGCATCGAGGGGTGAAATCTATCAGGTGGACATCTGTCTCTAGTAGACCGTCTCACGGCAAGCTTTGCTGCCTGCCCAGCTACCTGTCAAACACCCTGACTATGAGCATCTGCTACACCTGTAGGCTGTCCAACTAGCTATGCGAGAGCTCTCGACTCCTCCTGAAATATGACCCTTCAGATCTCAACAACTCTCTCAGGCTGTCGATGCATCTTGTCTTCATGGAAGACTACATCATGACTGTGGATGACTTTCCACGCCTGCAGATCCTAGAGATGGTAACCTATCTCGCCTGCATCCCCATAACCAAGGAAAATGTATTTTACACTCTTAGGATCCAGCTTACTTCTCTTGTCCCTGGGCACATGGCAAAATGCCTCACATCCAAAGACACGGAGATGCGCATAAGAGGGAGGTTTTCCAGTCTATACCTCCTTTACAACCTGGAAATCCAAACCACTAGTAGGTGATCTGTTTATGACATGCACAGCTGTACTAACTGCATGAGCCCAAAAGCTCTGTGGTAGGCCTCCATGGCTAAGTATACTGTGTACACGCTCCCGGATGGTTCTATTCATCTGCTCAGCCAAACCATTCTGGGGGGGTGTAGGGGGCGGTCAACTGACGCTTAATACCCCTCTCATCACATAACTGCTCAAAAGCACGTGAGACATACTCACCCCCATTATTTGTCCTTAGGCATTTGAGCCTATACCCAAACTAATTCTCAACCAATGCAAGCCATCTTTGAAACACATCCAAGATATTGGATTTCAGCTTAATGGGATAACCCCAAGCTTTCCGTGAAAAATCATCTATGAACGTAACAAAATACTTTGCACCACCCATAGACTGACAAGGCATGGGCCAAAGACATCCGAATGTACCAATGTCAAGGGCTCATTCATGCGTGGCCTACCAGACTTCTTATGCGTAGACCTAGTCTGCCTGCTATAAAGATAATGCTTACATGAATCAAAACATGCATAATCAAGGGGCAGTAAGTACTGCAAAACCAGAAAGCATTTTCATTCCCTTCAAAGACATATGGCCCAAATGGGCATGCCAAAAAGATACATGGGGGATAGAACCCACAGACAAAACATGATCAAGGGAAGAAGCGGATACAATCAAGGGATAGAGGCTACCAGCCTTGGCACCTCTCGCAATCACAAGTTTGCCACGAGTGATTGATCTTCCATCATGCAGAGTCTCCAAAAGATACATGATAACATGAGTCATTAAGCTATCCAGCTGACAGGAGACTGCGTGTCAAAGCAGGTACATGACGTACATCCTGCATAACAAAAGTGGTGCCAGAAGAAAACTGCAGCCTAACATCACCAATGCCCACAATATCAAGAGAGCTGTCATCACCCAAGCGCACAGAACCCGGAACAATACGATATGAATGAAACCACTCTCCGCAAGGTGTCACATGAAAGAACGCACTTGAGTCCAAGAGCCAACACTGTGCATACATAGAGTGCATCTCTGTCATTTGCGAAGCACTAGAAGAAGCTGCAAGTATATATTCATCATCATCAACATTCTCAGGTTGCATAACATTGATCTCTTCAATTTTAACACTGGACTTTGCAGGCACTACGCTGCGATCAGAAGACTTATCTTGCACTTTGTCTTTCCCCTTATCTTTGCGCCTTTCATTGTGCAGTTCATGGCATTGTGGCCTAATATGGCCCTTTTTTCCACAATGGTGACAAGTAACATCTGCATTTCTGCCACGAGATTTGCTACGTGACTTCCCACGAGACTTGGATTGAGATTTCTCGAAATCCCGTCTACACCCACTGCCACTACCATGCTTTCCATATCCATCATTCCTGCCTCTAACTGTCATAGCATGCGACACATGAGAGGCATCCAAATTCTTACGGTTAACCTCTTCCTGCGCAGAAGAGCACTCTCAACATCAGATAATTTCAAGGTAGCAGTAGAGGCACATAATGCAGTGCGGAATACATCCCATGACTCATTAAGAATACCAAGCAAGAAAAGAGGAGTGACATCCTTATGCAAAAGTGATGTCCTGCGAAGTCAAGTTCTTGAGTATAGCATGGAACTGGCTCAAGTGAGCAGACATAGTCACATTCTCCTTCATGCGCAGATCCATAAGCTGCTTCAGCCAATACATCTGACTCGATGGACTTTTCTTGTCATAGAGATTCTTCATTTTATCCCACAACTGCCATGCACTCTGTTCTTCCTCAAATACATTGTAATGAACCTGTTCTGTGAGAGATAATACAATAGTGGACTTGCATAACTCATCAAGCTCAAGCCATTCGTCATCTGGCATAGTTGTAGGCGGATGCCCGCTGAACCTCAATGGTTTGATCTGCGATTTCTGCACCAACACCTACCAAATCTGGCTCTTTCAATAAGAGTAATTCGTACCATCAAGGTTAATGATGTTGAAAATAGCATGATTAGCAGACGAACTCACCATAATGCAGGCTGGAAGACTGTAGATAGTTCAAAACTGCTTGCTATTTACTACAAAAAATGACATAAAAATCACCAAAATCGAGAGAAAATGGCGATAAAAGTGTAACCAAAGTTGCTGCCCACCAAGTACTAGTGAAAGTACATCATTTTAGAATATTTCAGCATGAAAAATCCATGTCAGTCCAGAGTTATATGCTTGTTGTAATAAATGATAGCAGGGTACTGTGAGAGGCAATTGCTGACCAAATCATTGCACCAAGTTAAGAAATGATAGCCAAGACATGACCAGCCCCATAAATGGGCACAAATCAACACCAAACAGTCATCAAGACCCTGAGCAAATACCCAAACATGTCACTAAAGTATCTGCTAGTGAATAGGCATACCCCCTGGACAATAGGGCAAAGTATACATAACACTGGCAAGACCTGACACCAGTAGGTGTATGCTCATAAGAGTGCAAAGCCCAAGCTCAGGTCAAAAGCAACTCCAAGATATAAGTACATGAACCATGCAACATTTAAGTGTAAGAGATCCCAAAGTCTCAAGTATCTGTAAAATGCTCAAAATAGCATAAACCTCCTGCTCAATGTCAGTCAAGCATACAAGATGCTCCCACTAGCTCAAAAGGCTGATAAACGAGCTCAAGAGCTCAAGCAAATCAAGTGAAAGTACCAAAGACAGGTAACCAAGACAATGCCTCAATAGCATCCAAGGTCGTAATGGAAAAAGCCAAGTCATAAAACGGAAAAATCCAAGTCAATGTCCAACTGCTCAAGGGAATACTCAAATGAATATCAATACGAGCTCAAACAACTGCCATACACAGCCAAAGAATAAAGCATTCACCAAGACATCATAACCCAAATTGGATAGCCTATGCATAAACCATGTCATAGATCAAATGCCAGCTGCAAAGAAGTGACAGTCAAACCCAAATCGAACTCTAATCTTAGCTCAAAAGCATTCCAGAGCATAAACAAGACATGTGGCATAGTCCAAATACATCATGACTTCATACTGAGTAGCCGGGAGCACCCCGTGACCAATAGGCATAATCCAATTGTAGCATAAATAGCTTCAGCCCTGAAGTTTCTAGCGACATATAACCTCTGTAAATTGAGCAAATCAGTGCTCAATCCAAGCTCAAATCCATAGCCAAACCATAGGCATACATTCCCGTATGTATAGGCACCAATCGAACATAATCGGATATCAAATGCCAAGACCTGTAAGCATAAAATTGAAGTAATAGGTGGCTGCCCTGTTTTGGACAGATCTGGGATTATTCAAAACAGTCAATGGCTGAGCTAAATCAGCTCCAAATGCATCTCACATAAGAGGCATAACATCCACAAGTGATCCGATATCAATAGACATCAGTAGAAGCATCACATAAGCCATAGGCATACAAATACATATTGTCTCAGACCTGAAATCTATTGCAGAATATTCTGTCATCAGAATTTGGCAAATTCAACATTACCATTGCGTCCGGAGCATGCCAAAACCCCAACTTAGACTCTTATCTTGCCTGAATCGGGTTTCGAATGCCCAAGATATGACAAAAAGAATGATTTTTGGGCCAGATTTTGAAACAGGCGCAAAAAAAACGTGAGCTGGCTGGGGGATCTGCTGTCCCATGTGTCAACAATGGGGCCCAAAGGGGGCAAAAATGGGGGCCAAAGAAGGCCTACACCAAGCCTCAGCAAGCCTTGATAGGCTGGAAGCAAGATCCAGGTGAAGAAAGCTCCAAGAGGTGTGAGCTATGGTTGCCCACAACCTGTGAAAACCCTTTTTACCTAGACCTGTGGACTGAGATAAATATCTGAAATAATGAAGCAATACCTCAATGTCAATGCCCTGATGGTGCCTCAATAGGCTGGGAAGAAGCTTGGGAAGCCAGGGAGTGACGAGAGCTCAAGAGAATGAGCTATGGCTGCCGGGAAGGAGACCCAATGCGAGTGGGGAGTCGATGGGAAGCTGAGAATGCCACGAGCCAAGCTCAAGAGTCGGGAAGCTGTACTCTGATACCAGTTGAAAGGTGAGAAGGATCGAAGCTTGCACTCGAGAGCTATGGCGGGAGAGCAAGAGCAAGAAAGAGAGAGACAAGAAATGGGAACTCCAACAGTCACAATATGTGACCGGGCCTTCCTTTATTCAAACTGTTACTAAAAGAATAAAGAATAAAGTGACGGTGACGGGCGCCCACCACCTGCAGTGTGTAGTGGTGGTGATTGTTAGTGTAGTAATACACGGGCGGTTAGGCGGAGGCGTCTTTACCCCCAACAGGTATCCTCATCCACTTTTTCATGCATCTTCAACCCTGTCACTTGAACATGAGAGTGCTCTCATTTTTCTTTTTTGTTCCTCCTCCAAAGAGAGAGAGAGAGAGAGAGAGAGAGAGAGTGTGTGTGTGTGTGTGTGTGTGTGTGTGTGTGTGTGTGTGTTTTAATGGGTACCTAAAAACATCATAGAAAGCACATCAGAGAGCAATGGACTAAGAGAAATTTTAGCAAATCCAAGTTAGATCTTGTTTCATTTTGAATTGGTTCTCACATTGCATGTAGTTTCTAAAGAAAGAAATATTCAAACTACTTTATGGAGGCAATGGCCAAAGTTGTAAAAGAAATTGGGAATGCTATTCCCTTTGCAAAAATGGGCTTTTTGCTATGGAGATACTTCTAAAGAAGCTACCTATTAGGGATCGACTTAGTAAGTAGAATCTTGTTCCTTTGATTGTTTAGTTTATCATAGAGAGAATGAGGATATCTTTCATTTCTTTTAGGAATGCAAAAGTAATATGCAAATTTGGCTTAACATCTAGAAATGGTCAAATAATGTGAGCTTCGATGATAGGGTTACTTGGAAACAAGCTCTTTAAGGTGTGAAGGATAAAATGAATCCTACTATTGCTTCTTTGGGAATGCAATTTGAGGTATTGTCCTACCTCATATGCTTCCTATGTTGGTCCACATGCCCAAGAGAACCCTTCTCTCTACCATGACCTTTTCTACTTGTGTGTGTGTGTGTGTGTGTGTGTGTGTGTGTGTGTGTGTGTGTGTGTGTGTGTGTGTGTGTGTGTGTGTGTGTGTGTGTGTGTGTGTGTGTGTGTGTGTGTGTGTGTGTGTGTGTGTGTGTGTGTGTGTGTGTGTGTGTGTGTGAGAGAGAGAGAGAGAGAGAGAGGATTAATATATTTGAGATGGCAGATTCAATACATAGTAAGGACATTCATCAAATCATCATTTCCCTCATTGTTCACAATGCATATGACTATCCTTTAGCCATATATGCATCTTCTCTTTTCTCATCATTTAGGAGACCCGAGATCCTCCAAATCTCCAACACAAGTCATTAAAAATTGAAGACTACTAAAAGGACTATTAGAGATGATATTAAAAGGAGCTATGCAACAACTGCCAAGTGGACAACGGGACACATGTTTCCACCTATTCTAGCACAATCAAGCCATAAAAATCCTATTGTAACATATTTGCTCCTATGAGATAATATATGATGGGAGGTAATGATGGTTTAAGATATGAGCTTAAACCTCCATTGAGTTTGAGAGGATAATGAAATATATCTAGCACTTATTATTGATAAGGAAAGAGAAAAGAAGGTGAGAACAATAGCATATAAATGGATAGAACATGTAATTCATATAAGTAGATCATACTTCCATTCATCCACAGAAAATAACATTATTTTTCTTATATAACAAACAATGTAGATACAACCAAAGGTATATGTATTTTCTATTGATTTTCTTCTCTTTATGTCATTTTGTTGATTTCACTACGCATTCGACTATGGCTTGAGGCTTCCCAACCTTGCTTGGCAAATAAGGCCAAAATTGCCCTTGATCATTGTCATCTTGATGCATTTCGTGCTTGTAAATTCTCAAAGTCACATGTCATGTTCCAAATATTGCCTTTAATATTCTCCACTCATTGATGAGATCATGGGATAGGGCAATGTAGCATATCAAATCCATGCCAATTTTGTATGTTTTATATACTTAAAAACAAAATAAGATGAAAAGACATTGGCAAAACTATGATACTATGGAGAATAAATATAGATTTGAGCATTGCATGCTTCTTGTCAACATATAAACTTAGCCCAAAAGCTCATCTTATGGTGTAAGGACATCCATAAAGAAGGGTGTGTGCATTTTGACCTATGTAATATGTCAAGATACCATTGACTAGGTAAGGGGGCCACAAATTCTAGCCTATGTAATATGTCAAGGTGCCATTGACTAGCCGAGGGCCACAACTAGGAGTTTCTCCCCAAATATGAGGATATAACTAGCCATAGTCGTGGGCAAGTGTCCTCAAAGTTTCTATACTTTATTTGAATCAACTCTCTTTTTTGTCCGAAGTTTTTCCCTCTTTTTGTTACTTAAGGGGTCGTTTTTATGTTTCACTCCCCCAAAGAGATCAAGGAATTAGCCTTAGGCTCTACTTGAAACCTAGATACCAACTAGGAATCTCAAAGAGAAAAGTTCCCATTTGATTGCATTGGCCAAGTCCCATCCCAAGGATATCAACACATCCACTCTATGCTCTATTCAAAACCTAAGAACTTTTAAGAAGCTCGCATGTTGATAGGTATATTTGGAACCAACTAGGATGATGTATGTGATGAGAGGTATATTTTGGAACACTTAGCATAAATTTTTCTATATTAATTATATTGTATTGTTCTTCTTTTAAACTAGAAGGAAATATATATATATATATGCCGTATGTGGGAACGCCAATAGTTGCAATGTGTGACTAGCCTTCCCTTATTCAAATGTCATTGAAAGAATATTAGTGTGCCGGTACTATTAGTGCAATGAATATACAAAGGTTAGGCACACATACCTTTACCCCCCAAAACCTTCCACCTAAAGGCGAATGTGTCCCTAGTGATGAGGAGAGAATAAGAAAAAAAAGACAAAGTACAACTGTATATAAAGTATAAGAAGATGAGGAATAGATGTGATCTCATCTTATGTCCATCATGTTCCTACGGAAAGCAAAAAATTCTACCAAGATCCTTTTAGTGAGTAGATCTATAGGATTCTCGTTAATCAAGGTCTTGACAAGCTCAACAAACTTATCCTCTACCACCTCCTTGATGAAGTCATAGTGCACCTCAATGTGCTTTGTCATTGCATGGAATACCAAATTCTTTGGCTAACTAAATGACACTCATAGAATCCGAATGCAGTGTAAGAATCACATTAGTAATACCAAGTTCTACGATCAGATAGCATAACCAGAGAGCCTCCTTGCAAGCCTTAGTGTAATAATGCCAGATTCTTTGGCTAACTAAATGACACTCATAGAATCTGAATACAGTGTAATAATCACATTAGTAATACCAAGTTCTACGATCAGATAGCGTAACCAGAGAGCCTCCTTGCATGCCTTAGTAGCTGCAATAAAATCTCCCTCTGTAGTAGATATGGCCGTGCATTTCTACACCATGGACATCAATGAAACAATGCTCTAGCAAAGGTGAACACATAGCCAAAGGTGGACTTCTTATTGTCTACATGTCCTACATAATCAGAGTCAATGTACCCCATGACTCATGTATCCTAGCCACCATAATATATGCACATATCTGTAGTGTCCTTAAGGTACCTCATGATATCCTTACAACATCCCAATGCTGCCTACCAAGTGCACCCACATAGCATGCCACAATTCCCACTGCAAATGCTATATCAAAACGAGTGGTTATCATGGCTTACTTCAAACTACCCACTATGGATGCATAAGGGATCTTGGCCATCTTGACCTTCTCCCCATCATACAGTGAAAAACTGGCCTAACTAACCTTCACATGAGAAGGTAAAGGAAAACCAATAGGCTTAACATCCTGCATATGAAACCGCTCAAGGAACTTTTGGATGTACTCCTTTTGCAACAAGTAAAGGAGCCCCTTACAGTGATCGCATGTGATACATATCCCAAGAATATATGAGGTATATCCCATGTCCTTCACTCAAAGCTCTTCTTGAGCTGACCTTTCAAGGCATTCAAGTCATCATGAGTGCTTATAGCAATCAATATATTATCCACATAGAAGAGTACCAAAATCATAAGGCTGTCATCATGGGCCTTCTTTGTGTATAAACATGGATCGATAGCACTATGAGTATATCCCTGTGAATACATGAAAGTATCAAACTTGTGGTACCATTCCCTAGGTACCTACTCAAGGCCACAATGACTCTTTCTCAACTTGCACATTAGGTATTCCGTGCCATTTTTCCCAAATCCCTTAGGCTACTACGTATAAATCTCATCATGCAGGTCTCCGTGTAAGAAAGCTATCTTGACAGCTTTTTAATAGAGATCTAGATCAAGTTATACAACCAAAGCTAAAACCAAGCATAGTGTAGTCATCTTGATGACATGGGAGAAGACCTCATCGAAGTCAATACCATGCTCTTGCTTAAAATCCTTAGTAACCAAATTGTCCTTATAGGCTAGCTTAGGGCATTTAGGGGCACTCTTCAACTTATACACCCGTTTGCGTGGCAAAGCACTTTTTCCATTAGGCAAAGTAACCAAATCCCATGTATGATTTTTCTGCAAAATGAGATATACTTGGACTCCATGGCCTTCTTTGAAGAGTGATTATCACCTCTGCACATGGCCTCATCATAGGTAAGAGGCTCACCATCATATTTGTCGCCATAATATAATCCATAGGGGGTGCACATTGATCAAGGATGACTCTATCTCTAGTAGACCACTCCAAAATAGGTTGTGGGGCCTATACATCCTATCTAATATTAGGGTTTTGGGCCACTAGAGCATCAGCTATTATAGGCTGTTTAGCTAACTATACATTAATAGGAGGCTCCTCTTGAAATATCATCTTGCGTATCTTAACAACCTGCTTAGGCTTCTTATGTATTTTCTCCTCATGGAAAACAACATCATAGTTGTGGATGACCTTCTGCACATATGGATCCCATAGGCGATAGGCCATCTCACCTACATCCCTATAACCAAGAAAGATGCATTTTACAGACTTAGGATCCATGTTATCGCTCTTGTCCTTGGAAACATGGCAAAAAGCCTCATATCCAAAAACACACAAATGAGTATATGATGGAGATTTTCTAGACCATACCTCCTATGCAACCTAACAAGCAATAGTAGTGCATGGGGATTGATTAATCAAATGTATAGTAGTGGTAACTACCTTAGCCTAATAGTGTTGTGATAAGCTGCTTGGCTAAGCATACTACAAACTTGCTCCTGAATTGTCCTATTCATGAACTTAGCCATATTATCATGGGGTGGGGTGTATGAGGTGGTTAACTAACACTTAATACCCCTCTTATCACAAAATTTCTCAAAGGTTTTAGATACATACTCTTCCCCATTATTAGATCGTAGTAATTTTAGCCTAAATGTAGCCAAGACTTCTGATTTTTGCTTTATGGGGTATGCCTAGAACTTATATGAGTAATTATCAATGAAAGCAACGAAATAACTCATGCCATCTAAAGACTTGCAGAGCATAGGTCCACAAACATCAAAATAAGCAAGAGCCAAAGGCCCACCCATGTGCGTTAATGTCACATTTCTTATGTGAACTATAGGTCTATTTGCCATAAAGACAATGATCACAAGAATCAAAACACTTATAGTCAAGGGGCAGAAGATACTACAAATGGGTAAGCAATTTCATTCTCTTTAAGGACATGCCCAAGGTTATGATGCCATAACGATATATGTGATATTGCAATCACTACCAAAACATGGTTGATAGATTGAGATACAAGTAAGGAATAAAGAGTGCTAGACTTGGCACCTCGTGTCAGGACAAGATTCCCATAGGTGAACTTCCATGAGGAATCACCAAAAGAGACATCATAACTTGTATCATCTAACTATCTAGTTAAAAGTAAGCTTTTAATCAAAGCAAAAACATGGCATACATCATGCAAAGTAAACATAATGCTTGAAGAAAATTACAGTTGCACATCTCCAATACCAAGAATATACAATGACATGTCATTACCCAATTTGGTAGATCCTATCATATTGTAATAGAGTGGAACCAATCTCAGGATGATGTGGGGTGTCATGAAATGAAGTCCCTAAATGAAGTAGCCAACACTGAGCACATGTAGATTGAAAGGTGAGAAGGATCGAAGCTTGCACGCGAGAACTATGGCGGGAGAGCAAGAGCAAGAAAGAGAGAGACAAGAAATGGGAACTCCAACAGTCACAATGTGTGACCGAGCCTTCCTTTATTCAAATTGTCACTAGAAGAATAAAGAATAAAGTGACGGTGATGGGTGTCTGTCACCTGCAGTGTGCAGTGGCGGTGACTGTCAGTGTAGTAATACACGGGCAGCTAGGACAAGGCACCTTTACCCCCAACAACCTCCCACCTAAAGGCGAATCTGCCCTAGTGAGGAGTGAAAAGAAAAAGAAAAAGATAATACAACATGTACACATGTACAACAGGATGAGGAAAGACGTCATCTCATCCCACACCCATCAGCCTAGGCAAAGCGCTTTGTAGAGAGGCTTTTCTTGAGCAGATCTGCAGGATTCTGGTCAGTCGAGATCTTGACAAGATCAACAAACTTGTCCTCAATGACCCCACGTATGAAGTGATATCTCACCTCAATGTGTTTCGTCTTTGCATGGAAGACCGGATTCTTGGCTAACTGAATAGCACTCATAGAATCTGAATGCAGTGTAGGGATAGCATCAATACCAAGGTCAGCAAAACCAAACGACCCAACCAAATGGCCTCCTTGCAAGTCTCGGTGGCTGCAACATACTCAGCCGCTGTAGTAGAAAGGACCGTGCATTTCTGCACTCTGGACATCCAAGAAACAGGACCTCCAACATAGGTGAATACATAGCCGGAAGTGGACTTCCTACTATGTGCATGTCCTGCATAATCAGAGTCAGTGTACCCCACGACTCCTATATCATGGCTGCCATAGCATAGGCACATATATGCAGTGCCCTTCAGGTACCTCATGATACCCTTCACGGCATCTCAATGCTTCTTGCCAAGTGTAGCCATATAGCATGCCACAACACCAACTGCAAAGGCAAAAGGTGGGAACTTCCACAACTCCCATCCCCACAATTGTGACGCCACCCACTAACTATACGATGAGTATGTCACAGAGCTACTCCCTCAGCTAGAGAAAGCCAAGGAGGAAAAGAGAATAGTGGTGGCTAAGTTGAAAGCCAAGAAAGAGTCAATGGTGGCCTTCCAATTGGAAAAAACCCGACAAGTGGCCATGTACCAAAAGGAGATTAGCGAGCTAAAAGAAAAGCTAAGTACCAAGGAAGAAAAGGAGGAAACCTGGAGAAAACAGCTCGGAGATGAGAACTAGGAACTGGTTGGACTACAACGTGAATATAAACTCTTAATAATGTAGTATGAGGACTTGGAAGCTCAACTAAAGAGAGTCCAACTAGGCATGGATGAGCTCATTGCAAGAGAAGTAGAAAGAGATCAGGAAGAGGAAGAGCATCACCGAGAGGTCGAAGACCCGATAGTAAGGGTGATGCTAGAGATAAATGAGTAGGAGAGGTTGGAGAGAGAGATCGAGCACCTAGAAAAGGAGAAGGAGGTGATAACTCAGAAGTGAAAAGAATAGGAATCGGCAATAACTACCCTAACAGAAAGGCAGGGGGAGAGCTTTGGGGAGATGACGAAGAGAGCATAAGAGTGGGTAGCCTGCAATGAAAGGAGGATGAAAACCTTGGCACGCCGTCTGGCTCAAGTGGAGAAAGACAAAGTACTCATTGAAAGAAGAGTAAAGGCTGCCCAAGTGGGATTTCAAACTCAGCAATGTGCCTTCTTGAATACCTTACTCGATGTCACACAATAAGAGGAAGTACAATCCATAGAAATCGTAAAGAAGGAGCTAGAGATAGCACGCATGGCCCTAAGAGCAGGCTTGTAGATGCCACCACGACCCGTGGGAGTTGGCCTTAGCCTTGAAGAGCAACACCACTATCTCCTGATGGCAAGCCTAACCCCATAAGAAGTTGACACACTTGAATTCACAGAAGGGGCATAGCAAGAGCCAAGGCAGGAGGAGGCGGCTGAAATGAACTTTGAAATGGAACCGTAGGAGGAAGAGCTTGTCCCACCGCCTCCTTCCCCACGACCAAATGAGTAGCAACAAGCAAATACCTCCGCAAAATGAAAGGTGGCACTAAGAGAAAGGAGAAAACAAATGGTGGAAGAAACAAGAAGAAGATCGAATGCTAGAGGAGTAATAGCACCACCTGTACCTATCCCACCGTGCAAGGACGAATCCCTAGCAAGCTTCCATTGCGACCTTGTGATCTGGAATAGCAAGAAATGGCTAGGAACCCCTTCAATTTTAATTTTCAATTCCCCACCACCCTTCGTAGAGTTTTGCCCATCAAGGTGGTGGAGGAGGTGATTAATATCGGAGGCAAGCTCGAGGAGAAATGGTTGAAGAAGAGAGAAAAAAACACCACTCTATGGGGCATTGAAGATGTTGAATTTTGGCAAAACAAAGTTTTTGAAGTGTCAAGGTCTGTGCCTGGTTATGAATGCCAACCTACATGGAGAAGGCAAATCTGTGACATCAACATGGACACTTGGATGGCCTTTTGCAACACTCAACCCTTCGAGCGGAACAACCCAACATTCATGCCATACCCTCGAAGGGAAGGAGTGGATTTGACCCCAATGTCCACGGCCGCTATGACTTCCTAATCATCTATAATCCGCATTGTACTACATATGTAGATGCCCTTATTTTCACATCAAAAAATTTGTATGATACCATGGTTCGCTTCATCAATGAATTCTCTTCATGCCCTAACCCCACCTTTATTGCCACCTGTAATTACCTTAGATTTCTTAGGATACTCGTTAGGCAAGACCCCACTTCACAAGAGCGTGACCTTCTAGCCCTCCATTTTGATCCTAACTCTATAGAGAGTTGCACAATGGCTTGATTAATGATGGGAGTTGCACTACTACCTTCATTTTTCTTAGCTCTTTTAGAGGATATGAATGATAGCCGCTTCACCCATTGCAATCATCCATTCCTCTCCACCACCACCCTTCAAGTCTACCTAGACCTCAAGGGGTATCTCCAAAGCCTCTAATTCCTTAACAAATTTGTTAAGCCTCCTTCTCCACCTCACACCAATGACAAAGACCAACTTCTGTCATGACTATGTAACTCAAAAAAAAAAAAGAGAAAGAAAGAAAGAAACGACAAAAGTACAAAACAAAGAGAATGAAAATGAAAAGAGAGAATCGCATGAAGACAGTGCGAGGTGCACATAGACCACAGTCACTGCACCTAGGGATTATCAAGCTAGGCATGTCTAGTGACCTCGATTGGCCGGCTCCATGTTGTGGCTCCGTGTCGCGGCTCCGTGTCTAACCCCTTAGCCATTTTTTATTCCCCACTATACATGCTTAGGGCACCTCAAGGGCAAGACATACCTAGGGAGGTAACACTCACCTACTTAGACATGTCTCCCTAAGCCGCAACCAATGCACCTCACTTTTGCACGCACATGGTCCTCAAGTGTGGGATATCACCCAGGCTTGCCTATGGTTGCCTATGGTCACTTGCCTGTGGTCACGACCTAGCTTCCTATTCCACCAACACAAGCAGATGCACTACACAATGAGGTAGACACTTCCCCTAGGTAGAGCACGTCTTCTCTTTTCATGTACTCCCCGATGCTACAACCACCAACATCGAAGGCCTCGCCATCCACTCAACATACGCTTGGTCTCCAACAATGCAATCATTGCCAAGCTCCTCAACCACTACCAATCAACACAAGGCTCTCATCCACTTAGGCAACCACCCTTTGAAGCACCAGATCCTCAATAACAAAGCTCTGGAAGTGCCATGGGACTATGGCACTTGTCTAGGAGGGGGGTAATGTTAACCCTAGCTCAAGACGAAAGAAAAAGAAGTAAAATGCGGATGAAATGGAAGAAGAAAGACTGAGAACAAGCAAAGGCGCAAGGGTGGCCTCTAAAATCAAGTTAAAGGAAAAAGCACAATTGTAGGTGAAAGGTGCCCCAAAAATTTTATAAAAGAGCGCTAGGCTTCCTCCTGTGAAAATTGTAAAAGGGTAGATGGGCATAGGCTAAAGAAATAGGCCAAGTAGAAGGGAATGGAAAAGAGGACCTTGCCCACAATGGCTGGTCATGTAAAAAAGGGGATGGGTGCCCATGGGATTTTAGGGCATGTATATAAAGTTCAAAAAGTGAATGAGAGCTCATTCTTTGGTGTGTGGCAATAAGAGAAACTTCTTCTTCTCTTCTTCCCTACTCTTTGCTTGCTTGTGTGTGCTTGAGAGAGGGAGCGTGAGAGTGTGAGGGAGTGAGTGTGTAAGGGTCAGGGATCAAGGAGGTAAAGCTCTTCACTGTCTCCTCTCTTCTTCTTCTCTTCTCTTCTCTTCTCTTGTCTCATGTGCGGCTATGGAGGATGGAGCTTGGAGGTGGAAGCTTGAGGATGCTTGAGGATGCTTGAGCTTGCATCAAAAATCATGGAGCTATTGGTGTGGTTAAGGAGGAGGCAACTCATTCGAGCATCGTTAGGTAAGCTCCATACATCCCAATAGGATCAAAGGTGCATCGACTAGGTGAGAGATAGCCATAGGTGCTCACTTGAAACACTTGAACGAATAAGCGGTCCATGGGTCTTGGTGGTTGAGCTTGAGCTCACCTCTACAGCATTTAATGATGGTGTCATGAACTTTCAAGAGGATCAAAATTACACAAATGAAGCCCATAATTTTGAGAAAATAGATGAAAACTTAAGCATTGGGATTGCTTACAGCACACACCAAGAAAGGGATGACACACATGTACATGCAGCGAGTGATTACCTTTATTATCAAAAGAGTTGGGACATGTGAATGAAAGCCTTTCTAAGGATTTGAAGACTTTGAATGAAGACTTAATATGTATGAATCAAGGTTTGTTGCAAGGGATGGCACAAGTAAACAAATGTATCTCTGATTTGAAGCAAAGCAAGAAATCTTTATTCCAAGAACTCATTTCAGCCATAAAGAAATTTGGGAGCAAGCCACAAAGGGAACCTCAAACCATTAGAGATCCACACACAACCCCTCTTGTTGGCAATCTTTTCCATCCAAACAAAAAAAATTCTTAGCTAGCTATGCATACTTTTGAAAGGGGAGAACCATCTAGAGTGAGAGGTAACCATCACCCTTCACAAATCCATGGCATTCATACCGCAAGGCCTCAGTTTACCAGCCCAAAAGATATTCTTAGACATGAAGGGGAATAAGGTAACAATGGATGGGATAATGATTATCATGGATGCAGCCCCTTCTACAAGTCTTTTTACCATCAGCCCTTAAATGTACAAAAAGGAAATGCAATCAAAAATCAAGTTCATGAAGGTGGAAGATATATGATGAGAGAAGATCAGCCCATGATATGTCAAACAAAGAGCATGTTTCAAACAGTCAACCCTCATCTCATGGTTTTGGACCACCTCCTTTTAGGCAAAACTCTTGGAACAAAATTCATGAAAGCAACATTCTTATGGGCAGTCCCATCTTACAAGGAAAAGGAGTATAATAAAAAGATCAATATCACTAATTTCAAAGGGGATAACGCTTCACATTCGAAATGGGAGGAGTGGATTAATAAGCTTAAATTGTACTTCACCCTTTATCCTAGAAGTGAATAAACCAATATTTATTTCGTAGCCCATCATCTTGAAGGTTATGCCTATACTTGGTGGTGTTATATGCATAAGATTAGGCAAAACTTTCTCACTTGGGAGGAGTGCAAGCAAGTAACAATTGATGTTTTTGTTTCTCCTTTGGAAAAAGAAAGACTCCAAAGAAGATGCTATACATATGCTCAAAGAGGAATGTCCATTAGAGACTACTCCTACACCTACTTGAATCTCTCCACGTATGTTGAAGGCATTTTAGATTTTGCTAAGCTGAATAAATACATTTTTTTGTCTTGACCCTGCCCTATCATCGAAGGTAGGAGCTCAACTACCATTGGCTAAAAGATATTCCTTGAAATATAAGAGAGATGTAGGAAATTTCCAGCAAAGGAATGTGGGCAATAATTTTTCCAACCAACAAACAAGATATGGGCAAGTTTTTAGCCAATCAAGAGACACTATAAAGAAAGAAAACAAGGGGTTAAAACAATCAAAAAAGTTATACATCAAAGTGCCAGCTTTTCCATTGTTTATGCCTCTAAACATGGTGGAAATTATACACAGAAACATGGGAAAATTTTCAAAAATATGGTTGAGATAAGAGGCAATTTTTCTAGAGCAAAAAATGCTCCTAAATTGTCCCAAAATGGTTCTAATAGCAACTTCCTCCCTCACGAGACAAGATTATAGAAATGCATGCCAAAGGATTATGTTTCAAATGTGGGGAGAAGTGCTCACAAGATCATAAGCTGAAGTGCAAAGCCAAGAATTCAAAAATCAATATGGTGATCGCTCAAGATGTTGAAGTTGAAGAAGAAGAGGAACACAAGGAAAATCTATGGCATATTGATGCTTACCCAATAGTCAATGAAGTTCATGAAGAAGAGGATGCCACTAATGAAGGATTCTATGATCCCATGGACAGGCGGATTTCCATTTGATCCGGGTGGCACTCATGATTCTCATGCTTCCTTGTGTACTATTTCACACGATGCATGGATCAATGCAAAGGGAAAATGTAATGAAGCAAATTATCAACATAAGAGTTGAAGCCTACTCCAAATATAAATCTTGTAAATACTTGAGCCAAGAGAGAGGAGGGCTTTAGGGTTTAGCATAAAAAGGCAAGAAGTGCTAAGGTAGCATATTATTCTTTGGCACTATCACTAATTTTCCAAATCTTCTTGTCTTTCATCTTCTTGTACTTGGTTTGCAGCTCATGGCTACATTGTGCTATGGTAATAGAAGATATTCCATAGCACGGCCATGCTAGGATCTCAGTTTGGTATATTTCTTGTTATATGTAGCTTAGAATACTTTGATTTCTTATTCATCTCCATTGTTAGATCAGTCTTTCTTTACATTGGTATCAAAGCATTAGTTTAGATCCTGTCAAAAGTCATTTTCGTGCATTAGATCTAGTTGCAGTGACTAGGGAGTGAAAACCGGAGTTAAAAATTAGTCACAGGAGTTAGTTATTCCATAACCGTGGTCAGACATGGAGATCTGTCACAAACTATGACTAAGGTGGAGGATCTTTGCATTACCCTATCAACAATGGCAGCGGCGGGCTACAGCCCCACAAGCAATAGCCAACTTGGTAGGTCGTAACCTCATTTTGGTCCAAATTGAGAAGAATGGAAAAACCATAGGTAACCGAGGTTAGAATGGGGTTTAGTATATGTTACTTTTGAGAGGGAAAGGGGTTACTCTTGCAAAACAATCTTTCTATCTCCCGCCCCACCTTCAACCTCCATAGCCAAAACCTCCATCCTCTCTCTCTCTCTCTCCCCCATGATCTCTACTATCAAAATGGACCTGATAGCTTAAGCCTCCAAGCTCTAAGCTTCCCATTGACTACTCAAATGGCTTATTAGCCACCTCTTGATCTCATAGTATTTCAACATGCACTCACGCTGCCTGTGCCAAAAATGCAAGGTGCTGTACTGCTCATGATCATGAAGATTTTTGAGCTCTCATAGCTCATCTGAAGCTTCTTATTGATCAACTACAATGCCTACTTCAACCTATGGAGAGAATTCAACCATTTTTTCCCTCCCATGATTCTCATAAAGCCTAACAAGTACTTTTATGGACAGCAAGCAAAATCTTGGCAAATTCTCTTCATGATCAAGGGGATTTTGACAAATACCACTTCCTGAGACCTCTACACAAAGGATAGAACCAACATTACAAGGATTTTCCATCACAATTGAAGAATGGAGCTGATTCTTGGAGGTACCATTGAAGGGGCAGCCTATGCTATTTCAAGAGAAGCAATTAGTGGATTCTTTTCCAACTTTTGAAGTCTTCTTGAAGCCTACTTCACACCTAGAAGAGCAATCATCAACTTCTAATCAAGAGGCATCCATATTGAAGCACTCCTCATCAAATCTTGGATTCAATGGTTCATGGGAGTACTGTTGATGGAAAATCTTGATCAAGAAGTGGGACATTATCATTGGAGAGCTTAATTTGGACTTTCTTGGATCATTTGAAGCTAAAGACAAGTCATCTTTGTGAGAGGTATCTACATCAATCACACTCTTCACATAGAAGTATAAGAGGTACTTTCAATAATCTTGAATCTCTCCCTTTCGAATCCTATTGTTAAGCTAATCCAATTGATGGAAGAGGGATTAAAATGATTTCGAATTCCAATCATTTTCTCAAATGCATTTCACAAATAATTCATAGAGCTATCTTAGTGATAATCACTACTTGATCACTTTCATTCACTAAAATAATCACTCTCAATGCCTCTAATTCTCATCCATTTTGCCCTAACCTTGACATTGAATTATTTTGCCTCTTGTTTCATTGCCATGGAAAAAATTTCCCAATGGTGCCATGAATGAAAATTTTTCCCAATGGTAAGTGAAATAAAAATTGTAAAGTAGTGAGTCACTATTGTAGGTATTCCTTACTTATCCCCATTTCATTTTCAACCCAATTCCATTCAAGTTCTTGCATATCATGAAATGGCAATCAAATTCCTTTCAATACATGAATTTCATGATGTCTTCTTATCCTAGCATTGAACTATCATTCTATACCCACGAGGAAAAGTGGATGCCAGGTGAGTTGGTAGGACAAAAGAGAGGTGACCCTCCCCTACCGATGAGGACCCTGAAGGGGAGCACAACCCGGCTTGAGAGGAAAATATACACACCCCTCAAGTTTTGGATCCCATGCATTTAAAGTTTAGATGCAAGTTCCATTTCAAATGCACAAGAATTCAACCTATAGCATGATGTATTTGGCACATGATATATGGGTGGCAAATATATGTGACAAATGTATGGAAAAGGCAGGACAACATGCAAAAGGGGAAAATGTATGACAACATAATGCAATGCAATTGGAAAATTGGGACAGAGTTATACTGAGCAAGATGTATGTTACTTGTGGCATTCATACTTTGGGTCAGCATTAAAGAGTTGGGAGAGGGTATGCAAACAAGGTCTCATTGATTGGATCCCTATCTTGTAGTCTACAGTGGGATTATTCAACCATTTTGTTTCTTGCAAAGGTCATTCTCAGTTTTGCAATTTTATGGAGTTTCTTTGTAGGTCTACATAGTTGGTACATGCATGAAATTGATGGTACAAGTCATTAAATGACCAAAACAGAACATTCACAAGTTGCAGGAAATTCTAGACAGCTATAGTAAATTTCTTACAGAATTTTATGTACTCAACCATTTTCAATACTTGATAGTTCATTTGAAAGGAGACATCCTAAGCTTTAAAGAAAGCCAAAATTTTTGTCAATTTGGATCACTAGAGCTCAAGATATTTGAGTTTTCCTAATATTGTACATCTAGGACAAGACGTCACCTATGGCTAAAATAAAAGAAAGGACCCCATTATGGACATCATTAGTGAAGGTTTAAGGGACTATCAGCTAGATAGAGAGCCTAAAGCTTCACAAGAGGCTATTTACCATGAGAACCATGATAATGAGGAGCTAGAGATTAGTTCAACACATGCTACAGTAAACAATCAAATGAATGGGATTGGCTAAGTCAGGCAGCATTGGCAAGCTTATGGCTCTCTTGAGTGAGAGGATATTACCTCTACAAAAATTCCAAATGCTCCAAGTCCTCCCATTGTTGAAGAGCAGCCAAAGACCACAACTCCCAAGGTTGTTGGACATTATGAAGTTGGAGAGCCATTAAAAGCTCAACGCTCTCATTTTTTGCCTCAATTTCAGCCCCTTTATCAACCCAAGACCTGCATTAGCCCTCGTGGATAGGATTTGGAAGATAAGACTCATGCTAACTCAAGGCTTGATGATGACACACATGGATGCCATCCTTTTACAAGTATTTTTATGGACAACCATCTACTATCCCTAAATCTACACATGAAGAAAAAGCTAAAGAACAAAGGTCTTATCATGGTCAAGCAAGTGGAGGTAATAATTCTCATGGGCAGCACCCTTACAATGGACATGGTCATGTAAAATTCTTATGGACAGCAACATCATGTCAACAATAATTATGTATATAATCAGCCCTCTAAACAAGGCCCTCGTTCAAATCAGTTTTGGCCTCATCAAATGAGTGGACATCAACCACCAATGAATGCCACAACAAATATACACTGTCTAATGTATGGACACAAGTCTATGGAAAGCCTCATGTTATTAGCAACTCTTTCTTTCCGCCACAAGGACATTTTAATCAGCCAAATGGGTTTGCAAATATTCATGGACAGCAACAACCATATGTCCATGGAACATGGAGTAACGATGTTCAAAGGCAAAATTCTTTTGGTCCAAACTTTTATGGATAGCAACACAATAATGGCCAATCTCATCAATATGAGTGGGAATACAATGAGAAAATAACGATTTCTAATTTAAGGGTGAAAATCCATCCCCTACAGAATTAGAAGAATGGTTTGACAAGCTTGAGATGTATTTTTCTTTGTATCCTAGACCGGAGAATGCCAATGTTAAATTTGCAACCCTACATTTGGAGGGATATGCACACACTTGGTGGTGATACAAGTCAAGGATTGGTAATGAATTCTTGACATGGGATGCATTAAAGAGGGCAATGATTGAAGTTTTCGTATCTCTTATTGAAAAAAACAAGTTAGAGAAGAAGTAGTATACTCTTGAGCAAAGGGGATTATCGGTTAGAGATTATTCTAACATATTCCTTAACCTCTCCATGTATGTGGATGGCATATCCGACAATGCCAAGCTGAATAAGCATATATTTGGGCTTGAATCTTCTCTATCTTTGGAAGTGGGAGCTATGAAACCATCCTCTTTACAACAATTGCCATACAATTGGCTAAAATATATGGTAAAAAATACAAGAGTTTTCAGCAAAGAACATGGCAACATTTTTAGCCAAACCAGTCCACTAGAAGAGCTGCAAATTACGGGCAAACAAAGACTGAATTTCACCAAGGAGGGAAGCCAAAAAATACATACATCAAGATTCCTATATTTCCTACTATTTATGTATCAAAATAGGCAGTAATTTTAGATTTAATGTTGAAAATAGATCAGATGGAAAGAGGACTGAAATAGGTGGAAAAAACTCAGCTTCTATGGTACAAGGAAAGCATGTGTCTAATGACAAGCTAAAGGACTTGTATGTGAAACTTCAAATGTGGGGAGAAATGGTCTCCCAACCACAAGACAAAATGAAAAGCCAAGAATGTCAAGGGGACCCTGAACAGTCAAAGCACGAGAAGTATGAGAAGCATCCACATTCTTCCTATTGATCTCTTTTGTTAGGAGTGCATCCTCTACATTAGACAATTTCAGCCTATTCTCGAGCATATTTGCACACATAACAGTACGGAATATCTCCCAAGACTCAAGTAGTGTAGCCAATAGAACAAAGGTGGAAGATTGTCCTTAAAGTCAATACCTTGCAGTGACAGTTGGCCAATGATAGCATGAAACTCACTCAAATATTGAGAAACACTAGTACCTTCCTTCATATGAAGGTCCATAAGTTGCTTTAGCCAATACATCTGAGAAGCAGAGCTTTACTTATCATAGAGATTGCGGATTTTCCCCCAAAGATCCCATATAGACTACCAATATGTGACAACATTATAATAAACTTGCTTGTTGAGAGACATGATAATCGTGGACCTATAAAGCTCATCTAAGTCATCTCATACATCCTGATTGTAACCTTTATGCTTAATGCTTTTTCATTTGATCAGTCAAATCTGAGAATTCTGCACCAAAACTTGCCAAATTTGGGTCTTCCAATAGCCATAATTCTTGCCATCCAACTTTTCAATGTTTAAGATGGCATTGTCATTTGAATGACCAACCATACTGCAAGAAAAAAAAGGCACAATACAGACCAAACAAACTGCTATAATACTTGCAAACAATGTCGAAACCATTGCCAAAATAAGTTGAAAACAAGAGATACGGGCCAAATAATGAGCTATCCACAAACTATGACCAAAATATCATCAAATGGAGGAGACTACTCTCATAAAGAATACATTAGTCTGCAATTACAGCATGTTGAAAATGAGGTATAGCATACTTAAGCTCACTGCCAAATAAAATCCAAAGCTCAATGTGACATCCAAGTGTTAAGTAGGCAGCTCCCACTGGAACAAAAGTCAGATGCCAAATGAGCAAACAAATCTCAAATCCTCATGTGAGTGGCATCCAAGCATCCAAGATACATCATGTACATAGTTAGGAGTATAAGACCCAATAAAAGCTTCAAGCTCGTAAAGTCATAGACCTCTAAAGCATCGGATGAAGTAACTAACAACTAATGTCAAATGTCCTAAGCTCAAATCAAGTCTCAAATGCATTCAATAGCATAACCAAGCATAGAGCTTCAATGTTATGCACCAATACATCTAATAGAATGCATGAATAGCATGAAAGAGAATTAGGCATAGGCTATCCCTGTTAAAAGCTTGTTGTCTATATGTACAAGAGTAAAATGACAGTCAATATTAGGGCCAAAAACACTTCAAAAAATGCACTTTTGTTAATCATGGGATTAAGGAAAGGGCCAAAGAGAGTTTGCCATGTGTGCAAGAATATGGTATTCTTGTCTCCTCCTTTTTGGAGATAGTAGAGTCGACTCTGTGGTTCTCTTCTCTCTTTTAGCCAAAATCTCCAAACTTTGACATGTTTTGATGGTCCCAAAGTCCTTATTTAATTATAAAATCTGACAAAACCGGTTATGATAATGATGTTGTGAAGTTAATACTAACTTTTTTGAAAGTCGGGAGCTTTTGGCGCCCTGACTACATTTTCATTAGTCCTTTCACTATTTCTTCTTTGTTCATTTGTCTTTCTCGGTGAGCTTCTTTCTTTGCTCATTTGCCTTTCTCAGTGAGCACTTTTCTCTACGATTTCAATCTAAGTATGACATCCAAAAGGCGCCTGTCTCATTTAGTAAACTCCTGCACTGTCTATGGCAAAGGAGTAGATGGAAAATGGGAGCCCAAAACCTTTTGCATAAACGATTGGGTGACCATGTTGCCCTCTTGCAAAGGCTCTCACAAGGTCAAAAGAAGAAAAACAGAGGATATAAAACATCACTGGAAAGGGCATATCATTGCTTTCAAAATTACACATGAAGGGTGGTTAGTTAAAGTGCAACATGTTTACATGGCCAAGGATATGCACTTATCTCCTAATGAACATGTTTGCCAGCAAACACATTGTAAGTCTTAAGTTGATAACATATTTTATTTTATTTTAAATTTAAGCAAGTATTAATATTGAATTCTTTGTTGTAGATATATTTCCATCAACAAGTATTAAATGGCAACCTATGGAGAGTTTGAGTGGAACTTTGAATGTGATTCATAAGGCGTTCGCAGACATTATATATGCTGATGAGACCGTCGGTTATTTCAGTGAGAGAAGAATTTTTATATATTATGTACAATATGTGGTTCCATCTAAAGAGGATACATATGGACATATCGAGGATTTGCCATTGCCAAGTCTCTCCTCTCTTATTTGGGAGGTTCCTGATGAGGCAACCATGCATAGTTTTAAATTCAAACTATGTCAAGATATTCAAAAGTCCATGACAACTGAAAGGATCTCAAGAAGAATACGCTTGTCATGGTTTATCCCCTTACATATCTTTGTGGATTGCTTCAAAATAGCAAACTTACAGAGAACAAAAGTATCTTGGCTAAGTAGAAATTTTGCAAGCGCAGAACTAGATAACATTATAGAGAAGCTTTGGAAATCTAGAGATATTGACCATAAGGGCGACACCATGAGGTGTATTGTATACCTCCAATCCTTGTCTTTGTGTTATAATATAGCACGACAAACTCTTGCTTTGGGTTTTGATTATAGGAGATACAAACTTAAACTAGGCATGTGGATTCCCTTGGATTCAGATACAGATTGCATGCCCTTCAATCTTAAGGTGCAAGTTATAGAAAAGGAGGTAAATATCACTTCCAATTGGAATCTTAAAGATGTAAGGGATACCTTGGAGATGCTAGACTGTACATCCCCAGAATATAAGCTCAAAGTAAACGGTAAAGTAGTAGGGAAAAGAGCTGAACGTTTTTTCTCTTGTATGAGTTGCTTGCCTCCAATTGTAAGCTTTGAGCCATAAAATTGAAAACATTACATTGGACAAAAAATAAGTTGTAAGATGAGTGATAGTTTGTACTTGTAAGGAGTAAAAACAAAGAAATGGAATGATTATAAAATTTGATAATAATGTTGTTGCTCAAAATCTAATAACGTTGCTCAAAACAGAATGTGAAAGATACTTATATTAACCCCATCTATCTTGAGAATCTTTGAATCTATTGTCCTACAAACATTTGAAATTACTCTCCATCCACAAGAATACACATCATTTTGTAAGGGCACTTCTTGTAAGAGAAAACTATATGGTTTTTGAGGATCGGCAATATCCTCATATGTAGTGTCCAAAAAGGTTACCACCAGCCTCCTAGCACTGTAAATGGAAACATGTTATAAAAAAAGGACAATAAATAAAATAAACAATAAACCAAAAAGTGAGGATTTTTATTCAACGCACATTTTTGCTTGACCGTGGATACCCCTAAGAGAGTTCATAAGGATAATTTCTTGAGTGAAAATATCAATATATATTAAGCTCCAATGTCCTCTACAAAGTAAAATGTTAATAAGAAATGCATACTATAAAGAAGTATACATTAAACCCTTTGCAAAATTGCATATCTTTCAACGTAAGGAAAAAAAATATGGTAGTTTGTAATTGGATCGGACGATGTGAAAAATAATTCTATGTTTGAACGAGATTTTGAAAACAATTCCACTGATAACAATGGATCAACGATACATATAATTTTAGAGATTTCTTGGCTAAGAGAAGAAATCAACGCCCTAAAACCAAAAGCAAAACCAAATGAATGTCAATTGCAATGAAAAAACAACACTATCATTCAATTAAAAAAATTTGAGCCAAAAATCCTTACCTTATGCAACAAAAGACTGTTGAATCTGACAACTAAACATCTTTCTTAACAAACATTCCTTTGTCCTCAGGGGAAATACTAAGATAGTCTTCTGAAGAAGTGCAAGAGACATTCACAACCATTTGCCCGTATACCTCATCCATTCTCTTTAGATTGACATGATCAAGGACATCGATTTTTCTCTTGCAAACTTCATCCTCTGACTCTATAGTCTCTTGTGGTCGTTCTTAATGGGTGACTTCTTTAGGTTCTTGATAGGCAGACACTTGTTCAGAGGTGGTCTTTGCAGGGTATAAATGTGTCACGTCCTCAATCACTGGCCGTTTCGCTCTCGTAGACAATTTTGGAGGAACGTTAAGGATCTCAAATGCTTTTTATCAGTAGTAGGCAAGGGCCTCAATACCTTGTCGAACCTATACCTGATTATGCTAACCATACTAAAGTCTTTGTTCATCAAAGTCATTCTATGAGCGTGGGCAGTAGCAATGTAAGCATCGTTCATAAAATCAATAAGGAAGTCTTCAACAGCCTCCTGAAGGCAAAGAATGGCTACAAGCTGCCATTTTTTTTGCATGCCAACTTCAGTGGACACCCTTGACAATCTAAAAGAAATATCTTTGACAACCCTAATAAATGACGTCTTTGGAATCACATGTTGTGTAGCTCTTTGTGCCTTCCTTATCTCACTAAAACATTTCTGAATATAAAAAAAATCTAGACTTTCTCTTTCTCTTCGGCTTGGAAGGGTCTTGTTCTCCACGGGCATAAGAGGGTCCAGGTTGCTCTGTCTGTTGAATAGGGGCTCTAAGGGAGGTTGGAAACTTAGCAGTTGTTACAGGGTAGGACTATACATGATGAAGCTTACTCTGGGCAGGAGAAGACACTGTCTCTGCACTAGATTGTTTAGATTCCATGGTAGGAGACTGAGGGCAACCAGGGGTAGGTGGGATCTCAGGGCAACAAGGGGTAGGTGGGATTTCAGGATGGAAAGATTGAGAAGTTGAAAGCCTTGTCTCCTCCTCACTCTCTTTGTTGTCTATATACACCTTCCTTGCAGTCTGCTTTGTCCTAGCCATGAACTTGTAGAAAAATGAGACTTGTTAGAACATTCAAAAACCATGAGTAAAAAATGAGACTAGTTAGAATATTAAAAAACCATAAGCAACCCAAACAGAAATAACAAATACGGTGCGATAGGAGAAAAAGCCCAGGTTTGAAGTGAAGCTCCTCGTGTCATATTTGCGTATGACCGATACGGTGCGATAGGGAAAAACCGTGGGTCAAAAATGTAACTCCTCGCGTCGTATTTGCAATAGGCAAAATGGTTTAACTGATACGACGCGAATACATTGATACGAAGTTTTGAAAAGCAACCTCTTGCACCGTATTTGTGGTGAACAATACAACGCGAAAACAGCGATAATAGTGAAGCGCGGATTTGTAGTGTTGGATACGGTGCGAAAACAATGAAGGGCATGTTTAAAAAGCACCTGCTCGTGCCGTATTTGTGGTGACTGATACAACACGACTATGTTTAAGCGCATGTTAAAAAAACAACTCCTCATGCCATAATTGCGGTGACCGATATAGGGTGAAGTTAATCTCGACTTGGCTCTATATTCGTGCTTTGGATTTGAAAAGTGAGCCACGTAAGCTACAATCGATCTTTTATAACTGCGGGGTCTGTGACACGTGGCAGTGTTTAATTGGCTAGGTTTTGCATGGGCCATCCACATGGTTGTCTACGTGGCATCGCATGTAGCAAATATTTTTCGCTCTATATAAACACAGTGGTCAGGCATTTATGACTTTTTTTGCAAATTTACAATCTTTTTAGAGTTGAGGTCCACTTTTAGTGTTTCTTATGTGAATTTGCGTGATTTTGTTTACCCCTTGATACGAAGCGAGGAGATATTGTTCTTGAGGTTGCTTGGCCGAATTCGTGTCGTATCGTCAATTAACAAATACGAAGCGAGAAGTCATCGCTCGTGAAGTGGTTGCACACTTTCGTGCGGTATCATACTTTCACTCATGTCTGAACCTAAGGATGTTGTAGGCTCCCAAGAGCAGGTAACCCCTTCTAAAAAAAGAAGAAGATCGTCATCATGGTCAACAAGAGTTTCTGGTTGTGCTACCTTCTCCCGTGAAATTCCCACAGCTTCCTCCCCTTATTCAACAGCAAGTGTGGGAATGCCTAAGAAGTCTCCAATCAAAGGCAAGTCACCATTGGGGGTTTTTGGATTGTCTCAGATCACAGAGGTTTCTCCATTTGAAAGGCTCCTAGACTTTCTTCTTCAGAATGGCATGGAGTTATCTTATTATGGAATTGCAAAGGATATTTTCAACCTTGACTGGGATATTGACCATGTATTGAACTCATGTAAGAAGTTTTTCTTGGAGGAGTTTGCTGAATTTGAAAGTCTTGCATTTTCGGTGGTTGAAAAGGATGCAAAGGAATATGTTCACATACCTATTAGGAGCTCACCTTCAGAGAAGGGTTCGTTTTCAAGAAAGTGTACATCTGCATTCTCTTGACCGGTTTTGTACGTAATTTGACGTCGAAAATGCATTTGCTGATTTAGTTTATGTAACTCTTCTTTTGATTCATTTTCGACGTCAGCAAATGCAGATCTTGTTTGTGACTCTTCTTTTTATAATGTTGCTTCACTTCCAACTTTCCCTATCAAAGACAAAGAATACATACTACTAGCAGGCATTCAAAGGCTCTTCAATCTTAGGGAGGATTATTGTTTAGCCATCATTGCAGAGGCTTCTGATGCTGCAAATGGCATTGTTGATGTCGAAAATGAATCAAAAGAAGAGTTACTTAAACTTGACATTGAAATTATGGATGACAAGTTTATTGAAGCAGGGGATGCCCTTTCTCTTTGTTTTCGTAAGGCAAAGAATGCTGAGGAAGAGTATGGGATTACTGAAGAGGAATTCCACAGCCTTCAAGACCAACTTGGAATTTTCTATTTTGGAAGAGAAGAGTTGCAATATGTTAAAGAATTGGAAGATACCAATGAGGCACAATCATCAATTAACATATGGAATCCAACTAAGCTAGAAAATGATGAAAATCAATTGGTACTATTATCTCAAATTTTGTAAGATGTATATACATTAATATGTTTGATTTAAAAATTCATTTGACATTTATCTTTTTTTACAGTTGGAGATTGAAGATTTTGATAACTTCTTGGGACGGGATAAAGGGACAAGAGTTGGTATTAGTTCACATAAAGATGTTGCACTTGGCCATTACTTAGCAAGGATTGATCCGCATGTTTTCTTGGTATTTCATAACATCTTCTCAAAGGAAGCAACATGGCCTATACTATGTATTAAGGCACTTACAAGGCTACTTGGTTTCTCTGGGGTACAATACAATGCACACAAGGTGATGCTTTTGGAGAAGACTGCGGCAATTAGGATTTTTGGTTATGGTCCTGGTTTCTTTGCTTCTAGAGTAGGATACTTTCTGGCCCTCTCATCTTATGCTTTGGCAGCAAATCGAACTGATATAAAATCAATAGTTGGCTACAAGAGAAGAAAATTTCTGCTTTATAGAGGAAATATCCCGAAAAGGCAGGATGATGTAAAGGCTCTTAAGAGCTAGCTTTGTACTTTTCTTTCTTGAATTCTCAAGTTGAAATATTCATTCTTTGAAGTTTTCATCGAAAAATACTATGAATTCTTAAGTTAAAGTATTCATTCTTTGAAGCTGTCGTTGAAAAAACCAATTGAATAGCTGTCTTATGCTTTGAAAAAAACTTATACGTGCTTGATAGTGAGATTTTTCCATGCCTTGGCCGCTATAAGTTGCAAGGGGGCCTTGCTCCTCCACAAAGTAAGGCCCATGGATATGAAGGATATGCTACAAATTCATAAGAGTAACAATCAGTTTCTGCCAATGGAAATTTTATCGAAGAAAGCTTGGATTAAATATTCTCTCTTACCAAATAAAAAGTGATGTCTTTTTCTCCCCATGCCTCCTTTATTGCCTGAACAATATTTGTAATCGAACATTTGAACTCTTATGGATATGTGTACGTTTTCATTTGTTACTTGAGGAGCTTTAGGAAGACATCAACGTGTCTCCAAACCTCCATCCTTAGAAATGCAAGTCGTGGTGTGGTTGCAATGTTTGTTGTTATCCCACATAGCTCTCTCCAATGCTCCCAAGTAATGCTCACCTGTTTTCCTGTATGGTTACCTCAAAAACGTCCAGCTTTTGAGCCTCCCATTGAGACATCAGCCAAGACATCTCTTGTTTTCCCTGAAAGTGTTAGATCTTTTCTTAAATGAACTTGACCTCCATGAAAACCCATTTTGGAGAGTAATGCCTCACATTTGTCAATACACTCATTCGATAAAGACAAAGGCTTAATTGAGTATGCATAGTCAAGATGCAACCTGAGAAGTTTATCAATAATTCTAATCTCTACATGCAAAGTACATATATGAACATTAGTAAGAGGAATTGAAAGAATTGGATCCCATATATGTTCCTTGTTTTTTTTTTAAACTTAGATATATAGAGTCTCTAGTTGGGGCTCTTTTTACAGGGCGCAAGTTGCTCCAATTTTTAGACCCAGCACTTTCCATGCAATAAATACAAGGATATTTTGCATTTGCCCCATTACATATTCCAAGCATACATTTGATAGTTTTCAAGTCAGTGCTCATACATTCCACATTAAAATTACCAACCCCATCAACAACCAACATTTCTCCTTCACTTTGAGACTTAATAATATTTGGAATACGTGTATGAGTAAACAACCATTTCAGTGTTTCATGATTCTCAATTGGTACTTGAATTGCACCAACCCACCAAATCTCCATCTCAGACTGGAACTTATGCACTGGGCTTGACCCCCACCATTGCTGTATTCCAATGCCCTGTTCATGATGCAAATGCTGACTCTTTCCATCTTTTGTCCTTTTTGAATCTGTGCTTCATCTAACTTCAAGGCAAACTTTAAAACACCGTGACATTCCTCTAACGTGAGTCTATACATGTGAACCTTTGCAATCTGCACTCTTCTTAGATCAACCCATATATTGTTAAATACATTGTATTCAAAACTAGATTTTCTTTTTGTCTTTTCATATGACATAGATGCTTCAATATGAATGTATTCCTTGAAAACTTGTGGAATCTTACGATTCATGGCAGTCCTTGCAACCGATACTCCTAGGGCTCGAGGTAACCCAAATGCAGTTATTCTATTACATTTTAGATTTTTAAACCATAATCTTGAGATAGCCTGATAACCTTTTCGACTAATGCCCACAATATCACATGTCTCTACAATTTCGTTTGGTTTTATTGTGTCCTTTAAGTCCTTCACTAATTCTTTGAGAGTTGGGCCTCTCAAATCCATATTTTGAGGTGACCTAAGAATCCTCAAAATATCATTCTTATTCATGGTCTCTTTTAAAAATTTGATTCTCTCCTCACTCTCTCGAATATTTATACCCAACATGTTGGAGACATATTTTTTGCAAGATTCAATCTTCTTTTCTTTGCTCTCTCACACAAGCTAGTTATATTTTTTAATGGTCTCTTTCTCTCTCTTAATCCTATTGGAGTTTTCTTTAAATGTGCTAACTTGTCCTGTAATGACTTATTAGCATTTTCCAAAATGTCAATCTTATTTGTAAGCTCAGAAATGCTTGTCTATGCAATAAATAATGCTTTTCTCATTTCATTCATTTGAGCCATGTATGTGTAAGATGCAGAGTATAAGCTTTTACAATACCCAAGCATCCCATTATAACCTTTCCCAACATATCTCACGTAGTCATGAATATTTAAAAAATTAGGAGGTTTACCTGTTGAAGTATACTTTGGATAAATATTTCCATCTATCCACAAATCTATATATTTCTTTCCTTGAGTTCGCAATTTGTTGACCTCCATCTCATCTGTTAGTACTCGACAATGTATACTTCTCCAAGATGAATAAATTGGATCTAGTTGGATGGTAAGTTTGTATTTGCATGTGCTCGCATTTGTATTACTTGCAAAGGTGTTGCTAAACATTTTAGTAGATCAACGATCGCAGTGATAAGAAAGTGAGCACAAAGAAGAGAATGACGAAAGAGAATGGAGAAAGAGCATGTGAAAAGAAGACGCGGGAGTAGACAAATCACGATATAAGTGGACATTTCTCGAAAATACAAATTCTCCCAAGTTCCAAGACAAAAAACAGTCGAAAAGGTAACACTGACATAAATTAAATTTGAGGGACAATTAATGGCTCAGCTTTTTGATGAATTCAATATTCTCTCATTAATCACATCTGAGCAACCAAATTTGGCATTTTCATTCTTCCAAAATCTCAACTAATTAGCAACTTAATCATTTTCTTACAAGTGCCTTTTTTGAAGCATTTTTGGCCCTAATGGATTGAGCAAAAGTGAGCTCAATCGAAGCCCAAAAGCATTCTGGGACCATGGCCAAGCATGTGGCATCAACCATAGACATCAATGTATCATCCCAAGTAGTTGGGAAGCATCAACAAGCAATAGGCTTATGCTTTCACTGATAAAATAACATTTAGCCTTGCTTATTACAGTAGTAAAAATAACAATAAAATTGAGCCAAATGTGGGCTCAAATTGGTCCAAAAGCATTCCAACACATTGGCCAAACATTCCCCAAGTGTCCATCATCAAATGAGCATCCTGAGAGCATCACATAAGCCAAGAGCATGACATTTCCAAGATAAATAGAATTCAGCCCTATTATGACAACAATGATATCTATGACAAAATTGAGCTAAAAGAGTACTCAAATTAGTCCAATAGCATCTCAAACCAATGACATATGATCCCCCAAGTATCTGGCAACAAAACATAGGTATACGGGCATCTCGAGAAGCATATACAAGCTCCAAACATTGAAGATATGGCTATCCTTATTTTATAACAATATGCTACCCTATTTGCACAATTAATAGCTAAAGCTCAAAGACTCAAAACCAATGCTCAATGTTAATGGTCAATATCGGGAGGAGTGGTAAACAATGCCAAAGTCTTTGTCCAATGAAAAAACGTGTTTGTATTCCAATTGTGAATATTGAGGTAAATACTCCGTAAAATAAGCTCAATGTAGGCTCAAGATTGCCCTGACATAGCCCCAACAGGTCCTAAGAAGTCCTAGAGTAATGAGAGCTCAATATGGACCTCAAGAGGTGGAGCTATTGCTGCCAATGGTGAAATCTTGCTATAGGTAACTCGAATGAGAGCTGAAGCAATGCCGGATTGAGCTCAAGCTCATGGAGAACGTCACTTTGATACTAGTTGTGAAGGGAGAAGCCCAAGTGGAAGCACAAGCAAGTGGAAGCAAGAGAGGTGTAAGCTATGCCGGATGGAGCAAGAGAGCAAGAGAGAGAGAGACTTAAGATGTGGGAACTCCAACAATCACAATGTGTGACCAGCCTTCCTTTTGTTCAAATGTCACTGAAAGAATAAAGAATGGAGTGACCTTGATGGGTGCCAGTCACACTGCAATGTGGAGGTGCGGGTACTGTCAGTGTTGTAATATACGGGTGGCTAGGCATAGGCGCCTTTACCCCCAATAGGTGAAAGAGTTTATCCTCGTGTGGACAACTTTTTGCATGCTTGAAAATTTGACAAATCCTTATAGGATCCTATATGTGGAAGTTTCCCTTACTTATCCCAAACCGACCTTGGTTAGCCGACCTTGGTTAGGCATGCTCCCTTCCTCTCCATCCCACTCATTGTCTCCTCTTGTCCTCTACCCATGCTCCTCATTTTTCCCTTTGCTCTCCCATCTTCTTCTCAAATCCTTATCATACAAGAGCTCCTCGAATCCTTCACATACCCTTCCCCCTCCAACTTCTTCTCCTTCTATTCATGGTTTTTATCCCCTTGCCCCTATTGTTGGAGCTCTTACTACCTAACCATTCCATTGTTTTTGTGTCTCTTGTCAATCATTTCCTTGACACGATTTCATGTTGTTATTCCCCAATAACATGTTGTGCCACCTTTGATCCCCTTGGCATTGTTGAAAGAGTTTTTCCTCATGTGGACAACTTTTTGCATACTTTAAATTTTGACAAATCCTCATATGCTCCTATATGTGGAAGTTACTCTTACTTATATCAAACCTATGTTGGTCAGTATGCACCCTTCCTCTCCATCCCACTTATCATCTCCTCTTGTCCTTACCTATGCGCCTCATTTCTCCCTCAGTCCTCCATCTTTGTCTTCTTCTCCCTCTCCTCAAATACTTCACGTATCCTTTCCTCTCCATCTTCTTCCCCTTTATACTCATGGTTTTTATCCCCTTACTCGTGTTGTTGAGAGCTCTTGCTACCTAAACACACCATTATTATTGTGTCTCTTGTCAATCATTGCCTTCACATGATTTCAACACGTTATTCCTCAATAACATATTGTGCCACCTCTCATCTCCTTGGCATTGTCAAAAGAGTTTTTCCTCATGTGGACAACTTTTTGCATGCTTGAAATTTTTACGAATCCTCATATGCTCTTGTACATCAAAGTTTCCCTTACTTATGTCAAACCTCCCTTGGTCAGCATGCCCCCTTTCTCTCCATCCCACTCATTGTCTCCTCTTGTCCTCTACCCATGCTCCTCATTTCACCCTTAGCCCTAAGATCCTTGTCTTCTTCTCCTCGTCCTCAAATCCTTCACACATACATTCCCTCTCCACTTTCTTGCCCTTTCTACTTGTGGTTTTTATATGCTTACCTGTGTTGTTGGGAGCTCTTGCTACCTAGCCATGCCATTGTTGTCATCTCACTTGTCAATCATTGCCTTGACACGATTTCATCCTATTGTTCCCCAACAACATGTCGTGCCACCTCTCATCTCCCTAGCATTGCCTCCCGAACCTTCTCCTTCTCCTCCTCCTTTATAGTCCTTCCCTCCTCCCTCTACATGTGAAAATGTGGGGTTAGTTGTCATAAGCTGATAACTTGAACATACCAAAAGTTACGTTGGCCGTGTAAAGATAGTCTAGACTTCTATATGCTAAAGGTTACTTACATTTGAATGTGAACAACAAAGTTATACAAATACAAAATACATAAGCACAATCAATTATCTAGTTTATATAGGAAAGAATCTTTTAAACCAAGATGCATTTTAAAAAATATTCCTTTGTCTTCCCTAGCCACTATTAAGACTTTCCATCATTTTAACTAAATAAGTGAATAAAACCTTGCTAGTTACTAGATCATAAAAATGAGTAGATAGATGATAACATCACGTGATCTTTGTAAGCCTTTGGAGGGATTTTTGATGCACATTTGGTACCCTCTTCTAAGTCAATCACTCTAGATGTCTATGTGAACTTTGTTTTGTCATCCATCATTTCTTGACCCTTGCACTTATTCACAATTTGTTTTTTTGGAATTTTCCCTCCTTCATGCATCTCTAACATACTACTAATTCTCAAAATAAACTTGCAATTGACCTTTGTATATGCACTTGCGCTTCATAGATTGTTCATAATATCAATTTGCTTGATTATGTCATAATCATACACACGCTAGATTTAGAAAAGCGGACCCTTTTGTCACATTACAAGTGCTTTTTGCTACATATAACAAAAAGTTCAATTAACAAACCTTGAATTTAGAGACATGTCCATTGCTGTGTCTCATGGTTTTGCTTTAGTAACATCGCTAAACACATTTTTTTAAATGGTGTCACCATCGTTCTATGAGTCCCCCAAAGTTTGGCCTCCTGCTCCTATAGAGGAAGGAAGGCTAGTAGACTCTCCTCCCATCACAAGCCATTCCACAATCCTCCTCTATGCATCTTACCCTCGGTTATGCAATTCCTTAGAATTGTAGCCCAAGGATGGTCTCCATCCAATGTTTTCACAAGGCTAAATGAGAAGGCTTCTGGCTTTAGATATCAAAGTTTCGACTCCCAAATCGTCATTGTTCCACATGGTAAATGAGCTCTTCTTTGTGTCCATGCTATAGACGCTGATGTGTGCATGGGAAGGGTGGTAGAAGCAGCATCATCATCATCATCATCATCATCACAAACCTCCATAGCCTAGAATGAAGAAGGAGCGAGAGGAGGAGAAGGAGAAGCAGGAGAGGAAGAAGAGCAGCAGTTGGAGTGAAGTGGCACCCGATGGAGTCCTCCCAATCCCTGGGGTGGACGCACTCTTCCTGGAGCCCTCTCTCATGATCTCTTCCTCCTACGCCTCTTTCTCTGCAGCCCCTCGTCTCTACTATTCCCGCTCGTTCTTCCTCTCCAACTCCCATGGCCAAGCCCCTTCCAGTACACAGGGTCCTCAACCCGAGGAGTCCTCACAGAATACCATCGACATAGAGAAGAGGAAGAAGGAGGAGAAGAATAAGAATAAGAAAAGGAAGAGATCAGCTTATTCCCTCAACGCTAAGGAGCAGCTGGCAGAGCAGCGTCACCTGGTAGCTTCATGATCGTGTTTCCCTTAATGTCCCTATAGCTGAATGAAGAAGGCATTTTGCTAGGTGATTTGAGAATTTGCCTGGTAGCTTCATAATTTTGATTCTCTAAATGTTCTTATAGCTGATTAAGAGTGATTTGAGAATGTATTTTGCCTTAGAAGCTGCATTTTCTGGTGCTGCACTAATGAAACTTGTTTTGGTATTCATTGCTGCTAAAATCATTACAATCTGCTCACAATGCAGACATATAAAGGGAATGTACCATACAACTCAAGTTGTTCTTCAAAGGGGCCAGCTCCTAGGTTTGAGTCTTGAAAAATAAATCTCAATATCAGAGTCCAACGAAGTCACTTAATGGGTATGAATGCAGGCTTCATGACAACTCCGGGGGTACTGTGTTTTACTGTGCTTTTGAACCGCTTTCTTACTTTGTCACAGGGTTGGCATAGCCCACTCTTAAGGAATCCATTCATCATAGCTTAAATAATGAGCACACCAATAGCATGTGCCATTAGTACTTTAGATACTAGTAAGTTATCATGTGACACGTCACATGAAACTAACACGTGTCATCATACTTTGATCTTCATATAATATATACATGTTATCATTATGAGCTTCAGACACTTTCATGAATCTCAACATACTTGGTCTTGCTGCATTGTTAGGCTTAGTGTTTTTGAATCATAGTAGGGTAGGGTCTTTGATTAGGCTGAAGAAGCTCTTGATGTGCATTTAACTAGGTTTTTCTAAGACAGTTCCATGTTGGAAATGCTGGCTGGCCACTTCTGTTGGTCCTGTTGAGCAATTAATATTAGGGTTTGCACTTAGACATAATATTCAAAATAGCCCCCAAAAGTAATTAGTCTAGATTTACAAAAAATAAATGGTTTTATTTTTGACAGTAGGACCAGTAGGACAAATGCACCCCCAATCCCCCCCCCCCCCCCCCCGTTATACGAGTGTTCTTTGCTTCCTATTGGAGAGAGGGAGATCACAGCACTTTGCTGGTTGCCCACAGCCCGTGCCTTTGTACACACTCTTGAGCCTTGGCATATGGATTCCATTTCCCGAGTCTATTTTCTTTGATTCCATTGTATTCTTGCTGTTCTTTTCTGTTCCTTCTGTTTACAACAATTCTATCGGCTGTTTCTCTTTGCTTTCAGCTCCACATCATTTTATTGCTGTATTAGAGCTCAACTCTCTTGGTTTTCACATAGGTTGCTGTGTGGTACTGCTGTTTCAGGTCTGCATGCATGTGTAGGCTACTCCAGACTTAGTATTTTGCTGCTAGCCTGATCCAGCTACTAGCACGGGCGTCAATTTCTACAGCTGTATCAGGAATCAAAGACTAAGTGAATACGTTCCTAATGTTTTTCTTCAAAATGACTATAATTACATATATCATCAAAGAAAACAACAACGAATTTCTAAGATATGGACGTAAGACACTATCCATAAGTTTCATGAATGTGACTGTTGACAAGAGCATTAGTTAGGCCAAAGGGCATAACCAAAAACTCATAATGGCCAAAATGTGTTCAAAATGTAGTTTTAGATACATCCTCCATGCGTATTCGCACTTGATGGTACCTTGATCTCAAGTCAATTTGAAACTATCATTCCTTCCATGGAGGGGTGGTAATAATGTGATTATAACTTAATCATAGCAGACAATAATTAATGATATGCTGAAACATAAACATTTACCAATAAATCTTGGACATTGGACATTGTTGGTCCCAAAAGTTGCGCCCCTTTCGATATTTCTTTATCTTTAGTTGCAGTTGAATTAGAATACAATGTGATTCCTTCAACCCCCTTTGCAATCCAAAAGCCCCTCGCTGTCAATAATGGCCAGCAAGTCTTCAAATTGATTTGCCCCTTGATTTGGTCGGGCAATTGGCCTTCACCGACTCCTTGGGAAATGAAATTTGCCCCAAATTCGAAGGTTGATTGATCCCTCACTTGAATCTTGCTGAGACTTAATTCTCAGCCCTGAAAATTCAAGTCTTGAGGATTCAATCTCTTGGTACACTTCTCGAGGTTGTTGTCAAACCCTAACTTCTGGTATAAATTAGGGCTTATAGCAAAGAAAAATACAATCTCTCAACCTCCAGGGATTAGAATGTTGATATCTTTGAAGCAAGATTGGGAAATGGTTGGAGAATGAGAGAGAATGCTGAATAGAGAGAAAATTCAAAATTTCGTAATGAGAAAATGGAAGAAGTCAGCTGCTCCCTTGTCTAGATAGCCATGAAAGCTATCTCCATTGATGGAACACACTGAATATAATGTTTATTTTGCTGAAACAACCCTCGAACTGCTATCACCTACTATTGTAGTCTCTTCAAGGCATGCCACTAGCTCCTGGAGAGTCTCTTGTCGGTTGGAAATGGCCTGCCAACTATTGTAGTAGCTATGACAGCCTTCTCTCTATCTCTCTCAGCTTGCACAAGGTTGGAATGACCCCCTTCTCTCTTTTTTTTTCGTGAAGGTAATTGAATTTAAGTAGTAAGTATTTACATCAGACCATCAGGTCCACATTCTCTGTGTATCTCTTACATTCTATTACATCAGACCACAGGTCAACATATTCTGTCTCTCTCACACTCTCTTTGTAGAATATTTACATGAGGCCTGCAGGCTCTCAGAACAACCTATTACATGACCAATTCTAATAAATTACGTAGAAGGAACAGCTGGAGTAGAGCGAATAATTGCCAACCAGGGAGCAGCCATATCCGGAAGAACCAGGTTAGCTGATATCATAGAAGAGATTTGCCATAACACCAATCCACGCACACGGGCCACATGCCCATGGATGCCCGATACTGAATAAAAAATAAAGGCATTGCGAGTACGCCATATATGCCATAGGGCTGTCCATCTAAGGAAATGGAATAGGCAGGAACAATCTGAAGGCAAAGAGGGCACAGAGGACATATTTCCCATAATCCACGAACGAACTAGTATGCGGTGTTGAGTCACCAAGAACCACACAAGGGAAATGAAATTCCAGATTTGTTGCGCAACAGGGCAAGAGACAAAGAGGTAAAGCAATGTCTCATCACATGTAGTACAGAAAACACGACGACCTGCAGAGATCTCTCGGGCATGGAGCACTTCTCTTGTTGGAAGACCCCCAATGAGCAGCCTCCACATTAACACTTTACCCTGATACAGAACCTTAGACTTACAAAGCTAGATAAATATTTCCCGCCACTTCTTTTTGCTATCCCTGAGATGCCATAACTTATTAACCTTCCACGTGACCCATCTCTTAGCTTCCACTATCTGATGATATATCTGATTATTTGACCTTTTCTTAAAGTCATAAGGAATCATAAACATCCAGTTACGCCATGGATCCAATGGCTGTAACGCAGGCAAAGGAGAGAACCTCTGAAGACTGTCCTGTATGGACGACCAAATGTCCTTGTATCCACGAGGCACCCTAAAGTACCAACGAATACGCCTAAAAGAATAAAGGTGGGGCTGCCCAAGAATAACACCATCACGGACTGTCTTCAACCCTAACCCAACCATCCGATTAAACTTGTCTCGTTGTAAATCTTTTTGTGGCCAATCCAACAATCTTGAGGAAGCCAATATTTCTCCTTGTAGCGAATTTTCCTCCTTACAAATATCCGGAGGACGCTAAACTGCAAAACTAAGCATCTCCTACCAGGAAGCAATCAAATGAGAAAGGAGAAAAGACTCGGAGACATTTATAGGCCTTGTAGAATTAAGCACATGCCACCAGAAAGCATGAATAACCGTGCTACCATGAGAGATGCCAGTCTTTTCTATGAAGAATTTGGCAATATTTGACCAAGGATGACACTGAATACATAGACTTTGCAAAAGGGATAGCCTTAAAGTGGCCATATGCAAATTAACATCCAACAAAGCTGCACCCCCATCCTTTTTAGAGTGGTCACATGCTGCTGGGAGATCCATACCTGCCCCAAACGATTGCCTTTCTTTTTCCACAGCATAAATCTGATAGGTTGGACCAATTCCAAAAGGGACTTCTTAGTCCAAGGCAGCAATGGCAGAAAGAACGAAATCATACTGATCATAATGCATTGAGCCACTTTTAGCCCTAACATGTAGAGGCCAACTCTGAGATTTCGAGTACATGAACCTGTCATGAATTCGGGATGCCATCCAATCCAGCAATTCATGGGGAGCAACCTCCACACCAATAGGATATTCCAAGTGTTTGATTATATTGCCCCTTGGGATCACAATTCCATTCCATCCCAAGGCCTGCAGATCATTCTCCATACAGGAGAGAAGGGTGGATTTCTGAGTATTAATGTGAAGACCCGATGCCAAAGCAAAAAGATTCCAGGCCACTATTGCCCGATTGACATTAATACGATCCGCCTTAAGGAACATGAAAGAATCATCTACCAAAGATTGGTCCACTAGCTGATCACCGCCAGGAAGAGATAAGCCAACTATCTCACCTTGAGCTGCCAACTTATCAAATAATGAGAGCATTGGGTGAGTTACCAAAGCAAACAGCAAGGGGCTGAGAGGACAGCCCTTTCGAAGAGATCGAGATAAGGCAATTTCCTCCATAATCCCTCCATTGAGAGCAATATGGGCCACATCACCCTGGCTGATGGTATCAACCAGAGAAATCATACAGGGCCCAAAACCCATTGTAGACATTAATTGCCGCAAAAATGACCGACTAACATGATCGAATGCCTTCTCAATATCGAACTGAATCATAACCACTTGCTGGCTATAAGCTTTAGCAAATCAATTCCCAGTTGCACATTCAAAATGTTGTGCATTATATTCCGACCTTTAATGAAACCGTATTGACGTGGATGAATGAGGTGCAGAAATACTTTCTGCAATTTGTTGGCAATAATCTTGGAGAAGATTTTATATAACGATCCCATAACTGAAATAGGTCTCCATTGTTTCAAAGAGGTCGGAGAGGGAACCTTGGGCAACGACTTGATGAAAGCAATCTTCTAATCTGAAGGCATCATATCAGAGTTTCACACCTGCTAACACAATTGAGTTAATGGGTCCTGAAGCAGTTGTACATGGGCTGAAAACAGCTCATTAGGAAGCCCATCCTAGCTTGGACTTTTCCTTCGAGGCAAGTGAGACAGCACTTCTTCCACTTTATCTTTAGAAATATCAGCCTCCATTAAATTCACCCATTTTGTTTTGACCTAATTACTAACCAGGTCACAAACGCATGTTCGAGTAGGGAGAACAGAATCTGAAAGAATCTCTTGTGGACTCAACAAGGCCCTATAAAAGTCAATAGTCATCCGAATAATGGAGGCAGGATCAGTCACCTTATCACCCTACCCATCCTTTAAGCGCACAATATTTTCCCGGGCATATTTTTGATGTAGACGAGCAAAAAATTTATGAGTTTGACAGTTGTTATCATGTAAAGCTTCGGCTCTGGCTAACAGTTTGTATTTTGCATATTCCTCTTCTTGAAGATATCGGACCCTGCCTTTCAGCCATTCAATGCAAGTGAGCAAGTCATCATTGGAATCCCTAGTCTGACACAAAGACAAGGAATGAGCTAATAAAGATTGAGCATGTTGCGTTTCAGCTCGAAACGAGGAAGCATGTTGAATACCATATTGTCGGGATAACGCTCGTGCATTATCCCTAAAAACCGCCCATGCTTCCATCCCTCTAAATAGGACCTTCGAGCTAAAAGAAGCTATCAGTTGTTGAACAACTTCCAAAAACTGATTTTGTTGCAAAAAAGATTGATTAAACCGAAGAGGCAAATGGGCAAGGAGAGCCTTGAATGCATGAATAGGTTTGTGGCTCATTTCCAGGACCAAAGGGTAATGATCTGAGAGAATATGTTGTCTTTCTACCCGCATATTAATGACTGCAGGAAGAAAGGAGTCATTTTGGGAGATGTAGATCCTATCCAGTCTGGCCCAAGTATTTGGATGCTGAAAAGAACGATAAGTATATCCGGCTTGTGATGGATACATCCAGGACCACATGTCCTGTTTCAAAGATGCCGCTGCAAGAGCATCCCAAGCTTGTCGCTCAGGACCATCCATAACCGAATGCGGAGAGGTTGCTTGATTTGCAAAAACACATGCATTAAAATCACCCATAACAAAGCCTTGACGAGCCAAGGCAAGGCAGTGCAGGTCATCCCAAAGCTGACGATGTTCCCTTGCATTAGAAGGAGCATACATGCCTACAATCCCCAAAACCTCCAACTCATAACATATTTCTAGGATCAGAAATCGGTTGTGGGTATCTTGAGAAACCAATGCTGGTTGTAGGGAGGATTTGACAGCCAACATGACTCCCGATTTATGCGGAGCACGACCACTAAAAAAGACCACATAATCCTTACACGTAAGAGGATCCAGCCAAAGAATGCTGTTTGTGCTCCACAGCACAAAAAACATCCCAATTTCTAGCAGGCACAACTTTCCACAACCGATACTGCTTGCTGTCCGAAGAAATACCTTTCACATTTCACAAAGCAATTTTCATGATCAATCAAAAATAAGAAAGACTACTAAACCATCGCTTTCCCTTTCCCTTTTACATCAATAGTCTTGGCAACTTGGAATCTCTCCATTTCAATACGGATAACATCTACAAGATCTGCCCTTTGCAGACCTGCAATTGAAGCTTGGGACGGAAACTGCAGTTGTTGGGAGTGGAAAACATCTCGAGGAGGTACAAGCACTCCATGAGCATCGAATCGCAAGGCTGAATCAAAAGTCCTTCTATCTTCCACTGCCGGAGCATGCAAAGATTGAGGTTTCATATAAAACCCCTTACCTCTACGTTGGAAGGTCTGAGTGATTGGGGGAGGCGGAAGATGGGCAGGATTCAATCGAAAATCTTGCCTAGCATTACGATGAACCACAATGACCCAAGAATCCTCCCAAGGAGACAAATTCTGCCCAACCGCAATTGAAGGACGCTCCCCACCCTCGTGAGGAACATTCTTCTTGCCTTCCTCATGATCTTGTTGGGGAAGCTGCTTTGGCCTTGTTGGGGAAGCTGCTCTGGATCAGGTACTGGTTGCTAAATCATCTACTGAGGGTGGTGGTCTTGCATTTCCATATCTTGATCCATAGGGCCTTGCATTATCTCCGTATTTTTGTTGCATTCCGAAACGAAATGGCCCAACTAGCCACATTTGAAACAATGTCCTGCAAAAGTACCCCATTTCAACTCATACATCAATGTTTGTAAGCCTGGAACTTCAAAACGAAATTTTTTTGGGTGAGGTTTGCCTGTATCCCATAGCATACATGCCTTGTTCCTATTGCGGGAAGCTAGTCAAGGTTCCACCAAAACCTCACCAAGGGTTCTCAGTACCAGAGGGAGGAATCTCCAAATATGCGTAGGGAAATCCACCACCTCTACCCAAATTGGGCATGCTTGTCTCAGCACCTCCCGAAATTCAGCCATGGGCCTCCAAGGGACCACATGAACTAGCTGCCCATCCATAAACCAAGGAATGCGTTGCATAACAAGAGCCAGTACTTCCGTAGAACGAAAAAGAACCTCAAAGAACCCCTTCGGGCCATCATAAATCTCTTCAACCAGGGGAACCCGCATACGCCCTGAAGCATCATCTGGGCACTGTTCAAAACTTACAAGCATAGACTGCAGCCAAGCACGAATTCTGTTGATCGAAGGAGTCCTTCTAGTAAAATAAAATATGGCTGCCCTCTCATGGAAAGAAGCTATTTGTTGTAGGACCAGGTCGGTTCCCATGATTGCAACTACTTGATCCCCATCCGGTAATGTGTTAGCTTTATCCTCATTACAGTGGACATAATCTGACATAAGATGATTGGCAGTGGTCAGTATGAATTGTAAAGACCCATTAGGTTGTGGAGATGAAACATGAACCTCAGGCTCGGGCTGAAGGCCGGTTCTTCAAGCGACATTCTTCGACGTTTGCCCATCTCTTCACTATCCAGCAACGGCCTGGGTCCATCAGCCAACAAATCACCATTCAAGTCAGCCAAGTCTTTGTTATTTCCTTGCCCAATCTGCTGATTGAGAATGGCCATATCGATACCATTAGATTCTTGCAAATTTGCCATAGCAGAAGCAGATTCCAATCCCGAAATTCTCTCTCTCTCTCTCACTTTGCGCAAAGCCCTTAGGATGTGGTGCAGGCTCTGCGCGCAGGTCCCGAAACTGCGCGCAGGTCTTGAAATTGTGAACTGTCAGTTCTCCTATTAAGCAGGTTCTCTGTACTGGCATTCACTCTCTTTCTCTCTCTCTCTTAGTCGCAGAGTAGGGCACCACAGGAAAGAAGGGCGCATGCAATACAGGGCGACGACTGTTCGTAGGCAGGGCAGGGCTCGAGCAGAGTAGAACGTACTAGACGGGCGCATAGAAGCAGGGACCCGCGGTGCCTTGATCCATCAGCGCTCTCTCTCTCAGAGCAAGGCGACCCAGGATGGTAGGCCGCATGCCAGTAGGCTCAGCAGGTCGGAAGGATACTTACAGGTCAACAAGGCGAGATGTCAAGGGCAGGGCTCGATGTTGATGTTAGGGCAGAACGAACCCCATGTTGGTATGAGGGGAGATCTCTCGTAGCACATAGGGTAGGAAGCATATCACCAGGTCAGGGGGGAGCTAGATCTGCCATCGCTCTCTCTCTCTCTCTCTCTCTCTCTCCTAGCCTCAGAAACGTCTTTCTTGCATGGACAAGTTTTGCCAAGTGGCAGCCTTCCAATCTCATTTTCCAGTGTTATTTGCATTGTTAAATTAATTTTCAGCTTTAAAAATCCTGAAAATTTCTTTAATAGTTATTTTAGTGCTCAGAAAATTAGTCTAACTAGCCAACAAATTAATTGAAAATTACTCTAACTAGCCAACGATTTAATTGGCAAGACCAATTTATCGCCCAAGTGTTCCTCAGTCTTCTTTAGCTCTTGGATTGGTAGTAAGTACCATTAAATGCCAAATCCCTAGTGTCACCAACTTACACTTATGGCTAATAAAATGTCTTAGGCTAATTTTTGGCACCGAAGACCACCTAGTATCTGTGAAACCTTACTTAAAGACAATTTTTGCCTTTGACATCCACTGATTTCCTTGGGTCCTTGGCTTGTAAATATGAAATAATCTCAGTTGCACTTCATATGTGCAACACATAAACAATTGATTAAAAATTAATCCAAATGTTAAGTAGAGCAAACAAAATTTCACGTCCTCGTGACAACGCTTTTCCTTGAAATCCTTGCAATTGTCTCCGATTGCACTATTGGATGCATCAAAAGCAAAGCATTGCACTAGAATTTTTGCAAGGCATCATAGTAATGACACCATTGGCCACTGCTGCCAAATCATGGTATTGCCAAACACATGCTGAAAATTACCAGCGAGCATCACGTAGCATAAGACTCAATATAAGATAAACGGTTTGTAATTATAGAAAACCAATGATTTAATGCTGATTCTAATTGATGTTACACCAAGCATAAAGTGATGCAAATGTATAGTTCTAGAGCTGAAGATAATAAACCATACCATATGTATAAGAAACATAGCGAGCAGTACATTGAATAGTGATCCCATGGCAAACATACTATCAACTATAGTACCTTGAATGCATAAGCTGAATACATTTGAGATTCACTTCATCTAGAGCTGTCCATCAGTGATAAGTGGAGGTGCTAGTTCCCTCATGAGCATCAGACAATACTCTGGACCCTTGATTTGTTGAACCTAACTAAGCCCGAGGCTCTAATTGGAAAGCATCAAGGTAAAGCTGCAACAATTGAGGATGGTCTGCCAAGTCGTCCTCCCCCATCCATTTGGCATCCATTGGTGGATAGTTTTGAAACTTCACCAAATACCATTTGGAAACCTTACCCTTGATCTTTCGTTCTTTGTGTGCTAGTATCTGCTCATGTACCAATATCTCATCCGGCAACCTTGAGTTGAAGTTCAGCAGATACATCCTCTGGTACATCACCATGAAGAGACCTCATTAAGCTCACACGAAAGGCATTGTGTATCCGCCAGTGTGGAGGCAATTTCAGCTTGTAACATATATCACTAATCCTCTCCAACACTTGGAATGACCCATAGTATCTCGTTCTCGGCTTTGGGTACAATCTCTCTTTGACCTTCATCTTTTTCAGCCTTGCCTTTTCAAAATGTAGCAATATAATAATCACTCTCTCCAAACTATAAGCACGTCTATGATGATCGATTGCTCTCTTTTGCTAATCTTGTGATCTTTGATGTGCATATTTAATCTTCTCATAAGCTACATCCATGCTCTCCACATAGCGATTAGCCTCAAAGATATTATCCTTTGTGTGCAAAATAGGGGGTACTTTCTTACCACCGTCTACCACCTCAAAAGAAGCCTTACCAAATTCAGAGATTTGTTGCGAGAATTTAGTGAAATTGAGTTGTTGACCTAGCTTTCGAGTCCCAAATGGATTGACTAATAGCAAAGGGAGCATTAGAAGGTTGTAATCTTCAGGAGAAAGTGCATCATTCGTGATCATCAACTTCCCTTGGATAAGAATATGCAATCGCCTTCACCAAAATGGTCTACAATGACTGAGAAATGGCCCCAAAAGCAAGCTGCAGTAGCCCAACCTCTCTTTCCAACAGCTCCAATATGAAAAAACGAGATTTCCTTCTCCTTTAGCCCCAAGTCAGCTTTCCCAAACTTGCATGGGCAAGTTTTGCCAAGTGGCAACCTTCCAAAATGAATTTTCAGCATTATCCATCCCATTAAATTAATTTTCAGAATATAAATTGTGACAATCAATTCAATAATTATTTTTGTGCCCAAAAGAAAATTCTAACCAGCTAGTAATTAAATTGGCTAGGCCACTTAATCTTCGGAGTGTTCTTGTGCCATTTTTGACCATCAGATCAACGTTAAGTACTGTTAAATACCACATCTCTTGGGTTACCAATTGACATTTATGGCCAAATAAATGACTTAGGCGAATAACTGGCACGAGATACCACCTAGTATTTGTGCAACATAACTAACTGAAACTTTTGCCTTTGACATGTGTTGATTTTCTCCGGTCTCCGGCTCATTAATTTGCATTGATCTCAATTGCACCTCACATGTGCAACATTTACTTGAACACGTGATTAAAAATTAATGCACATGTTAAGTGAGGCTTGCAAAAATACATGTCCTCATGATAGCCCTCCCCCTTAAAATCCTTGCAATCGTCCTCGATTGCATTGCTAGATGCATCAAAAGCAAGGTACTGCATTGGAATTTTCACAAGGCATCATAGTCAACACAACATTGCACACTATTGTTCAATCATTCTATATGCCCAACACATGTTGGAAATTACCATAACATAAGATTCACAAAGAATCTCAAAAATATTACTAGATTATCATGCGATGGATCCATTAATCTTGAGCTCAATTAATCTAACAAAACTAAACCATAGTACAACATAAACCATGGTTGAAAGATCAATGGCATCATAACGTATGCTGCTATCCATAAAACCCGTTGAATACCACTGACAATTAATGACCATACGCTGAAAGCCAGTATTTAATAATCAACCCCTGAGCAATAGATAATAAACCATACCATATGCGTACCAAACATAGTGCCTAGGACATTGAATAGTGATCTCTTGGCAAGCTACAGTACCTTGAATGTATGCTGAATACATCCGAGATCCACTACATCTAGAGTTGTGTTAGAGATCAGTGATCATAGCCTGCACAGTCGGACCAGCAGCTGCACAGTCGGACTGTGCAGTCGGACTGCCACGTGGCAGTCCGACTGTCTGCAGCCCAGTCGGCTGCATTTAATGCAGCCGACTTATTCCAGGCTGCGCCCTATTTTCTGGTGCCCCAGTTCGTGGCAGTTTTCGACTATTTATAGTCGACTTTTCCAGCAGTCTGGCCACTCTTCTCTGTCGCAGATTACAGACCGGTGTCGTGCAGATTTCTGTCTCTGTTCACAGATTTCAGACAGCAGACAGTGCAGACTGCAGCAGACTTCGAGGTGGACAGCAGGTCGCATCGTCGAGGTGGAGACACGCAGTCCAGCGCACTGCGCCCGTATATATCTTTGTATTCAGCATTCTATATACAGCAGATCTTCATCGTCCACTGTCTCTTTCTCTCCCTTCTCTCTCTGCGTTCTCTCTCTCTCAGTCCTACGCTTCCGCACCGCTGCACTCTGACATGGTATCAGAGCAGTGTTTGAGGACTGACTGAGCGCAGAATCAACCTGAAGTGGAGTTTCCATCGCGACACAAATTTGCGTTTTTTGCGTTTAAGGGCAGACAGGAGGGCTGCGCCTTGGAACAAGGCTGAAACGAGTGTGGGCGCACAGGAAAGGAGTACAGGTGGTGGATTTGCTGCTGTTTACTGCTGTTTGACGCGGAGGAAGTTTGAGTTTTTAACCTAAAAGTGCAGGTTTTGCTTTTTCATCGCCTCCGGCGGGTGAAGAAGCTTCAGGACGCGGAAGAGCCTTAGCAGGCTGAGTTTACCCAGTCAGAGGGGGCTGCTTTTGCGTTTGAGAAGGCATTGCAGGTGAAGATGTCTACAGAGATGGACTTGGAGTTCCAGGCGATTATGGACCGGAAGGTGCCTGTCTTACCGGCTCTTCCTACAGATCAGAAGCTCGACGGCGACAACTACCGCATTTGGCGCGTTATGATGTTGGCCATCCTTGAGTCCTATGATTTGGCGGAGTTGGTACAGGAGGATATTGACCGGCCTTCGGTAAGAGATGAGTCCAAACTCTCTTCCGATGCTCGTGCGGAGTTGTCCAGGGCCCAGTCTCATTGGGACAAACTGAATGCCAGGATTCGATCCTTTCTCTTTCTATCATGCACTACAGCCGTGATCGCTCACATCGAGCACTTGACGGTGGCTCGTGAGATATGGCTGGAGCTTGATCAAATGTACAATCGGATGACCTTGATGAAGAGGGTTTCTTTGGAGGTACAGATGCGGACCTTGTCCGTCAATAAGTCTTCTTCGCTAAGGGAACACATTAACAAGCTAAGGCAGCTACAGATGCAGGTTCAGAATGCGGGGAAGCCGATTTCCTCCGAAGACATGGCGATCACACTATTGTCCCAGTTGCCGCCACGATTCGGTACATTTTACTCTGCCCTTATAGCTTCAGGGTGAGAGTCTACTCTTCGCTGGGAAGAGTTGGTTCCTATGGTCTTGGACCAAGAGGAACAGTTAAAGGGACAGAATGCTTCCAAGACGGAGGCGTTGACAGGTCAAGCCTCTCAGAAGAAGGGGAAGGACCAAAAGAAGAAGAAGGGGGATAACAAGTCCAAGAAGGACAAGGAGAAGGACAAGGACAAAGACTCCACATGTCATATTTGTGGAAAGACTGGCCATTGGAAGAAGGATTGCCCTGACAAAGACACGAAGGACACCAAGAAGAAGGATACCAAGGATTCTGGAGCGGTGGCTGCACCCTCATCAGCTGCATTTCTACATCTAGTTGTCATTGAGGACGCTTCACCGAATGCTTCTGATGCTGCGATGACGGCTCCCCAAGCTCGAGAATGGATTGTTGATAGTGGTGCCTCACGGCACATGACTCCTTCATCAGATGGTGTTGCCCAGCTGCGACCTTCACGTGGGCAGGTTCTCATTGGGGACAGCTCTTCAGTTTCTATTGCAGGTCGGGGTAAGATGCAGCTTATTCCGGATGGACGAGGTGGCACCCATACCTCAGAGGTTTTGCATGTACCAGGATTAGGGTACCATCTCCTTTCAGTTCATAAGATTTGCTCCCTTGGTCTTTTGGTGGAGTTCGATAGTTCTACAGTGCGAGTCCTTGATCGTGAATCGAGGAAGGTTCTATCATCTGGATATGAGGAGAACGGCATTTACAAACTGAAGTCTTCCATTGCCCTCTCTACTCTTCTTCTTACCTCACAGTCACAGTCTGAGTTATGGCATGCTCGGTTTGGTCACCTGAACTATGACTATCTTTGGAAGGTGTCACGTGGACAGCTTGTTCGAGGGTTGCCGGATATAGTGGTGAGCCAGCAGCCATGTGTCTCCTGCATACGGGGGAAGCAGCATAGGGATGCCATTCCCCACACAGCTTCGCGGCGGTCTACTTCACCGATGGAGCTAGTATCTACGGATCTATGTGGCCCTATGAGGAATGAGTCCCTGCGTGGGAGCTCGTACTTCATGCTGATCGTGGATGACTACAGCAGGATGACATGGGCCTATTTTTTGGCACTAAAGTCAGAAGCTTTCTCGCACTTCAAGGATTGGCTTCTCTTTGAGGAGAACCGATCAGGCCGGAAGTTGAAGACCTTGCGATCCGACAAGGGAGGTGAATTTGTGTCTAATGAATTTGCTCGGTTTTGTGCAGATAGAGGAATTCACCAAGAGTTTGCCAATACCAATACTCCTCAAGAAAATGGTATTCTAGAACGGAAGAACCGCAGTGTGATCGAGATGGCGCGCACCATGATGGAGCACCGACAGACCCCTCAGGTTCTGTGGGCCGAGGCTGTGGCTACTGCAGTCCACATTCTTAATCGATCCCCTACTTCGGCCGTGGAAGGGATGACTCCATTTGAGGCTTATTTTGGGACGAAGCCAGATGTTTCTTACTTTCGAGTCTTTGGGTGTGATGCCTATGTTCACATTCCCAAGGCTCACCGTGATAAATTTGAAGCGGCTTCCCGAAAACAGGTATTTGTTGGCTACAGCTCCCAGTCCCAAGGCTACCGACTGTATGATCCCGTCAAGCGGAATGTATATACTAGCCGTGATGTGCGGTTTGTGGAGGTTCCGGCTACTTCAACGGGTGAGGAGCATCCCGTTCTTGGAGATCCAGGGGAGAGTTGGGCTCCTTCTACAGTTCCACTGGAGCCCGTGCCTTTTGATTATGATTCTGTTTCTGACACAGAGTCTACTGTTCCACCGGACCCTTCTGAGGAGTTACCCCCGGTGGACATTCCAGAGTCTTCTGCTGATGGAGAACGACGAGGGGAGGTTCGGCCTCCTCCTCGCTGGGCCCGTGACACACTCCGTGATTCAGGGATCGAGGGGGTTCCTGAGGAGTGGGGACCGCAGGATGGTCCACGGCGGTCGCGGAGGCACCAGGCGCATTCTTCGGAGCTTGTTTGCTCCAATTATTGTTTGATGTCCCGTGTTATGCAGGACCGAGAGCCCACCTCCGTGAAGGAGGCTTTACAGTCCGCCCCATGGAAGAAAGCTATGGAAGCTGAGTTGGAGGCTATTGAGAGGAATGGCACTTGGTCACTTGTGCCACGCCCCCCGAAGAAGAAGGTGATTGGAGTCAAGTGGGTCTTCAAGACCAAATATCTCAGTGATGGTACTTTGGATAAGCACAAGGCTCACCTTGTTGCTAAGGGTTTTGCCCAGCGCCCAGGGATTGACTGTCATGACACCTTTGCCCCCACAGCTCGTATGGCAACCATTAGAGCTGTTCTTGCTTTGGCTGGCCTTAGGAGATGGCCTGTTTATCAGTTGGATGTGAAGTCGGCCTTCCTGAATGGTGATTTGAAGGAGGAGATCTACGTTGAGCAGCCTCCTGGCTTTGGTTCTTCAGATGGGAAAGTCTACAGATTGAAGAAGGCCCTGTATGGCCTCAAGCAGGCCCCGCGAGCTTGGAACGAGAAGATTGATTCGTTCCTCCAGTCTCAGTTGGGATATCGGCGGTCCAAGGCCGATCCGCAGCTGTATGTTCACACTTCCGAGGATGGTTGTGTGCTGTTTGTCTTATATGTTGATGATTTGATTGTCAGGTGATGATGCACAGTAGGTCCAGGAGACAAAGTCAGCTTTACATCGGACGTTCGAGATGACGGATTTGGGGCTACTCCATTTCTTTTTAGGCCATGAGATTTATCAGTCTCAGAGGGGGATCTTTCTCTCCCAACAGAGATATGTACAGGAGCTCTTGGTGTCTTTTGAGATTGTCGGGCCCTCTCTACTCCTATGGATCCGAATTGGAAGGCCACTTCCCATTCAGCTTCTCCTTTGGCGGATGCGTCCCGCTATCGACAGTTGATAGGGTCCTTGATTTGGCTTCTCAACACGAGGGTTGATCTATGTTTTGCTGTTGGGCTCTTGGCAGGGTTCATGAGTGAACCTAAGACGGTGCATTGGCAGGCTGCTCAGAGGATACTTCGGTATTTGAGGGGGACGTCTGATTTAGGGATTCATTACCCCGCAGGGACAGATGGGTCAGATCTTGTACTTGCAGGTTAGAGCGACTCGGATTGGGCCGGTGACGTGGACCACAGGCGGTCTACAACAGGTTACTGCTTTACTTTGGGTGCAGGTGTTATTTCATGGAGTAGCAAGAAGCAGCCCACGGTAGCCCTTTCGTCTACTGAGGCGGAGTATCGGGCCGCGTCTTCCACCACATGCGAGGTTGTGTGTCTTCGGAGATTGTTGGATGAGCTTGGGTGCCCCCAGACTCGTCCTACATTGCTGCGATGTGACAATGTGAGTTGCATTGCCTTGGCGAGGAACCCTGTTTTTCATGCCCGGACGAAGCACATTGAGATTCAGTACCACTTCATGCGAGAAAAGCTTCTGGATGAGACCATCACTGTGGAGTATTGCAAGACGGAGGACAATCTTGCGGATTTGTTTACGAAGGCGCTTCCTCAGGCTCTACTTCGGCAACATTCCAGATCCCTCAGGCTTCTGCCCTGTCCAGGCTCTGAGAGGGGGTGTTAGAGATCAGTGATCATAGCCTGCACAGTCGGACCAGCAGCTGCACAGTTGGACTGTGCAGTCGGACTGCCACGTGGCAGTCCGACTGTCTGCAGCCCAGTCGGCTGCATTAAAATGCAGCCGACTTATTCCAGGCTGCGCCCTATTTTCTGGCGCCCCAGTTCGTGGCAGTTTTCGACTATTTATAGTCGACTTTTCCAGCAGTCTGGCCACTCTTCTCTGTCGCAGATTACAGACCGGTGTCGTGCAAATTTCTGTCTCTGTTCACAGATTTCAGACAGCAGACAGTGCAGACTGCAGCAGACTTCGAGGTGGACAGCAGGTCGCATCGTCGAGGTGGAGACACGCAGTCCAGCGCACTGCGCCCGTGTATATCTTTGTATTCAGCATTCTATATACAGCAGATCTTCATCGTCCACTGTCTCTTTCTCTCCCTTCTCTCTCTGCGTTCTCTCTCTCTCAGTCCTATGCTTCCGCACCGCTGCACTCTGACAAGTTGTCCATCATTGAGGAGCGGAGGTGCTAGCTTACTGATGAGCATCAGGTAATACTTTGGACCCCTGCTTTGTTGAACCTATCTGAACTTGATCTAAAGTTGGCTCTAACTGGAAAGCATCAAGGTAAAGACGAAACAATTGAGGATGGTCTGCCAAGTCATCCTTCTCCCTCCATTTCACATCCATTGGTGAATAGTTCTAAAAATTCACCAAGTATTGTTCGAAAATCTTACCCTTGGATCTTCTAATTTTTGTATGCCAAAATTTGCTGAGGTACTAGTATCTCATCGAGCTCTTCACCCCTAGGCTGAATTTCAGTCGATACATTCTCTAACACAACCATGAACAGGCCTAAGCAAGCTCACATGAAAGGCATTCTTTGTCCTCTAGTGCGGAGGCAATTTTAGCCTATAACATGCATCACTGATCCTCTTCAACACTTGAAATGGCCCATTGTATCGCATACTTAGCTTTGGATATAATCTCTCTTTGCCCTTCATATTTTTTAGTCGTGACTTTTCAAAATGCAGCAACACATAATCACCCTCTGCAAAGTGCAAAGCACGCCTATGGTAATCAGCTGCTCTCTTTTGCTTATCCTGTGATCTTTGAAGCGCATGGTTAACCTTTTGATAAGTTGCATCCATGCTCTCCACATAGTGATCATCCTCAAAGATCTTATCTTTTGTGTGCAAAATAGGGGGTACTTTCTAACCACCCTCTACCACCTCAAAAGGAGCTTTACTCATGGAACTATGCACCGTGTTGTTATATGCAAACTCAACCAATGGCAAATACTGTTCCCGCTATGCTTTGCGGTTTGATACATAGCACTTCAAAAGATCTAAAATTGTGGAGTTAGCCCCCTCAGATTGGCAATCAATTTGTGGATGCAAAGATGATGAGAATTTGAGCGTTGTGCCTAAGTTCTCAAACAATCCTTTCCAAAACAAATTTGTCATCCGTGGGTCACAATCACCAATGATTGACTTTGGCATACCATTGTACTTAAACACATGTTGCATAAAAAGATGTCCCATATGATCAGCCTTTATCTTTTTCCTCACTGGAATAAAGTGGGCCTGCTTACTAAACTTGCATATGATAGTCCATATCCCATCATTTCTTGTAGATGTACGTGTAAGCTCAAAGATAAAATCTATTGTAATGCTTTACCAAGGCCTATCAGGAATAGGCAAGGTTTGCAATAAACCTTGCATCTTTTATCTATCATACTTGACATTCTAGCATACTATGCATGTCTTGACAAACTATTCAACATCATGCCTCAGAGATGGCTAATAAAAGAAGTGCTTAATTGTCTTAACTGTGGCATCAATACCTCTGACCCACATTAGGAGGAGCATAACTTTTAGTCATCACCTTGGCCCTCAACTGCTTTGTGACACATAATCGTCCATGCGTTGTGAGAAAGCCCTCTTGAAGTACAAAGTGATCATGCGTCTAGCCATTGCAAAGCTGGTCATATACATTTCCAAAGTCCGAATCAGTAGCATAGTGATCCTTCATTGCATCCAACTTAGTATGATAAACCATGCTGACAGCTGATAACTGAGGCTTATGAGATAGAGCATCAGCCACTACATTATTTTTGCCATCTATATACACAATCTGAAAGTGAAACATAGACAAGAAGTTTGCCCACCACATATGCTTCTCAGATAACTTTGTCTGAGTCAAGAAGTAGCGCAAAGTTTGATGGTCTGTCTGCACCGAAAAATAAGCCCCTAAAAGATAGCGTTTCCATGTGGAAAGTGCATGAATTATAGCCAGGAGCTCTTTCTCATGGAGCTGCAAATTCCTCTTTGCACCATGGAGAATACAACTCTCATAAGCAATGTCATGGCCCTACTGAAATTTCCATTGATGTCCATTTGAATGGCAATTGAGAAGTGGTTACTATCAAATTTGGATTAGGCCTGAGGATGTATCCAAGACAACCTTCTGAACATCTTCTGGTTTATATGAGTTTCTTGTCATGCCATTGGGGCTTACAAATGTTCGTGCCACATTCAATAGAATGATGGATTGCATCTTTCGGCAGTATAGGAAATTGTGGGCACTTTCTTTGATTACATGATTGTCTTTTCAAAAAATCAGGCCGAGCATCCTAAGCATTTGGCAACAGTATTCAATGGGATTTATAGGCATCAGTTGTTGATTAATGACAAGAGTGAATTCTTTTTGCATGATATTCACTTTCTGTGCCAAATTGTATCGGCTGATGGCATTTGTACGGATTTTGCTAAGGTTGAGGGAATTCCTTCATGGCCACATCTTTGAATGTTCATGAGATCCACAATTTTATGGATCTTTGTTCGTACTATAGGAAGTATGTACTGAACTTTGTTGAAATTGCTTCTCAGTTGCATGCTTTGCAGAAGAACTTTATGTGGCTGAAATGGCTATCCCCTACAATTTGTCCAAGATATTATCTATCCTAGGGATTGAAAATCTATTCTTTATCATGATTTTGTTTAAAGCACAATAGTCAATGCACATGTGCCAGGACCCATTCTTCTAGTGTACTAGAAGCAGTGGAGAACAAAATGGAGATGAACTGGGCTGAATTAGCCCTTTCTCTAACAACTCATTAACTTGACTCATTATCTTGTCTTACTGAGTTGCATTGACTTTGTAAGGTGGCTTATTAGGAGGGCTACTGCCGGGCATAAAATCTATGCTATGATCCTCTTTCATGTGGCTGTAAAGAAATACCCTAACATAGAAACATAAACAGAAACCGTACGACAAAGCGTAGACTGATAAAAGAACATAGTTAGGGTTAGGGTAACTCAGAGACAATGAACTCAGTGAATGAATGAAGTGATATGACTACTGAATATACGATGTGCATGCATCAAACATACTATGCAATGAATGAATATTGTACCTCAAACTCCTGTATCTCAAGGATTAGGGAAAGGGTAATGAGCTGGAGAGTGTGTCGTACTCTGAACGGATCCAAAATCGCAGCAAGGCAGTCTCCGGATGTTGAATACCAGCAAACGCAACAGTGAGAAGCTGGATCTGATGCAGATAGCAGTGAGGAGAGAGAAAGACTAAAAACGCAAGCAACAGGTGAGAGAAAGAATAAAAACGCAGGCAAGACAGCCTGTAGGGGAGAGAAAGGCTAAAAACGCAGGCATGATAGCCTGCAAGAGAGAGAAAGGCTAAAAACGCAGGCATGATAGCCTGCAAGAGAGAGAAAGGCTAAAAACGCAGACTGCAGGAAAGAGAAAGACTAAAAATGCAGACTGCAGGATTGTGATGACGTGGTAGGCTGTTCGGCGGCAAGTCTGCACAAGAACAGCAGTCGCTTGAATGTAATCAGCTTCAAACTGCGTGAATAGGGCTGGAAATTAGGCGCCAACTGATGGAGACAGCAATGGACAGCTTCGACTAAGATGTCCTCCGTGAATGGGGTGTGGGTAGCAAGTTGAAACACTTGAAATCTGCATAAATGGGATTAAGGGCTGAATGGAGGGCAGCATACGTATTTATAGAAAGTTTGGGCCCTTCCAAGTGGGTTTGTGCTTATGGGACATAGAAGCGTTCTAGGATCGCGTTTCTTTTAAATAAACAAGATTTCTTCATTAATTAAGCATGTTTTGGGGCTGTTTAAGTAAAGTTTATGCATTTTTAGCTGAACACCCCCTCTCAGGCCCAACAATGGTGCCACGAGAATAGAGGCCAGCCAAGCCCTTTCTTGGTTTATCTTTTAACCCAAGGCGTCCCATCCCAAAGCAGCCAGAGCATCGGACAAAGGGTGCGCGTCGGTTGCCCAGTGGCCTACTAAGACTACAGAGGCGATGGCTGTCTTACCAAGGGAGCCCAAGTGATCACCCTAGAGAGGACATGGCATCGGACAAAGGGTGCACGTCGGCTCTCCAGTGGCGTACCAAGCCCTACAAAGGCGGATGGAATCAGCTATGACATTTTTTTGGTTTTTTTTTTTTTTTTTGAGGGCTTTTTAGGTTTGATAGATTAAGCATTAAGTGAGGGTTTCAAATCAGTTTTCATCCTATTGAATATCCGTGCCCCAAACAAGAGAGTGATAAGGGATGGTCAGACCCAAGACCTTCACAAAACAAGCATACTATCCCTACCATTATTGGGTGTCGATGACGAAGAAAATGGCTAAGGTGTGTATATAGCAAATATGTCAAGCAAGCAAGACAAGCAAAACCAAGCAAGCAAGCTGGGAAAGACTGCCTTGGAGATTGCCATGTGCAATGCCACAAATATGGTGGATCCTAGAGTTGACCCTCCAAACGATCGAAAAGGGATAAACGCGCACAGATGCATGTTTACATGAATAGAATGCCAATGCATGGGGTAATGCAAAGGGAGATGCAAGATATCATGCTCATGCAATATGCTATGCAACGGTGCCACTGGGACAGTGCCCTCGCAGGGGAATTGTTCACTTGTCCAAGTGCCCTTTTACAATCATGTCATCTGACAGTGCGGATGAAGTTACAGATGTCCATAATACAATACAAAAGAATAAATGAATGTAATGTCTAAAAAAAAACTGTAAGCATCATCACTGTGTCAGAGTGCAGCGATGTGGAAGTGTAGGACAAAGACAGAGAGAGAGTGAACACAGAGAGAAGAGAGAAAGGGAACAGGGGACAGTGTAACGCAGAAAATCTGCAGTGTAGTATGCTGTATAGGAGTGCAGAAATATACACAGGGGCAGAGGAAACATCTGCGTGTGTCTCCGTCTTGAAGACCTCGATCTTCGTCAGCTCGAATGCAGTCAGTCTCAGCAGACCAACTTTGACAGATCTCAAGACCAGAATGAATAGAGGAGTGTGCCACCAACTAGCTATATATAGCCAGAAAATAAGAAATGCCAGCACCAGGTCGGCTGCATTAAATGCAGCCGACTGTAGTAAAAAACTGTCCGACTGCAGACAGAAAATTGTCCGACTGCTGATGTGTCCTCTGCCGTAATGTGCTGACGTGTCTGCCTGCCTGGGACTGATGATGTGGCACTTGACAGATCTGTCCGACAGATCTGTACACGGATAAACCCTAACATAGTGTGTCCAAGGGATGACTCTACCTCTAACACCCCCTCTCAGATCCTGGACGAGGCATCAGGCTGAGGGATCTGGAATGCTGACGAAGGAAAGCTTGGGGAAGGGCCTTCGTAAACAAATCTACAAGATTTTCCTCCGTCTTGCAGTACTCCACATCAATGATCCCATCCAAAAGCTTCTTTCGAATGAAGTGATACTGGATCTCAATGTGCTTCGTCCGGGCATGGAATACAGGATTCCACACCAAGGCAATGCAACTCTCATTGTCGCACCGCAGAAGAGTAGGACGAGTTTGGGGGCAGCCAAGCTCCTCCAACAATCTTCGAAGCCAAACAACCTCACATGTGGTGGAAGACGTAGCCCGATACTCTGCCTCAGTAGAAGAAAGAGCTATTGTGGGCTGCTTCTTGCTACTCCAAGAGATAACACCTGTTCCCAAGGTAAAACAGGAGCCTGTAGTAGACCGCTGGTGGTCCACATCACCAGCTCAGTCCGAGTCACTCCAACCTGTAAGAACAAGATCAGAAGCATCAGTGCTTGCTGGATAAGAAACACCTAAGTCTGAGGTCCCCCTCAAATACCAAAGAATCCTCAAGGCAGCCTGCCAATGCACCTGTTTGGGTTCACTCATGAACCTTGCCAAAAGACCCACAACAAAACAAAGATCAACACGAGTGTTGAGAAGCCAAATCAAGGATCCAATCAACTGATGGTAGCGGGAAGCATCCGCAAGGGAGAATCTGAGTGTGAAGTGGCCTTCCAGTTCGGATCCATAGGAGTAGAAGTCTCCATCTCAAAAGTCACCAAGAGCTCTTGAATGTATCTCTGCTGAGAGAGGAAAATCCCCCTCTGAGATTGATAAATCTCGTGACCTAAGAAGAAATGAAGAAGCCCCAAATTTGTCATCTTGAACGTTTGATGTAAAGCTGTCTTGGTCTCTCGAACCTTCTGCTGCACATGATCCCTTGTCAGAATCAAATCATCAACATACAATACAAACAACACACAACCAACCTCGGAAGTGTGCACATAAAGGTGCGGATTGGCCTGGGAGCGCCGATATCCCAACTTCGATTGAAGAAACGAGTTAATCTTCTCGTTCCATGCACGCGGAACCTGCTTGAGGCCATATAAGGCCTTCTTCAACCTGTAGACTTGCCCATCCGAGGATCCAAAGCCAAGAGGTTGCTCAACGTAGATCTCCTCATGCAAGTCACCATTGAGAAATGCCGACTTCACATCCAACTGATAGACATGCCATCTCCTATAGCCAGCCAAGGCAAGAACAGCTCGAATAGTCGCCATATGAGCAGTGGGGGCAAAAGTATCATGGAAATCAATGCCTGGGCGCTGAGCAAAAGCTTTAGCAACAAGGCGAGCCTTGTGCTTGTCCAAAGAACCATCGCTAAGGTACTTGGTCTTGAAGACCCACTTGACACCAATCACCTTATTGTGAGAGGGACGAGGCAAAAGAGACCAAGTGCCATTCCTCCTGTAAAATATTACACGGCGCAGCGAACAGAATCTGAGAAAGAGATAGAGAGTACACAACAGATAAGAGGAGAATCAGTAAAATTCTTTAACTCCAAACAACTGATACAAAGATGGCTCTGTCCACCCGTGCGCTTCCACTGAGTGAAGCTTAGATGGCGATCTAGACAGAAGATAGGCGAAGAGCTTAAGGCTAGCTGGAACAACAACTCTGACTGGGTGAAAGATGAGTGAATGATGGCCGCGAAGGGGTTTAGCTTTTATAGCCCGCGAAGGTCGTTAGGTCGGCCTGCTGACCGACCTACCATATGAGCCTCCACTAGTCGGCCAGGGAATATTCCAGGGAATATTCCCTTTACCATCGGGCCGGGGGCGCTGCCCCCGGACCCCCGCCAGGGGGGCCGCTGGCCCCCCTGGGACCCCCCAGCCAGGGGCCGCTTCCGCGGCCCCCGGACCCCACAATAGGGGCCCCTTTTAACTCCCTTACCACGCAACTCAATGCAATGTGCCTCGAGTTGCTACCAGCTTAACCACTCTGTCTAACCCAAAGATTAGACCCACAACAGTCACCTTTTTGCCATCCGGTCACATAGACCTCATCTGATATACAAGTCAGGACTCAACCAATGTCCGGGCTCACATTTGGCTTCTCCTCATAATGGGGGCCTTACAACTTTGAGCACCATGGATCATTGGTAGCACCTAATGAGGGTGGGGCATTGATCATATCTAACACCCCCCCTCAATGTCCACCTATAGGTGAACTATCTCCTCGGCCCAATGCCGAGTCTCTGAAGATGAACTTGAAGCAGATCCTTCGTAAGTGCTTTGGTGAAGATATCTGCTCCATTCTCCTCTGTTGGACAGTAGACCAATTCCACTATCCCATCCTCCATCAAATCACGCACATAGTGATACTGGATCTCTATATGTTTGGTGCGTGCATGAAACACTGGATTTTTGGCAATGGCGATGCAACTCTGATTGTCACATCTCAGCACAGTTGGTTCTTCATCCTGCACTCCCATATGCCATAGAATCCTTCTCAACCATACGGCCTCACATGCAGCAAAACAAGCTGCCTTGTACTCTGCTTCGGTAGAAGACAATGCCACTGTTGGTTGCTTCTTACTAATCCAAGAGAAAATTCCTGAACCCAAAGAGAAACAATAACCAGAAACTGACTTCCTGGAATCAATGTCTCCTGCCCAATCTGAGTCACAGTTCCCCATAAGAGAAGTTCCGAAACTGTATGTGATACCATAGTCAAGAGTTTTCTTCAAGTATCTGAGCACCCGCATCCCAGCCTTCCAATGACTCTCATGAGGTTTGTTTGAGAACCTGCTCAAAACACCAACAGCAAAACTGATATCTGGTCTGGTGTTACACAAGTAGATCAGACTGCCGACCAACCTCCTATACCTCCCAATGTCTGCTAATGCTGATGTATCCTCGACGGATAACTTTGCATTCACCTCCATAGGTGTAGCTATCTCCTTGCACTCGGTCATGCCAAATGCCTTCAAGATCTCCCATGCATACTTCTTCTGAGAGATGAAGATCTTTCCTGGCTCTTGCCAGACTTCAATCCCCAAACAATAGTGCAGCAAGCCCAAGTCTGTCATTTCAAACTCAGAACTCAAAGCCTTTCGAGTTTGGTTGATCATATCTTCATAGTCACCTGTAATAAGAAGGTCGTCCACATATAGGACAATCACTACAGACTTTTTACCATCCCTGTAATCATACAAGTTAGCATCTGAGGCACATCTTTTGAAGTTTAGGTTTAAAAAGAACCTATCTATCCGCTGGTACCATGCTCTGGGGGCTTGTTTCAGCCCATACAATGCCTTCTTCAGTTTACACACTTTGTTCTCAGAATGGGGGGCCTCAAACCCTGGTGGCTGAGCCACGTACACCTCCTCCTTGAGGTCACCATTTAAGAACGCTGACTTAACATCCATTTGGTACACTGGCCACTTCTTGTGGGCAGCCACTGCAAGTACCGTGCGAATAGTGGTCATTCTGGCAGTTGGGGCAAATGACTCTTGAAAATCAAACCCTTCAACTTGTGAAAATCCTTGGGCAACCAGTCTAGCTTTGTACTTTTCTAAGGTACCATCAGCCTTGTACTTTACCTTCCAGATCCACTTGGTGCCAATAATCTTCCGCTTTGCTGGCCGATCCACTAGCTCCCAAGTGTCATTCTTCATTATGCTGTCATACTCCGCCTGCATAGCAGCCTTCCATGATGGATCTGCAAGTGCTTCTTCTAAGTCAGTTGGCTCCTTTACTTCTCTCATAATCTCAACCATCAAGGCCATGTTGACTATGTGAGCAGAAGCCCTCCTTTGCTCCTCTATTCTCTGAGACCTCCTTGGTCCGTCTGCCTTCTCCTCAACAGATGCAGGCATAGGATTATTGTGGTCATAGAGCTGCTTCACCCAGCGCGGCAATGGCTTTTCCGGTGGGGTGATGTCAGGTTGGTGAACTTTTTCCTCATCATCTGAAGATGATGCTTCCTCCTCCTTAAGGATAGGGATAGCTCTCGGGACAGGTTCATAGTGGACTACTTCTTCGCTTGATGATAAAGTGGAAGACCTTGCCTTCTCCTCCTCCACTGTATGCGGCTCCTCCTTGAACACCACATCACGGCTCGCGATGATCTTCTTTGCCTCTTGGTCATATAACTTGTAAGCCTTCTGCTCATCACTATAACCCAAGAAGATACATTTTCTGCTTTTTGGTTGTAACTTGTTTCTCTTCTCATCTGGAACATGTGCATAACATTCACATCCAAAAATTCTGAAATGTGAAACAGATGGTTTCTTACCAGTGTAAGCCTCATGAGGTGTTTTTCCCTTGAGAGCCTTTGTGTAGCTCCGATTTAGAATGTAGACTGCAGTATTAACAGCTTCAGCCCAAAAATGGTTAGGCAATCCCTTGCCCTTTAGCATGCATCTTGCCATCTCCACAATGGTACGATTCCTGCGTTCCACAACACCATTCTGCTGAGGTGTGTGAGGCGTCGTCAATTGACGCTTGATCCCTTTGCTCTTGCAAAAGCCTTCAAACTCCTTTGAGTTGAACTCACCACCACCATCTGTTCTAAATTTCTTCACACTTTTCCCTGTTTCATTCTCAACAAGTATTAGCCATTCTTTAAACTTACCAAAAGCTTGAGCCTTATCACGAAGGAAGTACACCCACATCTTCCTACTGTAGTCGTCGACAATCAACATAAAATAAGAAGATCCCCCCAAGGCCTGTGTAGGCATCTTACCACACAAGTCAGCATGCACCAACTCTAGAGGAGCATGTGCTCTATTCTTGCTTTCTTGTGGAAATGCCTTTCTCTGTTGCTTGCCCATCATACAAGCTTCACATGGTTCCTTCAATTCAGTTATTGTAGGTAGGTGAGCAACCATACCTTGCTTTTGCATCTCCTTCAATACTGCAAATCCGATGTGTCCAAACCTTTCATGCCAAAGCTTACTTGTGCCCACTCCAGCGGTGGCTGTAAGAGCACTTAGCTCATACAGGTTGTTCCTTCTTTCTCCTTTGCCAACAATTGTGCCAGCACTATCAATAATTTCTGCACCTGTCTTCTTGAACCTCACTTCATGACCAAGATCAGTTATGGCAGCAACTGATAAGAGATTTCTCCTGATTTCGGGAACATACAACACATTTGAAAGCTTTTTTACCTCACCATTTGCAGCAACAAAAGAAATAGTACCTGTGCCCGCAGCAGGGCATTTAGCATCATTTCCAACCGTCACAGTGATGGATTCTTGTAGAGGCTGCATAGAACTGTATAGACCTTTCTTGTTGGTCATGTGACGGGAGGCCCCACTATCCAACACCCAAGAGTCAGTGGTAGATTCTTCTTGCGCCGAGGAGCACACTTCCTCAATGGTCGCCATGAATAATTCCAACTCTGCTTCAGCCGTATTGGCTGTCTCTTTCCCTTTAGTTTTAAGGGTACCATTCTTTTCATCTGCCTTCTTGACACGACAATCTGCAATTGCATGTCCTTTCTTCTTACAGTAGAAGCACTCTCCTTGAAACCTCTTCTTGCCGCCCTTTTTCTTTTTGTCACCATCATTTTTGGTGGAGGAAACACCTTTGCCTTTTGCATTGGCAGAGAATGCAGCATCTCCATTGTTGCTTCCTTCTCGGGCTTTCAGCCTCAACTCCTCCTCCATTAATAATGCACAAAACTCCTCAAAAGTCAAAGCTTGAGGTCTCACCTGAGTATTAAGGGCAGTTACTAGTCCATCAAACTTTTGTGGACAAATCCGAAGACACCTCCGAGCTAGCTCTTCGCTAGTCTTTTGTATCCCAGCGCCAGCCATCTGGTCGCGCAGATTCTTAATCCGAGTGATGAATGCTTCAACCGTCTCTCCTTCAGCAAACTTCTCCGCTGCTAGTTGATTCTCCAAGTTTTGAATCCTTGTTTGGTTTCGTGTTTCATACTGACTCCTTAGTACATTCCAAGCCTCTGACGCTTTGGTTGTATGCTGAATCAGAGTCAAAACACTGTCAGAACAGCTTGTAACTAAGGCACACAATGCATCTGCATTCCTTCGTTTCCAAGCTCGTAGAAGATCTGCATTCGGAGGAATCATCACACTAGGATTTGATGGGTCGGGGATAGGCTGTGGTTCTGCGTCAGTCCCCAGCACAGTCTCCAGAAGCTCATAAGAATCAAGGATAGTTGTAATTTTGAACTTCCACAAGGTGTAGTTTGTACCATCTAACTTGCCTTCGCTGAAGGTTGGTGGACGAATCCTCAGTGTTTGAATAGCCGGTACAGCAGCACCACCTCCTGCACCGCTTCCTGATGCGCCAGAACTGCTTCCCGGAGTCGACATCGTTTCTCTTTGCTGTTGAAGCCTTTGCCTCTTGCACGCTCTCCGATCTCTAGAGCCCCCTGGGCTCTGATACCATGTAAAATATTACACGGCGCAGCGAACAGAATCTGAGAAAGAGATAGAGAGTACACAACAGATAAGAGGAGAATCAGTAAAATTCTTTAACTCCAAACAACTGATACAAAGATGGCTCTGTCCACCCGTGCGCTTCCACTGAGTGAAGCTTAGATGGCGATCTAGACAGAAGATAGGCGAAGAGCTTAAGGCTAGCTGGAACAACAACTCTGACTGGGTGAAAGATGAGTGAATGATGGCCGCGAAGGGGTTTAGCTTTTATAGCCCGCGAAGGTCGTTAGGTCGGCCTGCTGACCGACCTACCATATGAGCCTCCACTAGTCGGCCAGGGAATATTCCAGGGAATATTCCCTTTACCATCGGGCCGGGGGCGCTGCCCCCGGACCCCCGCCAGGGGGGCCGCTGGCCCCCCTGGGACCCCCCAGCCAGGGGCCGCTTCCGCGGCCCCCGGACCCCACAATAGGGGCCCCTTTTAACTCCCTTACCACGCAACTCAATGCAATGTGCCTCGAGTTGCTACCAGCTTAACCACTCTGTCTAACCCAAAGATTAGACCCACAACAGTCACCTTTTTGCCATCCGGTCACATAGACCTCATCTGATATACAAGTCAGGACTCAACCAATGTCCGGGCTCACATTTGGCTTCTCCTCATAATGGGGGCCTTACAACTTTGAGCACCATGGATCATTGGTAGCACCTAATGAGGGTGGGGCATTGATCATATCTAACACCTCTCAATAGCCTCCAACTCGGCTTCCATAGCCTTCCGCCAAGGGTCAGATTGCAAGGCCTCCTTCACTGAAGTGGGCTCTGGATCCTGCATAACACGGGTCATCAAACAATAGTTAGAGCAAACAAGCTCTGTAGAATGTACTTGATTCTACCGTGACCTCCGCAGTCCATCTTGCAGTTTCCACTCCTTAGGGACCCTCTCGATCCTTGAATCACGGAGTGTGTCACGGGCCCAACGAGGAGGAGGCGAGACCTCTTCCCGTTGCTCTCCATCTATTGAAAACTCGGGTACATCTACCGGCGGAAACTCCTTTGGGGTGGCCGGTGGAAGTGAAGACTCTGAATCAGAAGAAGAATCTCCATCAAGAGGCTCTGGCTCCAAAGGAACGGTCTCGGGAGCCCAACTCTCCCCTGGATCTCCAAGTACAGGGTGCTCCTCACCTCCCCTCAATGGCCGGAACTTCCACGAACCGCACATCTCGGCTCGTGTAGACATCCCACTTGAGGGGATCAAATAGACGATGACCTTGGGACTGGGAGTTGTAGCCAACAAAAACTTGTCGTCGGAAAGCCGCCTCGAACTTGTCACGCTGTATCTTTGGGATGTGCACATAGGTGTCACACCCAAAGATTGTGAAATAAGAGACATTAGGCTTAGTCCCAAAGTAAGCCTCGAAAGGTGTCATCCTGTCAACGGCCGAAGTGGAAGATTGATTGAGGATGTGAATTGTGATAGTGTTAGACATAATAACCTTCGGCCGGACAAGTAGCCCAAGACGACCATTAATTAGTGTGTCCCGGACAAGGGCAAGAAGTGCCAAGATTCGAAGCTCGGGGGATACCCTCAGATTTCTTGCTAAATTGGGTAGGACTTGTCTATTTGGGAACACCGGTCTGGTGCACCATGAAAACAGGCCCTAGAGATCCGATTAGAAGGTGGGAAGAGGGTATATTTGGTTATTTGGTATCAGAGCTCGCGGGTTTCCAAAAAAGAAAAGAGATTTGGGAGTTTTTTGTTACGGCCACACAAGTGAGTGGTTGCAGTCGCGAGAGCGCACAGGAGTGGGCAGCGTGAAGGTATCTCTACAACACACCACAGAAGACAGTGCAAAGTGAAAAGCCTCTTTCTCTGCAGGTGGCGGCACCCACCACAAGGCCCCCAACGAGCCAATGACGTGAGCCAGCGGCAGCCAATAGCACCTGTCACGGGGACGTGAAATTTTGAGATGCTTTAATCTTTCTAGTAACATTTGATTAAGTTACTAAATCAAATGTGCAAGGTTGTTTAGCACATGTGACGCACATGGCAGTTATTTCATGGGAATGGGCCAAGGACCCCAAGGATGCAGTGGGTGTTAAAGGCAAAAGTTGTGTTAAGTTATGCCAATTGGGTTTTGGTGGTCAGTTGGTGCCAGGTTGGACCCTAGGACAATTGTTTGGCCATTAAGTATCAGTGGTGACACTAGGGACTAAGTCTAAGGGTCAACAGAGGTTGGGAACCACTCCAAGTTGCAAATGGCCTAGCCAATTTCATTCCAGATGGGCATGTTTAATTTTGGGCAGGGTCAAAAGGGCTAAAATTAATTTTTAAAATTAATTAATTCTAAAAAATTAATTTAATGGCTGAAAATGCATTAGGAAGGCTGCCACTTGGCAAAACTTTCCCATGCAACTAGGGAGAAGGCTGTTGGAGGGTGGTGGAAGCTGAATGGCAGCCATTCGGTGCTTGGTGGAGGGAGAGGAGGGAAAATCATACGACATAGGTTAGAGGGAGGGCTTGGAATCATCGACCTAGAGTATCAGAGTATGGCCCTCATGGGCAAGCTAGTTGTCCGCGGTCTCACACCAGGCGGGCAGACCTGGAAGGTCCTATTGTAGGAGGGCCTTCACGACTGTATACCGAGGCTTGGCGGGGAGTGGAGGACGTCCCTGAGATGGATCTTCACGTCTGCTCAGATCACCCCTCCCAGATCACCTTTTCTTCGCAGCTTACTCCGTGTGTGGCAGGGCCTCGGAAAGGCCCTAATCCAGAGGCCCCCAAGCTGCTAGGAGCAAATAGACCGTCAGTTGGTGATTTGGAACCCCTAGGTCAAAGATCGGGAAGGGGCATAAATAGGTGAACGCCCCCATATCCAGTGGGCTGGGTGGGAGGCCGGCCCGGCCCGTACCATCAGGACATGGCGGGAGGTGTATAGGTTGGCGGACGAGGAGGGGTTGCAGCGAGTATTAAGTTGCCAGAGAGGAGTGGAGGTGAAGAGAAGGGAGATAGACACAGTAATACCTTCGGAGTGGCTTGCTCCCCCGATACGTGAGCCGATAGAGCCCGAGGAGGTATGGGCAGCTAGGTTTTTGCCAGTAGGCATCCCCCTTCAGGTGGCAGGTAGAGTGGGTGGCGCCCCGCAAGGGACTTTCTTCATCCTTCAGGAGGGGGGAAGTTTGGCCCTTAACAAAGGGTAGTAGGATGAGGGGATTGTCACCCTTTCGTGGAGGAGGATTCGGGTGGTGGGCCTTCAGGGGAAGACATGTCGGTTGGACCCCTATGTTTTTTGGAAGGAGCTCAGGGAGTGGCGCCTTTGGATTTGGGAGGGTAGACCACTTGATGAGCTGGAGTGGAATCGAGGAGAGTGGCTATGGCCGGCCTCTGTGGTCGCCAAGAAGCCACCCAGGTTCCTAGAGTACATTGCTAGGATAGGTAGACATGTACTGATGCAAGAGGAGCTGGACTGGGCACCGTCACGTAGCAGACACTGGGCGGAGCACAGCATCACAGAGCCCTTCCGACGGACCTTTCTGGAGCCACCTATGGGATAGCTGGAGGCCGAGGAGGTTGTTGTACTTCTTATGGCTGGTGGCACATGGAGGCTTGGCGGTGGGAAGTTGGCTTGCTCAGATGTAGGAGGAGGGAGATTGTAAACGCTGCACACAGTAGTCTCTGAAAACCCCAAAGCACTGCCTTTGGTCATGTGAGGAGACACAACTCGTGTGGAGAGGAGCATGCCGCATCCTTTGCCGTATAGCACTTAGCCTTGGCTATATCTCATGGGGAGCTTTTTGTTGGCAGACAGTCAGCCAGGGCCGTCACCTTTTGTATGATGTCGGGATGCAGGACACGATATTCATTATCGAGGCAGGGTCGTGCGCAGTGGTCGGTTTGGAGGCTCTACCCATCTGCCAGGTATTGGAGCCCACAACAGACCACTCGGAGGTATGGGAGATCATAGCTAGTCTTATTGGATGGCATATCTGGAAGGTGCGGTGTCAAGAGGCCTTCCGCGGAGAGAGACTTTCAGCACATCGACCTTAGCAGAGCTCTGGACCTCCATTATCCACTCCCTCCGCGGCCGATGGGACCAGGTGCAAGGCGAGTCTAGGGCTCGTCAGGAGCTCCAAGGTCACTTCATGCGCACTTGGGGCGGCCATGGTCTATTCTTCGTGATGCAGGCAAGCAGCCCTTGCCTGCATCACCAGTTGGCGATATAACCCCCCCTTGCCCCCAGACCGCCCTGAGAGGCTTGTATACATGATGTATTAGTGACTTTGCATCAGCTCCAGCTAGTCTGTTGAGCATGAGCACTCTGTTGTAATCAGTTTTTTGAGTAATATAATCAGCTACATTTTACTTGCAAAAAAAGGAACAGCTCTAATGGTAGCCACCTGTGGTGTAGGTGCATAGGTGTCATGGAAATCCACTCCTGGATGCTGGGTGAAACCCTTTGCTACGAGCTGTGCCTTGTGCTTATCTTGAGTACCATCACTGTGATATTTGGTCTTGAAGACCCATTTGACACTAATCACCTTTTTATGAATGGGTCGAGGCACAAGGTCCCAAGTGCCATTCCGCTCAATAGCATCCACCTCTTACTCCATAGCTTTCTTCCAATGCGATGATTGCAAAGCCTCCTTCACAAATGTGGGATCCCTATCTTGTATAAGAGGAGTCATTAGACAATAGTTAGAACAAACAAGCTTGGTGGAATGTGCTTGGTTCCTTCGAGAATGTTGCAGGCCATTTGCGACTGCCACTCCTCAGGGACCCCCTCAATCCTTGCCTCATGGAGTGTGTCACGTGCCCAATGAGGAGGAGGCTGGATCGCTCCTCATTGCTTTCCATTTGTTGAAGTCTCTGGAACATCTAGTGGCAATGGCTCATGTGGGTTGGCCGGTGGTGAAAAAGAAACCTCATTTGAAGAAGAAGCATCCCCAAGAGGCATTGGCTCTAAAGGAACAGTTTCTAGTGCCTAACTATCTCTTGGCTCTCCAAATACAGGGTGCTCCTCACCCCCCCCATAAGCTGGAACTTCCACAAATTGCACATCGCGACATGTGTGACATCTCACTTAACGAGATCATACAAGTGGTAGCCCTAGGATTGCAAGCTATAGCCCACAAACACCTGTCTTTTCGAAGCCACTTCAAACTTGTCCCTCTGAGTCTTTGGGATTTGAACATAAGCATCACACGCAAAGATCTTGAAATAAGAAACATTTGGCTTGGCTCCAAAGTAAGCCTCATAAGGGGTTATACCAACCATGACTGAAGTAGGTGATTAATTGAGGATGTGGATAGTAGTAGCCACCGCCTCAGCCTAGAGACACTGAGTGTCGTTGACGTTGCTACTTGTCCAGGGGATGACCAGATAAACATATCTCTAACAAAATCTCCACCTCCAATGGCTAGATTGCTATAAAACTTGGAGCAAAGCTGGGAAAAGGTTCGAGAAAGAGAGAGAATGCTGTAGAGAGAGAAAATTCAGAGATTTGTTGAGAATTTAGTGAAATTGAGCTATTGACCCAGTTTTCTAGCCCCAAATGGATTCACCAACAGCAGTGGGAGCATTAGAGGCTATAATCTTTAGGAGAAAGCGCATCAACCTGCAATCACTAGCTTCCCCTATCAAGAATATGCAACTGCCTTTACCTGAATGGTCTCTAATGGTTGAGAAATGGTCCCAAAAGCAAGCAACAACAACCCAACCTCTCTTCCCAACGGATCCAAAATGCAAAAATGAGATTTCCTTCTCCCTTCAGCCCCAAGTCAGTTTTCGCAAACTTGCATGGTCAAGTTTTGCCTAGTGGTAGCCTTCCAAATTGATTTTTCAACATTATCCAGCCCATGAAATTAGTTTTCAGAATATAATTTCTGAAAATTAATTTAATAATTATTTATGTGCCTAGAAAGATAATCTAACCAGCCAACGATTAAATTGGCCAGGCCACTTTATCTCCGGAGTGTCCTTGTGCCATTTTTGATTATCAGATCGACGTTAAGTACCATTAAACGCCACATCTCTAGTGTCACCACAACTGACACTTATGGCCAAATAAATGACTTAGGCCAATAATTGGTACCACATACCACTTAGTATTTTGCGACATAACTACTTTTGTCTTTGACATCCATTGATTCCCTCAGATCTTGGGCTCATATATTTGCACTAACCTCGGTTGCACCTCACATGTGCAACATTTACTTAAACATGTGATTAAAAATTAATCTACATGTTAAGCGAGGCTTGCAAAAATACATGTCCTTATGACAACGACAAATGCTGCACTGTCTTCTGCAACTTTTTGGGCCTAATGTTGCTATCATCCTTACAACTCTCCAATGCCAGAGAGGGAATATGAAAGAGTGGTGATGGTGGGGTATGCGAGCCTCATCCATATGCAAGTGCGGTGGACCTTGAGCATGGCTTTCTACATGCATTGACTAAGTCTAGTAGATTCAGATTCTACAGCTGGTTTGCCTTTCAGGTTGATGATTTGATGTTTGAGAAAGTACAATCTTTGCTCCTAGTTTTTTCTCACATGGGGGGACACTTTGATAGTCTAGCTGAAGATAGGGAATCCATGGTCATGACATGCTTTTGGGGAGCTGGTTTGTGACAAGCATTGAGATCCGACTATTTCTATTCTTTGTGGTCACCGACATCAGTGTCTTTTCCAAGGCACCTTGGTGGTGGCTTGATTACTGACTACTTGGACATCCATGGTCCTATCTGATTGTCATTGTTGTATGTATGTATCCTTAATCATTGTATATTTTATTGTACTGATCACCCATCACTTGAGAGAGGATGTTATTGTACATAAGTTGGGTTAGAGAGTTTATTGGTGGAATACATTTCTCATTTGAGTCTAGAGTATTTAATGTAGTCAACCTGATTTCTTGCACATTTAGTAAAGCTGACCTGATCATTTATTTGTACATATTTTATTGGTTGTTTCCCTCCACTTATTTGCTCATTCATACGAGTACACTCTGCTTCCAGTTCAAGAGAGGGAGACAGCAGCACTGCTGGTTGTCCACAGTTCATGCATTTGTATACACTTTTGAGCCTTGGTATATGGATTCCATTTCCCAGTTCTATTCTCTTTAAGTTCAGCATGCTCTACTACTACATTTATTACTATTCCTAACCACCTAGCATATACCCTACCTCCTATAGTTGTCACCAGTCAGAGCAGACCCATGTTTGCTGATTTTTAGGTCTTCTGAAGCTGTTGTACGTGTTTTCAGGCTGCCTTGCTGGTCCCTTGATTGCTGGAGGTTACGTAGTTGCTGATGTCATCAGTCCCCCAGTCAGCTGTTGCATTTTCAGTGTGATCTGCTGTCTGTACTGCTGTTGGATCACTTGGTCATCATCAACATTGCCGCTTTTGTGTGTCTAGGATCCGTTTGAGTAGGACACAATCTAATACCCACTCCAACCACCTTTGCCTCGATCCTAGAGACAGAAGGTTCAAGGCTCCACTGATTGTATCATATTCATACTCATGATTCCATTCATTAGCATTCAACATTCTTCAGATTGTGTTCTCTATATTGTTGTACACTTTGCATTTTTGTGTTTGCCATACCATTTCTTTACATGCTATTAGAGCAGAGCGCTAAAGCTTCTCTAAAAGCTAAAGATCTTCTCCCTTTGTGAAGAACAAAGTTTTGGCTTGCCATTGAAAAAGAGGAGCACTAAGAGCATTGTGAGGTTGATGCTAACTAGCTTAAGAGCAACAAGGAGGTTGAGTCCTAGAGGTTGAAATGCATGTTAAGTGGTTCTGTGCCCATCCATGGAGCTATGTAGGTAGACAATCCTTTAATAATTGGAAGGTAAGGATGTGAATCCCAACATGAATCCATAGTTAGTGTAGTAGTGATGATAGAGGAGTTGTTGCAATCGTGGTTGCATCAAGCTAAGTTTACGTAGGCTTAGATTTAATCTTGTAATCTTATTGATGAGAAAAGAGGGTGGTTGTAGACATAGGTTGATTACATTCATAAAGATGAGAGGGGGGTGAGCTAGACTTGAATGTGGCAATGGCTTGTAATTATATTGATGTCTCATTTAGTGAAGTAGTTTGAGGCAACCTAGCCTCCACACACTTTCAGTTATTCTGATTACAGGTTTCCAAATTGCTGATCGTGGAGATTGCTTCGAGGTTCACAAATTGTGAGATCTTCAAGGTGGAGACATACACACACATACACTCTACGCCTGTGTACATATCTGCTTCCTTATATAGCATTTTTCATTGCAGATTTCCTGTGTTCCACTATCTCTTTCTCTCTCTTCTCTCTTTGTTCACTCTCTATCTTGGTCATACGCTTCTGCACCACTTCACTTTGACATGGTATCAGAGCATTGAAGGAGTGACTTAAGGGTGGACCTACCTAAAGAGGATATTTTAGTGTGACACAAGGCTGCGTTTTCAGCGTTCAAGGGGGAGTGGGAGGGTTGTGCATCAGAACAAGGCTGAGGCGAGCATGTGTGTGCGAGAAAAGAGTAGAGTTGCTGAAGTTGCTGCTGATTCTTGCTGTTTGAGAAGGAAGAAGGCTGCGTTTTGGGCCTGCAAGTGCAGTTTTTGCCTTTTCATCGCCTTCGGTAGGTAAAGAAGGAAGAAGGTTGCGTTTTGGGCCTTCAAGTGCAGTTTTTGCATTTTCATCGCCTCTGGCGGGTGAAGAAGGAGTTGCACGGGAGGAGGAAAGCCCTAGCAGGCTGCATTCACACAGCTAGAGGGGGATTGATTTTTGTGTTTTGTGCAAGCATTTTAGGTGAAGATGCCTTTTAAGGCCGAGGCAAAGTTTCAAGCAATCATGCACTGAAAAGTGTTCGTTTTATTGGCTCTTCCATCAGATCAAAAGCTCGATGGTGAGAACTACCGCATCTGGTGTATAATGTATTATAATACTTGCCATTTTGGAGTCCTATGATTTGGCGGAGCTTGTTACGGAGGCTATCCACCATCCTTCTTTGAGAGACGAGTCCAAACTCTCTACAAGTGATAAGTTGGAGTTAGCAAAGGCTCAGGCACATTGGAACAAACTAAATGCTCATATCTGCTCGTTTTTATTTCTCTCATGCACTACAATTGTGATATTCCAAATAGAGCATTTGATGGTGGCTCGAGAAATATGGATGGAGCTTGATCAAATGTATAATTGCATGACTGTCATGAAACGAGTTTCTTTGGAAGTGGAGATGAAGACCATGAGTGTCAACAAGTCATCTTCTATGTGGGAGTATATCAACAAGCTGAGGCAGCTTCAGATGCAAGTGCAACACATGGGAAGGTGATCACTTTTGAAGACATGGCAATAACTCTTCTTTCACAGTTACTGCCTCATTTCAGTGGTTTTTATTCCGCCTTGATTGCCTTAGGGTAGTCAGAGACTCTTCATTGGGAGGAGTTGGTTCCTATGGTCTTGGACCAAGAGGAGCAGTTGAAAGGGACCAATGCTTCTAAATTAAAGGCATTGATAGGTCAATCCTCTCAAAAAAAGGGGAAGGACCAAAAGAAGAAGAAGGATAAATCAAAGAAGGACAAGGAAAAGGAGTCCACTTGTCACATCTGTGGCAAGATCAGTCTCACTAGAAGGACTGCCTCCACAAGGAGAAGAAGGAAAAGGAGAAGACGGAGAAATCTTTAAAGGCTTTCGGAGCGATGGCTGCTTCCTCATCAGTTGCTTTCCTCCACTTGGAGGTGGTTGAAGCATCGACCTTGAAGGTCTTTGATGCTGTGTTGACAGCCCCATACACTTAGGAATGGATTGTTGACAGTGGTGCATCCCGGCACATGACTCCTTCTATAGTAGGTGTTGCTCATTTGCAGCCTTCGCATGGACAGATTCTCATTAATGATAGTTTTTCTATCCCTATTTAGGGACGGGGTAACATGCATCTTATTCTAGATGGGCAGGGTGGTGCCCATACATCCGAGGTGTTTTATGTGCCGGCCTTAGGATACCATCTGCCTTCGGTACACAAGATTTGTGCCCTCGGCCTTTTGGTTGAGTTTGATGTGGCTTTCTTTTGGATTCTTGATCATGGATTGAGACAATTTTATGAGGAGAATGGAATCTACAAGTTGCGGTCTTCTTCTGCCTTGACTTCTCTTCTTCTTACCTCTTAGATACAATCTGAGCTTTGGCATGCTCAGTTTGGCCACCTCAACTATGATTACCTTCAGAAGGCTTCTAAGGGACAACTTGTTTGAGGTTTGTTAGATACTATGGTGAGCCAGCAGTTGTGTGTATCCTACATCCGTGGAAAGCAAACTCGTGATGCTATTCCCAACAAGTTTTCGAGGTGGTCTTCCACACCCTTGGAGCTTGTTTGTACCGATCTTTGTGGATTGATGTGGATGGAGTTCCTTAAAGTGTGCTTGTATATCATGCTAATTGTGGATGATTACAATAGGATGACATGGGCTTATTTTTTGAAGCTAAATTCAGAAGCTTTCTCCAACTTTAGAGATTGGTTACACTTTGAGGAGAATTGATCAGGTTGGAAATTGAAGACCTTAGGATGGGATAAGGGCGGAGAATTTGTTTCTAATGAGCTTGCTCGTTTTTGTGCAGATTGTGATATCCACTAGGAGTTTACCAACACAAACATCCCTCAAGAGAATGGCATATCGGAGCAGAAGAATCGCAGTGTGATCGAGATGGCCCACACCATAATGGAGCATAGACAGACACCTCAATGTCTATGGGTTGAAGTTGTGGCTATTGTAGTCCACATTCTTAATCGATCTCCTACTTCCGTTGTTGTTGGTACGACACCTTATGAGGCATATGTTGGGTCTAAGCTAGATGTTTCTTATTTTAGGGTTTTTGGGTGTGACGCCTATGTTTACATCCTGAAAACATAGCGTGAAAAATTTGAAGCATCTTCCAAAAGATGTGTTTGTGGGCTATAGCTTGCAGTATAAGGGTTGCCGATTGTATAATCTCGTTAAGCGGAATGTCTACATGAGCCATGATGCTTGGTTCATGGAAGTTCCAGTCTCAAGGGGGTGAGGAGCACCCCGTTTTTGGAGATCTAGGAGATAGTTGGCAACTGTCCCTTTTGAGCCCGTGCCTCTTGAGGATTCTTCTTTGGATGGGGAGCTTAGTTCTCAGCCACTGGACGCACCGATTTTGCCCTAGCAATTGGTGGACCTCCTAGAGACTTCAGTAGAAGGAGAGTGATGAGGAGAGATCCGGCCTTCTCCTCATTGGGCATGTGACACTCTTCATGAAGCAGGGATTGAGGGGGTCCCTGAGGAGTGGCAAATGCAGGATTGCCTCGCGTTCTTGGAGGAACCAAGCATACCACTCTGAGCTTGTGTACGCTAGTTATCGTTTGATGACTCGTGCCATGCAGGATCTGGAGCCCACCTCCGTGAAGGAGGCTTTACAGCATGATCATTAGCGGAGAGCGATGAAGTAGAAGTTGGAGTCGATTGAGCGAAATGGCACTTGGTATCTTATGCCTAAGCCTTTGCATAAAAAGGTAATTGGAGTCAAATGGGTCTTCAAGACCAAGTATCGCAGTGATGGCACATTGGAAAAACACAAGACTTGCCTTGTTGCTAAAGGTTTTGCATAGTGCCTATGCATTGGTTTCCGTGATACTTTTGCCCCTATAGCTCAAATGGCTACTATTCGTGCAGTTCTTGCCTTGGTTAGCCATAGGAGATGGCCAGTCTACCAGTTGGATGTGAAGTCTGCCTTCTTGAATGAGGAGTTGAAGGAGCGGATCTATGTTGAGCAGCCTTCAAGCTTCACTTCTTCTGATCGTAAGGTATACAAGTTAAGGAAGACCCTATATGGCCTTAAGCAGCCTTCCCGTGCTTGGAATGAGAATATTGACTTGTTCCTCCAAGCAAGATTGGGGTATTGGCATTCCACGACCGACCCATAGCTTTATGTGCACACCTCAGGTGGAGGTCGTGTGCTGTTTGTCCTTTATGTTAACAACCTGATTGTGACAGGTGACCATGCCTAGATGGTTGAGTAGACAAAGACAACACTTCATGAGAAGTTTGAGATGACGGATATGGGACTTCTTCACTTCTTTCTAGGTCATGAGATTTATCAGACTCTAAGGGGGATCTTTATCTCCCACTAGCCGTATGTGCAGGAGCTCCTGACTATGTATGAGATGGAGGGATGCAAATCTATTACGACCCCTATGGATCCGAACTGGAAGGCCACAACTCATTCTGATTCTCCTTTGGCGGATGCTACCCGTTACAAGAAGTTGGTTGGCTCTTTGATCTGGCTTCTCAATACTCATGCTGACTTATGTTATGCTGTAGGTGTGGTGGCTGGGTTCATGAGTGAACCCAAGATGGTGCATTGGCAGGTTGCTCAAAGAATTTTGTGGTTCCTTTAGGGGACCCCTGATCTCGGGATCTATTATCCAACAAGTTTAGGTGATACTTGGTACTTACAGGATGGAGTGATTTAGATTGGACTGGCGATGTGGATCATTAGAGATCCATGATAGGATATTGCTTTACCTTGGGTGGTGGTGCTGTTTCATGGAGTAGCAAGAAGCAGCCCACGGTTGCCCTATCTTTGACTAAGGCGGAATATCGGGCAACGTCTTCTACCACATGTGAGATAGTGTGGCTTCGCAGGTTATTGGAGGAGCTTGGCTGCCCGCCGTAGACAGGTCCTACTGTTCTTTAGTGCGACAATGAGAGTTGCCTTGCCTTGGCCCGAAACCGCGTGTTTCATACTAGGACGAAGCACATCGAGATCCAGTACCATTTCATTTGGGAGAAGCTTCTGAATGAGACTATTGATCTGGTCTACTGCAAGTTAGAGGACAATCTTGCAAACTTGTTTACGAAGGCGCTTCCTTAGGATTTACTTCGACAACAATCCAGATCCTTTAGCCTTATGCCTTGTCCACAATCTGAGAGGGGGTGTTAGAGATTGTCATCCCCTAGATAGGTAGTCATATGCATTTGTGAGCAATTTTGTGTGGTGGAGCAGGCAGAATATCCACGTGGCAGATTTCTGTGCAGTTGCAGCAGGCAGGACACGTGGCAGTACAGCAAGTGACGTCAGCAGGAAGCAGTTATCGCAAGTGCCACGTGGCACAACACATGCAGTCAGCCAGTTTCTGCCGAGCCTCCACACACTTTCAGTTATTCTGATTATAGGTTTCCAGATTGCTGATCATGGAGACTGCTTGGAGGTTCACAGATTGCGACATCTTCGAGGTGGAGACATACACAGACATACACTTTGCGTCGTGTACACTTTGAGCGTACAGTTTCATGAGGATGATGATGGTGATGCCTCTTGTTCCTCTACTAGTAGTACTAGTGCTGCTGATAATAGCCTTGAGGAGGACAAGACAAAGGAGATGCCTTTGGATGATATAGAGTGACTCTCTTTAGATCATAGATGATAGTAGATGCATCATGATTTATACTAGATAGATCTGAGAATTGAGATCATGATCATTTTGGCAGTACATTCTACATTGTACTTCGTAGGCTTGATGATAATGGTCATGGATCGTTGGCATTTGGATGATGTTGCATGCATTTATTTTACGTGTCATTGTTCACCGAGTACTCTCTTTTTGGAGATTGTATGACATAAATGATAATATGCGTCTATGAGTGTTATTTTTGACATCATTATTCATGGCATACTCGTCAAATCTCTTCTAATGTTTGTTAACCCCAACACGAAGAAAGCAAAAGAAAATAAAAAAGACGCGGGGCAAAGGCGGAAAAAAGGTAGCTCGACTAAAGAAAGAAGAGGAGAAAAGGCCAGAAGTGCAAGGGCAACCTTAAAAGTCCAAGGCAAATGCAAAAGGGAAAAGGTGCATTTTAAAATACAAAGGCGCTCCCTGAGATCTTGTAAAAGAGTGCCAGGCGGTGGAAAATCCGGAAAGCCAAAATAGAAGATAAAGACAAAGGCCAAGGCAAAGAGAAATGGAAGACAAAGGCGCACGAGGAAATGCGCAAGTCAAACTATTGTAAAAGAGCGCAAGCGCATCATGGTTTAATTCAAGAAGCGCTGGGCTCTCACCCGTGCAATTTGTAAATGTAGACAGGCGGTGGAAAGAAAGCTAGGAAGATAGAAGGACAATGGGAAAAAGGGTCTAGGCTACGGCCGGCCATGTAAAAAGGGGATGACTGTCCAAAAGAGATTTAGGGTTTTGTATATAAAGTTGAAAAGTGAATGAGAAGCTCATTCTTGTGTGTGGCCAAAAGTAGCTCTCCTCTTCTTCTTCTTCTTCTTCTTGTTCTTGCTTGCTTGAGCTTGTGCTTGAGAGAGGGAGTGTGAGAGTGTGAGGGAGTGAGTGTGTGAGGGTGAGGGATCGAGGAGGAGAAGCTCTCCATCTTCTTCTCTCTTCTTCTCTTCTCTTGTCTTGCTTGCGGCAATGGAGCTTGGAGCGTGGAGCTTGAGGATGGAGCTTGCTTGAAGCTTGCACTTGGATCGTGGAGCTACCGGGGTGTGCGAGAGAGGAGGTAACTCGAACGGCATGGAGGTAAGCTCGCTACACCCGTAGATATGGATGGCGCGTCGGCTATGTGAGAGGTAGCCATTAGTGCTCGGCTTGGAATGCTTGAAACAATAAGCGGTCCGTAGGTCTTGGCGGTTGAGCGAAAGCTCCCACATTTTGGTTCCATTGCCGAGACAAACGGATTCAAGCCTTGAGCGCTTGCGCGCTTCGAATCGAGCATCAAAGTAGGGTTTGCTCCGAACTGGTGCTTGAGATAGGTAGGAAGCGAGGGGGTTCAAGATGGTATTCGATCTCCTTGGCAAGTAGGTTTGTTGTTTTTCTTGAGATTTATATTGTGAGATGGAGTAATATAGGTATTTACTTTGTAATTTGGATGCATTAGAGTAGGAGAAAACAAAGAAAATCAAAGAAAATAAGCATTAGGATTACTGTTGCAAAACAGGGCAGAAACAGGGCAAGAATCGTGCAAAAGTGGTAAAAAACTTACTTGTGATGCCTAAGGTCGGTAAGTGAGTTATTGGAGGTACCAATACCATACCTGGAAGAGGGTATAAGGCCCAGAAGTGGCAAGAAAGGCCACGTTGTGCATTGCAGGGTTTCAGGAGAGCAGGAGAGAAGAGGAAAGCTTGGCGAGAAGATCCGCTTCAATCTTGGCATGAGGGAGATCTTCGGCTAGCCCAGGTAATTCTACACCTCCCCCTACAGTAGTAGGATCAATCTGGAGTTGCACGACAAGGGAGAAGACCCCCAGCGCCCTGCACGTCGAATTTTGCGAGCTGCGGCAAAAACACGGGTGGCGTTCGGCGCGTCCGAGTCACGTCGACTCTGGTCCGAGGCCCAGACTCGGCCCTCGGACCACCCGGTCCACTCGGACAAACCCTAGCCGGCCTTGGACCGTCCGAGGAAAAACCCGTCCGAGACTCAAATTCGGCCCTCGGCCACGTCCCACATTCGGCCCTCGGCCCAAGTGCCTCGGCCCGGCCGAGTGACCTCGTCCGAATTCGTCTGAATCATTCGAACTTAGCTCTCGGCCCATGTGCCTCGGCCCGTCCGAGTGACCCACTCAGACCCTGCAATTCAGACCTGTTAGGCCGAATTTAGATTTTCTCAAATTTTAACCTGAAGACAGTGAAATTAACCGAGAAACCATATAGAGACGAAACCATATTATAGATCCATTACCGGGCTGAAACTGGGAGTAAGTGGTTCAAATTTGGCTATAAACGGTCCTCCAAATTGTGCATGGCTTCTACCGTAACAGCCCTGTGGGTCGGGGGGGGGGGGGTGCCCCTCCCGGACCCCCGCAGAGGGGGGCTCTGCCCCCTCCGCACCTCCCCCGGAACCTCCCCCGGGTAGGTTGGAGAGAAAACGCGCACTGTGACAGGTCCTTCAAATTGGACCTGAGTGTAGCAATGGCTCTACACGAGCATGGAGCCTCACTTGCAATAGAGCAACCAAAAGCCCATGCCCGAACAAAGAGAAACAGAGACCCTAGAACATCAATGGGCCAATCTAGCCATTAAGGGCAAAAAGGCCACACCACGAGAACACAAAGACATTGTGTTCATACCATGTCTAGTCAGAACGAAATACAACATCAGCAAGCTACAAATGCCAAGATGACTAGACATGACACTCTTGACGAGAGATGTACCTTGAATAGCACTGCACTGACGATCCAAGACAGCAGTGGAGAATCCACATCTGGTCGTGCAGTCGAGAACTCAAGGGCATCTATCAGAAGGCTCAAATTTACAAGCCAAGACCAGGAAGATGAAGACATAGTATCACCTGCTTATCTTAGGGTTAAACTCACCGCGAAAAGAGAGCATACTATTGATGCTCAAATTGATGAAGGAGCAGATTTTAATATCTTGACCTATGAATCGTGGACCGTACTAGGCCAACCAGAGCTCACACCGACTGATGCAACTCTTAATCCTTACGGGGAACATCCACAAGCACTTCTAGGGAAGTGCAGAATCCTTGTAACAATTGAAACAGAAAGCTTGCCACTCCTGTTCTATGTTCCTTCCAATAGCGAGAATGGTGGAAAGGAAATCCTCCTAGGAAGGCCCTTCAAAAAGGCTACCAAGTGTGAGGCGGACTACGTAGCTCAGAGGATACACTTGACATTACCAGGTGTGAGGATAGTCACGACCTTTAGCAAGGGTGACCTCGGCAAACCTCGGGGGAAAGGCAAGGAAGGTGCTGACGTAATAGTCAAGCCCATTAACGAGAACAAGGACTTGTTGGAAGAATTCACACAAGCACAGGTCGAACAACGAGAGCCAGTGAGTGGGGCCATGCCTGAACCAAGATGGTCAAGAGACAATGCCAAGGATAGGCGTTGGACGTACAAATATCGTAGGAGACCCCAAAAGAAGCCCAAGCCTTATCGAAACAAGCATCGAGGGAGAGCTAGGACAACGCCACTATGGATATCCAAAACATGGCTTCGGGCTCAAGGGTATTATGCAGGCAACCGATGGATTTGGGTGCCAAAACCCCTTGCTAAACCTCCGTGGTCGACTGAAGGCCAGTTCGTATCAGGAGCAAGGAAGCGTAGGAGGAGATCTAAGCGAAAAACCAAGTCTTGAGTCAACAACTGTGGAGTGACCGAGCCCCTCATGGTCGAAATCAAGAAACCAAACGGGACCAATCGGAGGGTAGATCCTCGGCCTACCGTGCTCGACAAGCAGATGCCAGATGTAATCGTTGAAGATATGTAGAAGCCGCTAGTGCCCAAGGCGCCTTTGATTCCCCAAGAGGATAGCAAGCATCATAGGCACAACACTGCTCAGGGCAAGGTTGAGCGCTCAACAAAGCAAATAGCACAATTATCTAACAGCTACGAGCAAATCTCCAAGCCAGTGTCAAAGCCACTTAGGAGTCCTAAGTCTTCTGCACCCTCTTCCCCTACACGGACACAGGAAGCACAACACTCGTCAGGTGCGGCTATTCAATCCCAATCTCGACCTACATCAAAGCTTCCAAATGTCCAAGAGGCAGGACACGACACCATCTGTGGCTCTCGGCCTAAGGATATGCCTATGCAACCTAAGGTGGCTAGCTCAACTGATACTCGGCCTACACAAGGGAATGCTCTAAGAGCAACGACCACTTCTAATTGCCCTAAGGACTTGACACTGCAACCCACCAAGGGTAGCCAACCCACTAAACTAGCTGCTCCTACTTCCAATTAGGAATCACAGCAGTCACAGCCCTTAGCCGTGACAAGACCCCTTGCGGATGGTGTCCTTAGTAGTTTATCTATAGAAGAGGTGTCGCAACCAACTTCCTCAAAAATTCCAGCACTTTCAGAGTGCCTAAAGCCTAGGCTGGAGGAGTTAAACTCAAGGGAGTTGGCTGAAGAGCTAGACTCTCCGAAAAGGGAGGTAATTGCACTCTCACAACCTAGCAAAGGCTATTTAGCAGGCCACGGCCATGTCCCGTAAGGACACACTAGAGGAAGAGAATGCTGAGGTCCAACCAAGCACATCAACGGCTGATCTAGTTCAGGGTCCTGAGTCATAGAGCGATGCACCTTCATTGACCAAGAAAAAGAGGAGAAAACAACGAAGGCAACAACAATCACAGGTGGTTGTGGACCCCAAGAGCATTGAGACCAAGAGCGATGGAGAACTGGGGATTAAAGCATCGAGTCCATCCACCAATGAACTCGTTAATGCCTCTCCTAATAGCGGTGAACCCTCAGATGCACCCGTGTGCTCTGAAAAACCAAAGCAACCGTTGCCATCAACAGTTTCTTGCAACACTCTATCCACTGACAATAGAACTTACATTGATCAATTAAGAGTGGATACAATGCTGTCACAACAGGGTGACAAGGTCATAACAGTCACATCCGAGAAGAACCATGACAAAATAGCAGCAAAACCTCGGGAGGAACGTGAGAATCCCAAGAGCATAAGAAATCCTAGCGTTGACCAATCTTGCTCATCTAGGCCTGAGCCCCCAGCTATGCTAAAGCCTAAGGAAACTCTTAGAACTTTGCATGAGATAGCAACCGAGCAAGCCCTTGTTGAACATAGAAGTGTCACAGAATGCTTAACTGAGTTGGATGCTAAGCTCAAAGTGGTCGCACGTGTCTACGTCCTTGCAGACATGGGCACAATCCCCAAGGAGCAGCTTGGAGATTACTTGACCTTTCCTCTATCATGGGAAGAGCAAGAACATCTTAACGAGTACTACGACAGGCTCCTACATGAACGCATGCGACTCATCTTTGATGAGGAGGCTGATGAACTGCGCTTAACCGTCACGTTCAATGAAATGCTCTGCCGACCGAATCTCGTAGACATAGAGCAACTAAAGCGACTGTCAGTAGGCCAGAGTCAATTTGAGCAGCGTTGGTGCGAAAGCCGCGTTGTAATGGCCGAACTAGGGGCTCAGATCATGACAGTCTCAGAAGAGCGATTGGCCAAATGGCGGTCTCAAAAGGACCCAACCTATCTAGCACCAACTTCCTTTCGAGTGCTAACTGAAATTCGGGGTACGAACTTAGCTGAAACTAGACTAGAGGGCCCTTTGATTGATAAGGTTCTCACTGAGGAGGAGTTACATATTGCCAGTAGACTCGGTCAAGGTTCCATGCTACTCGACGTGGCAAAATATCTATCGGTATTAAGTAAGCTGCTGCGAATACTAGATGCGTGTGCTACGCTTCGGTAGAACCCTGAGTTCTACACTTGGTTCTTATCCTCATGAAGTGACATGGATTCACAAATATGTATATAAATAAATACTACTTTTTGTGTCACCGTGTATAAACAATATCAACACACACAAGCAATGATAGTCAAGCGCAGGGAGAAGAGTTGGGTCAGATAAACTAAGCTCTTCATGTCCTCCTCTCATCATGCATTTAAAAGCCGTGTGACCATCCCCACCTCCAAGTGAAGGGCATGCATCCCACATTGCCGCCATAGAAAGCCTTGACCAACAACTCTGATGGTGTAGACAGGGTGTAGTCCCTTTCTATACACCTTCTTCCCTTTTTGGTCTATCCTTTGGAGGATGTGCCCTGTCCCACTCCACGACAACCAGTCCACGCGACTTAGCATAAACTAATATCCGCTAATGACTGAAGGCAACGCGAACATCAGCATGGGGGCCATACCTCTACAACAAACACCGCATGCCTCACCCCTCCCCTTCTTGTCATATACGCTTGATAAACCACACTAAAATCCATTCCATGCAAACAGTTGTATCCTATATCCAAGTCTAACCCTTGGATTGCATCTTGCAGGCTTCCTTTTTTGACGGATCACATGGAGAACCATGGACATCTGGCATGCAAAGACGCTCTTCGCAAACGACGGGAGTATGTGGTACGCGCCCCTCCACCGGAGCGCTATGTGCCCACCCTCAAGAGGTATGCCAAGAAGCGAGGCCCTAAGCGACACTGTCCAGGGCGAAGGCCGAAGAATCCTCGAGTCAAGAAAGTCGAAACTCAAAACGCGCAACAGGTGGCAGCACTAGTGGTACAAACCCCCAACTCACGCTCGGGCCCTAGATGCTCAAGGACAGAAAGGGCAGCTCGGGAAAGGGAAGAATTTAATGAATTGTTTAAAGACATTCTGGAAACAGTAGCGGGCCGGGACTACACCATTCATGTCCCGGCCGACATGTTCCCTACCCAACCCCACAGGAGCCCCACACCAGCAGAGCCCCAATCACCCGGCTACCCAGAATCGCCCCGCCTCGTACAAATAGAGTAGCCCCATGATGTATAAAGGGCTTATCAAATTCTACCTGGCCAAGACTTTTTGCCTTTAAATGGTTAAGTGTTGACATGTTCCCGAAGTGTATGAACTTTTCATATCTGCGTTTAATATATTTCACGTCTTTAGTAAAAGAAAAAGCTAATCAAGCGCAGGTGATAAATATCTAAGTCAACACCATAGAATCCAGAGAAGTGATGTCTCCTTGCATTGCACTGGTTTACTATAGTTGCGGCATATACCATGCATGTACTTTTATGAAGCGATAAGTGGATGCAGGATAATACAGGTCCTTGTGCGAAAGTGTTCAATGCCCGATCACCGCAACACCAACAACCCCACAACGAGCCGCGGCAAAGCCACGCTGCCGAAAGCAAAAATCACCCTTGCCGACCACCCACATCGCATGGCCCAAAGCACATTCATGGGCCACGCTCCCTTTCTGGGTCAAGCTCTATAGTTGGCTCACGGTGGTCGTTACCTCAATCGTGCCAACATCGCGTGTGTCGCGAGGAGGTTTGCAATATCTCAAGTGTATCTCCCCATCTCGACAACTGCTTCTCTAACAACGAGGCTGGGGCACAATCATCACTATAATATCAATTTCCTGAGTCTTCGAAGCTTGACATTTTCCAACCCATTGGAAGGCTGATAGCCTCAATATATTGTAATAGTTGTACTCAGGCAAGTTCCCAAAAGAAAAAGAAGAAGAAGAAGAAGAAGAAGAAAACAAAAGAAAAAGAAACGAATGAAAAGATAAGAAGCATCCACGAGCACAGCACAACACCTAGGGGTCCTCAAATTAGGTACGTCCGGTGACCTTGTTCGACTGGCTCCGTCCCTAGTTCCCTAGCCTTCAGCATCACCCACAATTGTTCAGGGCACATCAAGGGCAGCACACACCTGGGGAGCTTGTCTCGCTTATGGTTAGACCTGTCACCTTGACCCACTTGCACAATTCTCTCTTGCACTCTGCCTTAGTACCATTGCAGTCAGTGGTGATAAGCACCGCACAATTGGCCATGAAAAGTACACCGTACTTATCAAGCAAGTCCAATAGTTTCCAGCTACGGAAAGTACGGTGTCCTTGTATTCAATTGTGCTACGTCATGCAGTCACAATGCCAAGGATGTCTCATATACCTTCACATGGACTTCTTCCCCACATGGACAACTTTGCTTCATCCACGCATTGTTATGAGAAACTAGCCCGTGGTCTTCTAACTACGTAATATCTAAGTATGCACAAGCACTCACATAATATCTGCACCGAAGTATATCCACAGTTTGGGTCCTCAAGTGCAGGACAATACTCCAGGCTTGCTTAGAGTTCGACCTGTCTTCCAAACTAATCAAAATATGTCTTGTGCACAATAGAGAAGACTAGCACTACCCTTAGGGAGAGACCACATGCGAGGTTTTCCAATTGCAGGTATAAGGTATTGTTCGCTCTTCATCAACACTCAACTCTGAATGCTTATCCCTTACCATCCGACAAGCCCGCACAGAATCGTCATGTGCAGAATCTCCAACAAACCAACACTTGTGTTGGCCATCAATGCAACCCCCAACACAGAATAGCTCTACCACCAACTCCAACAACCTTTCACCAACCACCTTGGCCACCAACAGGCCCCCAGGACCTTCTGCCACACCACCACCAATACTCCTCCATGGAAACCACAGGCGTCCTTGTCACCCACATCTTCGGTGCATGCTACAGCGTGCTACCTACGACGGTGAGTGCCATGGGACTGGCACTCGTCTAGGAGGGGGGTAATGTTAACCCCAACACGAAGAAAGCAAAAGGAAATAAAAAAGACGCGGGCAAAGGCGGAAAAAAGGTAGCTCGACTAAAGAAAGAAGAGGAGAAAATGCCAGAAGCGCAAGGGCAACCTTAAAAGTCCAAGGCAAATGCAAAAGGGGAAAGGTGCATTTTAAAATACAAAGGCGCTCCTTGAGATCTTGTAAAAGAGTGCCAGGCGGTGGAAAATCCGGAAAGCCAAAATAGAAGATAAAGACAAAGGCCAAGGCAAAGAGAAACGAAAGACAAAGGCGCACGAGGAAAAGCGCAAGTCAAACTATTGTAAAAGAGCGCAAGTGCATCGTGGTTTAATTCAAGGAGCGCCGGGCTCTCACCCATGCAATTTGTAAATGTAGACGGGCGGTGGAAAGAAAGCTAGGAAGATAGAAGGACAATGGGAAAAATGGCCTAGGCTACGGCCGGCCATGTAAAAAGGGGAAAAGGGGATGACCGCCCAAAAGGGATTTAGGGTTTTGTATATAAAGTTGAAAAGTGAATGAGAAGCTTATTCTTGTGTGTGGCCAAAAGTAGCTCTCCTCTTCTTCTTCTTCTTTTTGTTCTTGCTTGCTTGAGCTTGTGCTTGAGAGAGGGAGTGTGAGTGTGAGGGAGTGAGTGTGTGAGGATGAGGGATCGAGGAGGAGAAGCTCTGCATCTTCTCCTCTTTTCTTCTCTTCTCTTCTCTTCTCTTGTCTTGCTTGCGGCAATGGAGCTTGGAGCGTGGAGCTTGAGGATGGAGCTTGCTTGAAGCTTGCACTTGGATCGTGGAGCTACCGGGGTGCGCGGGAGAGGAGGTAACTCGAACGGCATGGAGGTAAGCTCGCTACACCCGTAGATATGGATGGCTCATTGGCTATGTGAGAGGTAGCCATTAGTGCTCGGCTTGGAATGCTTGAAACAATAAGCGGTCCGTGGGTCTTGGCGGTTGAGCGAAAGCTCCCACAATGTTATATGCATATTCTATATTGTTGAAGAATTTAAGCATTTTGGTATAGAGATTAAGTTACAAATGGTATTACCCTTGCATATATATCTAATATTAAAATATTCCTAGAAATAGACATAAAACTTGTTTTTTCGTCTCTTTGTTTTGGTCTGGGGCCAAAACTCTGTCTTGCAACTTTGAAATGCATTTCCATTTTCCTATTTTTAAAACTCTAGGCAACTATGGTCACATGAGTGATCAACTATAGTGGACAATAGGGTTAGCACTCTTACAAATTCCACTAATTGGCAATGAACCCCGGAAGGGGTGTGGCCGATGGTGGGTGAGGAGAGGGTTGAAGATGCAGTTGGCTAAAAATGAGGAAATAAGGATCCACAAACACAAGACTCCTATTTATAGAGGATGGGGGGTGCATTTGTCCTATTGTAAAAAATAAAGCCTTCTATTTCTCGGTAATTTTGCATTAATTGCATTTGGGGCTGTTTTAAGGAGATTAAATCAGTGGCTAATGCACCATAATTATGTCCGAGTGCAAATCCTAATATTAGTGGCTTTGGGGGTGCATTTGTCCAACTTTAAAAAATAAAGCCTTCTATTTTTTGGTAATTTTGTATTAATTACTTTTTGGGTCAGTTTGAAGGAGACTAAATTAGTGGTTAATGCACCATAATTATGTTTGATTGCAAATGCTAATGTTAGTGGCTCAACAATCCCAACCATTTCACAAAATCCTTCACAATTTACTGTACTGGGGCTTGCAACACATTAGGCACATATCACATAGGTCATATCACTACTTAGTTGGATGGTGTCGCTATAATTGTGGTGGGAGTTTCTCTCCAAACCAAGCTCTAATGAAAAACTACATGCTAATGTATCTCACTTGTGCAGATCAATTCTTGCACATCCCTGCATCTCATAGGTGGCTACATGATATGCCAATATGCCAAGGCGTAGTACACCAACGTACACCTTTTTAGCACATGCACCACACATTGGTTAATCATCTCACTTGGGAAAAACACCTAGATTCACCATGCTTGACACTTTGATGCGGCATGTAGCACCTAGTCACTTTTTATTTCACACCATCTACTTATCCTATTCCTCACACAGCCATCCATGCATTTGTATCAACCATGAATGTTTTATGGATAGGACTTGTTTCGACGAGTCTAACTTTACTACTTGGTCAAATTTGATACGGCATGTCTTGGATCCACAAGGCTTGTGGGAACTCATTAAAAGGCAAGAACTCCAACCTGACCTGGTAGTTCTCATATCAGGTTGTCCACTCTTGGAAGAGCAGAAATGCCAATAGGCATAGTCCAGCTCATACATGTCCTTATACTTGAGTTTCATTCATAACTTCAACATTTTGACCTTGCATCTAAGCGTTGGGCACATCTACTTGACTGCTATGCTGCTCGTGATTGTACTCCAAGTATAAACCTTGACCACGAACTCCAAGAGTTCAAAATCACTAAGAGGCATGGTTTGACTGTTAAGTTGGCAGAGTAGTGGCATCTATTCACTGAATTTGCCACAACTGGCCTATCAAAGTTAGATGATGATCAAGTCAGTTTGTTTATGAACATGTTACCGCCTAAATATTTCAATTTTATGTGGCAAGTTATCTCACAATCATAGTTACCCACCTTCTAGGAATTTGAATTTCAACTATTGTGTTTCACAAGGTGCACTGATCAGTATCGACCTGGAAGTCACATTGCTTTAGGGCCACTTCCTCAACCTGCCCCCATTACGTCCATGGTGTTGTCCAATTGGTCCACCAACCCTCCCATGGACTTTGGTCCTTAGATGCTCTTTGTCTCCCTTGAGGATGCAACATTTGCTTAACTTTCTAACTGCCATCTACATCTAGCGTGCAGCCAGAAGTGATCTGGCCAAGCTTTCCTTCTCCCTTAGTTCAGATGTTGGTAACATTGTCCGATCCACTACCACTCTTTCCAGTAGTAGGCCAAGCCTAGTGTGCCTTTCCTTTATCATAACGTCTTTGGCTTGTCTTCCCTTTGGGAGAGGGGAACCTTCTAAATCCTAAAAACACGAAACATACACACACCTATAAAAGCATCTAAAAGCACTTTCATTGAAGTTGAGGTATGTGGACTCTGGATTCCATGGTCTCCTGTGGCGCTCGTGTTTTCAAATTGAAACTAAACCCCCTACAAGACCTACTGTTTTGATTGAAGCTGAGACTTGGATAGTCAGGCACTTCCTATATTGGTTGTCCCTTTTTGGTTGGGCTTCACCCTTCAGACTAGCATGGAGGTTTCTTCTCCCCAGGCCGAGTTACAGTCTCTGATCGACAAACAACATGATCATACATCAATACCATTTGACTGGGTTGCTCGTCTTAGGAAATATTAGGCAGTTAACTAGATAGATGGCGTAACGTCACTGATAATTCGCAGGCAAGCTGGCTTTATGTCAATTCAGCTGGTATGCCAAACCTTTGGTTATGATATCTTTATTTTCATGAACACACTATACTGTGTGTGCTCTAAGCCTTGTTGTGTCAGCCTATGCATTTATCTTTTGCTCACACCTTGTCTAATTCAGCCTTCTATGTATTCTTAACTCTGTGCCAGATCTCCTCTGGTTAAATGGTCAAATGAGTTCTGGAACCCATATTATGAAGATACAGCAGGAATCCTAACATGCTATTTCTTGAGCTCTTCTTAGTGGTTGTAAGTTGTAGCTTTTATTTGTTGATGTTCGAAAGTTATTAAAAGCTTAACAGCTCTCTTAACAGAAACAATGTAAAACTATCCTAATTTAATTATACAATAGATGTTATGATGCTAAAGAAACTGGAAAGTCTTTAGAGCATTGGAAATGATGAATACGTGTCTCATGTTTTGCTGTTATTTACTCAGGAAGTCAGAAAGTTGATTAATGATTGTCACAAAGCATTCAGAACACTGCCAGAAGTCTTGTCACTTCTTCGCAGCATTGAAGATCGGGTATTTGATGATGAAACAGAGAAAGGCCAGCAGGAGACAAATGAAAAATTGGAAGGAAAAAATAGTTCTCTATGTGTAGACTTTTTGAAGTTTGCCAGTGTTTGGCAGGCTCCTCTCTATGAGCTAACTTTGTCAGGAGCTAGTTTGCAAAGTAGAATCTCAGAAGGTACGCATTTCTAGTCGACCAGTTCTCTTTTTGAATGCAAGTTGCAACATGTACAATTGACCATTTTACTAACATTTAAATTCTGAATGTAAGAAGTCAGCTATGTTTTCTATAGTCTATATTCATATTTATTGACTTAAAATCAGAAGGCACTTAAAAATCCACTGAGTTTCATGTAGAAAAGTATGTGCTAAAGATTGCATTAATGAAAGCCTTTCAGTCTGCCTTTTGGAGGTGCCTTTGGGAGAATTGCCTGCCCACGTCTGATTTGTTTCTTCCTATGGCTTGATTGCTGATGGTGGGCTGGCTTTGAGCACTTGTTTGGTCTAGATGCAGTAGGATAGGGTGTGCCAGGAATGCCCGAGGCAGTTGTTGCAGACTGGAAGTGCCTTTTGGCATGTGTTGAAGGATAGCTGGTTTAAATATTGGGGGCTTTTCGATGGGAGTCAATAAGTTTGTGTGGCGTCACTTGCTCTACGAGGCTGAGATCAATGACTTGTAATAATTTAAGATGGGTCACGTGTGAATACCCCATTCAACTTTGAGAACCTAGATGACCTGAAAACAACAGCAAACGTAGGAACCCAACAAATCCTAACCCTGGAACAAGAGGTGAGAACATATCTCAGTGAAGGCCCTTTCACCATGCAACAATGGCAGCCAGAAAAACATGCCTATAAGACTGAAAAAGTATAATAGTGTCCTATAAAAAGAAAACATGTCGATGATCTAAAAGTAAAAGTACAAAAAGGAAACTCAATCAATGAGATGTTTGTCCTCTAAGGCGATGTATCTCTGCATGGCTGAGGCGTCTTGGCGTCTGTCTCTTGTGGCGCTCAATGATGGCTCTAATTTGTCTGTGGTGTGGATGTCTAGGCCTTCGTTTGGGTGGACGTGGGCGCCTAGACCGACTAAGTGCCGCTACTCTATCCAAAGGGAAACCTATAGAAGATGAGGCCCAAATTCTGTCTATGTGAGCCAAGCTATGGGGGCCTCCTACTCCATAGAATAGCTGCTCTGTGCCTTTGGAGCTCCAAGAGGAAGAAACCAAAGCATCTCTGATCCTCAAACTGCATGACTCGTCTCAAGGGTCCAAAACCCTCTTGAAATAGATAGTAGTATCTGCCTTGTATATCATAATATACTATGCATTAGCAGATGTAGTGTTCCTTTGTCTTTGGCTCTTTGTTGCATACTGGGCATATGCGTTCCTCTGTCTGTATGCCCTCTCATCTGCTTGTCTCAATCCTTAGGTGGTGGGATGAGGTGTGGATCTGACCAATAATTATGCGCAATCCATGAGGCAACTGTGTATCCATGTAACCAGGTTGGGTGATGAAACCATCCTCAAATACTTGAAGGAAGTGGGTTTGGTATCCTCGTGTCATGGGGGAAGGGGGGGAGGATCCAAGTCTTCTTCGTATCTAACCCCAGTATGTCTACTCTAATCACATGGTTTAGCTTTGATCGGCTTAGGTCAAGTGTAGGGAAATCCAGGCTATAATCAAAGGGGGATATTTTGTCAATCTATAGCCCATGTAAACTCATCCATGTACTAATCTGAGCATACCGACAATGTCACTCACCATTTGCTGCTAGCTATCTAGAAGAGACCAGGGCTAGCGGTGGGTATCTATCTTGGGGGAGCTCCCATAGTGTATGTATGAAAGTCATTGTTTGGACCAAGGCCTCAACCACCATGGGTGATGCTCCCAACTCAACTCTGACAATCTCATGTGGGGTCAAGCTCTTCGCTCATATCATATGTGAGATCATCATGACCAGTGGTCTTTCCATATGCTCCCACCCGTCATAGTATTCCTTCTCTGGTCCATTCTAGTCTCCCAAGGCTGTCTCCTCATGTGGAAGAGACTCGAACCCCAAATAGCTGCCCCATATAGGCGTGTGGGTGTAACCAAGGTGTCAAAAAGCCACGGTTTGGTGTGCGGTTCATGAAACTGTATGTGAGCACATCTCCTCTCCAATGCACATAAGGCTGCATATGCTTTTGCCAAACAAGCCTTTGATGTCTCTCTCCAAGAGAACTGTGGTCCCTTCAATGTGAAACCCAAATAAACATACTGCTTGATCATCTCCACTGGCTCTCCATCGAAAGTAAACTGGTGCTCAGCTCTTGTCACCCAAGTAGATGAAGTGTTAAATACCATAACTTTAGTTTTCCAAGGTTCACCTTTAGGTCTCTATCTCTGCAAAAAGCTGATAATGCATCCAAGTGTCTATTCAGTCCCTCGAGTGAGTCAGATATAAGCACAATACTGTCCACATAAAGCAGTAATGGTATTAACGCTCTAGCTAGGTTGGCTCCGGCCCCACCAGTTCTGTCCACATATTTTGAAATTTCATCTATGTACAACCGAGATAGTGTCGGTGAAAGTGGGCAGCCTTGTTTCACCCCAATGGTGCTATTGACTGTATTTGAGATGCCCTCAGGTGTCCATACAATGCTTATCACTATCTCATACAAGGCATAGATACTGTCAGTGCATTTTTACGAGCACATCAATGTCTTGCATTCTTCTCATGAGTCTCGCACGTGGCACCCTATCAAAGGCCTTGCGAAAGTCCACAAAACTACAGTAGATTTGTTTCTTGAATGCCTTGCCTTCTTCGATGATTTCCCTCAATGTAAAGATATGGTCTAGAGTTGTATATCCCCTCTTGAAGCCAACTTGGCCTTTTGATCTCAGGCCATGCATCTCGGCCCATTCACTCAATGCTTGTTTCACAATAGAGCCATACATTTTGGCTAGCATGTGTCCAATCATGATAGTTCAATAGTTACTCTCAGTAGCACGGGGTCTCCACTCTTAAAGAGTGGCACAATAGTATGGTCTGACCAACTGGTTGGAAATCCCTCACATAGACTGCCCTATTAAAGATGTGAACCGGTGCTGGTGCCAAGATATCATAAGCATGCGTGAAGTGTTCTGCTACTAAACCATCATGGTCTTGGGATTTTCCATTTTTCAGTTTCCATATGGCATTCCTCACTTTTTTTAATGTGAAAAATCTGCAATTTGCTAGTCTTGCGCTTGAGGGTGTTGAGAAACCCTTCACCCTTCACCCTTCACCCGCAGTCTGCGTTTTTTGCATTTCTGCATTTTGCGTTTAGGGTTTATGTTTAGGGTTTGCAGCCCCAAAAAGCGGCGCTACCCTAGACTGAATGTGCCTATTTATAGGCCACTCTCTCACTCATTCTTTCCGGTTGATTCATTCAGTCCATCACCCCTTCTCTCTAGCCTCTCCACTGCCCTCACACCTCTTGAAGAGGACATTGTGGTTCGTGGTTCATGACTGTCTTCATCATCTTCCTTGTGCTATGGTATCTTTGTTCCCTTGTATCACATTCATTCCATGATTCAGATCTTCATCATTCCATTCATTAGAGTTTCTCTTCTCTTCTCTTCTCAGTGTTTGCCGAGTTCACTCCATGTTCCTCCCCGCAAACCCTACTCTCTCGTTGGTACGCCGTCTTTTGACAGATAGGAGTGGCATATACTCTTGGTGAGGAATATCATAAAGTGTGCAAGCATATTCATTCCAATCATCTAGTCTAGTAATCTGGAGAGAGAGAGAGAGAGAGAGAGAGAGAGAGAGAGAGAGAGAGAGAGAGTATATTAACGTCTCTAAAAGGCCAATGTGGCCTATAAGACCAAAGCAATACATACAATGATGGTGTGTTTCTCATTTGGAACGAGAAAAGATGAAAAACATGCCTATAAGACTGAAAAAATGAAATAGTGTCCTATAAAAGGGAAACATGCCAATGATCTAAAAGTGAAAGTAGAAAAAGGAAAACTCTCTATCAATCAGATGCTTGTCCTCTAAGGAGGTGTATCTCTGCATGGCTGAGGTGTCTCGGCATCTGTCTCCTGTGGCGCTCAATGATGGCTTTAATTTGTCTGTGGTGTGGATGTCTAGGCCTTTGTTCAGGTGGACGTGGGCGCCTAGACCGGCTAAGTGCCACTGCTCTATCCAAAGGGACACCTACAAAAGATGAGGTCCAATGATGATGTACTCCTGTAGGCTGTGTGGCAGTAGTAGTGGTATCTGCCATACTCTGACGTGTATCAGTGAAAAAGTGAGTGACTGCTCTCTGTCTATGTGAGCCGAGCTGTGGGGGCCTCCTACTCCGTAGAATTGTTGCTTTGCGCCTTTGGAGCTCCAAGAGGAAGAATCCCAAGCATCTTTGATCCTCAAACTGCATGATCCATCTCAAGGGTCCAAAACCCTCTCGAAACAGACAGTGGTATCTACCTCGTATATCATAATATACAGTGCATCGGCAGTTGTAGTGTTCCTCTGTCTCTGGCTCTGTGTCGCATAGTGGGCATATGCGTTCCTCTGTCTGTATACCCTCCCATCTGCCTGTCTCAATCCTCAGGCGGTGGGATGAGGTGCGGATCTGACCAATAACTATGCGTAGTCCATGACGCAGCTGTGTGTCCATGTAATTGGGTCGGGTGATGAAACCATCCTCAGATACCTGAAGGAAGTGGGTCTGGTAGCGTGCCATCCTCGTGCCATGGGGGGAGGGAGGTTGGATCCAGTTCTTCTCCGTATCTAACTTTAGTATGTCTGCTCTGATCACATGGTTTAGCTCTGATCGGCTTAGGTCAAGTGTAGGGCAATCCAGGCTATAGTCAAAGGGGGGTAGTCTGTTAATCTGCAGCCCATGTAGACTCATCCATGTACTCATCTGAGCATACCAACAGTGTCTGTCACCATCTGCTGCTAGTTGTCTAGAAGAGGCCAGAGCTAGCCGTGGGTATCTATCTTGGGGGAGCTCCCATAGTCTATGTATGAAAGTCACTGCCTGGACCAAGGCCTCAGCCACCATGGGTGATGCTCCCAACTCAGCTCTGACAATCTCATGTGGGGTCAAGCTCTTCGCTCGTATCTTACGTGAGATCATCATGACCAGTGGTCTTTCCATATGCTCCCACCCGTCATAGTATTCCTTCTTTGGTCCATTCTGGTCTCCCAAAGGCTGTCTCCTCGTGTGAAAGAGACTCGGACCCCAAATAGCTGCCCCATATAGGAGTGTGGGTGTAACCAGGGTGTCAAAAAGCCACAATTTGGTGCGTGGCTCATGAAATTGTATGTGAGCACATTGCCTCTCCAATGCACCTAAGGCTGCATATGCTTTTGCCAAACGAGCCTCTGATGTCTCTCTCCAAGAGAACTGTGGTCCCTTCAATGTGACCCCCAAATAGACATACTGTCTAACCATCTCCACTGGCTCTCCATCAAAAGTAAACTGGTGCTCAGCTCTTGTCACCCAAGCAGCTGAAGTGTTAAATACCATAACTTTAGTTTTCCCAAGGTTCACCTTAAGATCTCTATCTCTGCAAAAAGTTGATAATGCATCCAAGTGTCTATTTAATCCCTCAGGTGAGTTAGATATAAGTACAATATCGTCGGCATAAAGCAGTAATGGTATCAGCACTCATGCTAGGGTGGCTCCGGCTCCACCAGTTCTGTCCACATATTCTGAAATTTCATCTATGTACAACCCAAATAGTGTCGGTGAAAGTGGACAGCCTTGTTTCACCCCAATGGTGCTATTGACTGTATTTGAGATGCCCTTAGGTGTTCGTACTCTGCCCGTCGCTGTCTCATACAAGGCATAGATACTCCACTGTATCTCTACAGGCACATCAATGTTTTGCATTCTTCTCATGAGTCTAGCACGTGGCACTGTGTCAAAGGCCTTGCAAAAGTCCACAAAACAGTAGTAGATCTTTTTCTTGAATGCCTTGCCTTCTTCGATGATTGCCCTCAATGTAAAGATATGGTCTAGAGTTGTATATCCCCTCCTGAAGCCAGCCTGGCCTTTTGATCTCAGGCCATGCATCTCAGCCCATTCACTCAATGCTTGTTCCATGATAGAGCCATATATTTTGGCCAGCATGTGTCCAATCATGATAGTTCGATAGTTACTAGGTAGCGCGGGGTCTCCACTCTTAAAGAGCGGCACAATAGTATGGTCTGACCAACAGGTTGGAAATCCCTCACAAACTGCCCTATTAAAGATGTGAGCCAGCCTTGGTGCCAAGATATCACAAGCATGCGCGAAGTGTTCAGCTACTAAACCATCATGATCTTGGGCTTTTCCATTTTTCAGTTTCCATATGGCATTCCTCACTTTTTTTTCTGTGAAAAATCTGCAATTTGCTGGTCTTGAGGTTGAGGGGAGTGGCATAGGCTCTTGGCCAGGAACATCATAGAGTGTACAAGCATATCCATGCCAATCATCCGGTCTAGTAATCTGTAAGGGTGGCTGGTTCTCATGCATCTTTTTCCATGCTCTCTTGCTGTCCTGTCCGAAGAACATGGAATACATTTCTGTTTCTAGTCTGCTCAGGTATTCCCGCTTCTTTTTGCGTACCAATCGTCTGAAGAGTGTTCGAGCATGCTTATGTGTACATATGCCAAGTGCCACCTCTTGCTGAAAACGTGCTCGTGTCTCTCTGCACTCATCATCATACCAGCCAATCTGTGGGGCATTACCTCGTGGAGGTTTATGTGACGGTGTAGTGTGTGGGAAAGCATAGGCTGCTGAAGTGTGTATTATCTCGGCCAACTGTCTTGTAAACTCATCCAGAGAGGCCTGTGTGTCTAGCTCCCTCAATGCATCTGGCACAGTAGTGCTGTATATGTGTGAGGTCGCTTCCATAAAATCATAGCGTGGTAATTTTGGTATGTGTGGCTGTGCTTCGTGTATATGCCCATATTGCATTGTGAAAGCTAGAATAGCATGGTCTACTGCTAATCCAATTGGTCTGTCTGAGATTTCAAAGCTTTTTATGTCAGGTAGCAAGTTGGGTGATCCAATCAAATAGTCCACTGTGCTTGACCCTTTCTTGTTATTCCAACATGTGAAACCATTAGATCTTGGCCATTGTGGCAGCTCGTTAAGGATGGCCAAACCATGTGCACTTCCCAATGCGAGTAGGTGTGTTCCATATTCTGTTCTCTCTCTATCTTGGGCTGATCTAACTAATCCCACTTCATCTAATGCAATATCTCTGAACATCTCATCACTAGTGTCAAAGAAAGCAGATTGGTTGCTTCCTATGCGTGTATTAAAGTCTCCTGCTAGTAGAACATCCCCAATTCTCATAAATCTCATTATGTCTTCATATAGTGGTGTATACGGGGATGCCTCTTTAGGGGCAAGCTTAGAGTATGCAGGGGGAAAGTAGCATATGGCAATATACATGTCTCGAGTTCTACTTGTACGTAACCTGATCCACATGTATCTTGCCTCTACATCTCTATGTACCACTTGGATTGTATCTCGGAGCTCTTCTCTAAATAGAATTGCCACACCTCTTGATCCCCTCGTCCCTCCAGGCCGCCTAGGCTGAGGGCGATATAAACTTTCCCATCTATATCCATATACATTAGGTAGACGGCTGTCTTTACATTGATGTGTCTCAGTATACATAGCAATGTCTATCCCTTTGAAAGTATCCTCAAAATAACCTGCATTTGTCTTAAGGGAGCCATTGCAATTCCACAGTGTGAACTTCAGGGTCTCATAGGCCGTGCACCATCATGCTGTCCTTTTCTCTGTGATGATGATTCTTCCATCTCTGCAGACAGCCCATTTACCTGCTTTCCGTGCCTCTAGAACACATGGTATATTTTCCCTCCTGTGGGCTATCTGGGCTGGGGTGAGGTCTTCATCTAGGTAGATCTTTTCTCCTTTGAGAGCGATCCTCTTGGAGAGGAAGGCTCTCTTCTTTTCCAAGTCTCCAAACTTCAAGATGAGGACTTTTGTTTTTGTGTCAGCTTTCCCGACTCGCCAAGCCCCAATGATGGGTACATCTGTAGCCCCAATTTTGGTGCAAGAGCTGTAGCATCTTCAATTGGGGAGCTTTTCTTATCTAGTCCAACCACTCTTACGTGGAGTGCGCATGCCCGTCTTTTTGCCTCTTCTTCCAAGGTGGCATTCATAACTTCCACTTTGTTGCCATGCATTCCTTTGTTCTTTTTTGCCACATCTATCCATTCTGCATTTTCTTTGACAATATCTCTCCATTTTCTTTTGGGTGCCTTCCGCCACACTTGCATAGGTGTGCATATCCTTTTTTAAAACATCTATTTCTTTTTGTAGTTCCGGTGTGATTTGTGGTTCCTTTTGTGCGTCCAGTTTCTTTTTGCATTCCTCTAGTTCTTCTTGTAGATTAGAGATCATTGAGTCTTTCTCTGCCATGTGTGCATCCAATGTTTGTTGCATCTCCTTTTTTAGTTCTTCCATCATTTCAGCTCGAACCCGCTCTTGTATATCATTTTCCATTTCCTTCCTCATGATATGCATTTCAGCACGGAGTATGGTCAACATCTCCTCATATAGTGTTTCATTAATTTTGTGGGATGTCTTCCCATATCTACTTGACCTTGGAGAGACATTCCAATCTCGGGTTTTACGCCCATAGGTTTTGTATATCGTGTTCTTTGGCGGTGTATGAAACATTGTTTCCATGGTTGGTTTTGTGATTCCTTCATTGTCAAATTTTTCCATCATGATTATAGTATGTGCTATAGCATAAAACTGTTTACAGTCTGACTAGAGTAGTAAACCAGTAACATAAACTATCACTATAGCATGAACTGTCAGTATATCATAAACTGTCAATGTGAGTGCATCATAAAATATGACTGTAGCATAAACTATCAATGTAGCATAGAACTGCCAATCTCACCTAAAGTGTCACTGTAGCATGAAATGTTAACGTGCGTAAGTCGTAATTCACGCAGGTCTCCAGTCTACACCGCACGGCAAGGTTCACATCAGTCTGAGTACATTTGCAATCTCAGTACATTCACATAGGTCTGCATTTACGTCACTCTGAGAGAGTCAACAGATTTCTTATACAGTCACAGTCATGACACAAAACTGTCCCATCAGTCACTGCGCATCCCTGCAGATACTGTTCACAAGGCCCACCACTGTTTACTGCAGGTACATTCCATCACTGTTCACTTAGTACTCCTGCGTCAGTACATTTACAGCATTCTTAGTGCTCCTGCGTTAGTACCTTCGTCACAGCATTCTCACTACAGCATTCTCATTTGTCACAGTACATTCCTCACAGCATGTATTTTTGTCACAGGACATTCGTCAGTACAGCATTACTGCATTAGAGAGATCATGCTTGTATCAGAGAGAGAGCTCACGCCTGCATTACTGACGACCTCAGACTTGTATCAAACTTGACGATCTGTCTTGCATTACGCTTGCATTACTGATGACCTGTCCTGCATCAGACTTGACAACCTATCCCGTCACGTCAGAGCATACCCGTCAGAGCATACCCATCACGTCAGAGCATACCCGTCATGTCACACACAGAGAGAGAGAGAGAGAGAGAGAGAGAGAGAGGGAGGGAGGGAGGGAGGGAGGGAGGGAGGGAGGGAGGGAGGGAGGGAGGCCATGGTGGAGTCGAGGAGAGATGGCGACCTGTCCCTGTCCGTGAGAGAGAGAGAGAGAGAGAGAGAGAGAGAGAGAGAGAGAGAGAGAGAGAGAGAGAGAGATCCCCGTGGTTCCATTGTCAGGCATCTTGGGTACCCTTTGGGTATTGATGTTCGGCCAAAGAAACTACTAGAGTGGATTTCACAATGGAAGTCATAGGCTTGGCCCTTCCATGTTCGCCTCAAAGTGGCTCAGACAATTATGTTGCCAATGCTCACATATTTCTTGCCATTGCTGCCTTGGACTAAACCTACATTGAATGCTCTTACTCAGTACATTCGTTTCATGTTATTGAAGAAGGATTCCTTGCATGCAGGCATTTCATGGATTTCTTGGTCGCATGCATGTACCCCCAAACGCATGGGTGGCGGGGCTATTTTGGATACCAAAACTCATATGCTGGCACTCCGTTGGTCTCTTTTTCGTGCCATGTGCTTGGATCATTACCCGTGGGTCTTTATAGCCCGTTATTTTCTTGAGGAGCACGGGCTTGTGCATGGTAATACCCAAATTCGGAACTCCTGGTGGCATGTTCTTAATGCAGACTCTTGGTTTTCTAGTCCTTCATCCTCTCCCTGCTTGCTCATTTGGTATGTTCCTGGAAATTGGTTCTCCAGAAGGCTCAGTGGCATCCAACGGAGGACCGCTTAGCTTCTAACTCTTTTCAACTGGAATTGTTGGCAGCCTCGCGATTACTTTCTTGGGAAGGCAAACATGAGCTCAAACCAAAATTTAACCGCATGGGATGCTTGGGCTTGACTTCAGTTGCAGATGCCACCCTTGCCAGTCGCAATGTGTTGATATCGTTTCGTACAGCCACCAGGAGGCTTTTCAGGATCCCTCGTGGATACCGTGACTTATGGGGACAGCTTTTGATGGTGCTCCAGAGCAGACAACCCTTTCTTGCCCTTGCTTCTTATTGTCCCTGGCAGGACTGGGACCTTGCAAGCCGGCTGAATTTGGAAAAGGCCTCAACTAACCAGGTGTATCATCTTCTGATTAAAGATCATCAATGGCTGGTTACTAAAGCTAATACTGTATGGGGATTGCGTAAATCTCAGTCATGGTGGAAGGTAACTGTGATGGAGGGCTGGTTGAACAAGACACCTTTCAAATGCAAGGTCTTTCTTTGGAGGGTGATGATTGGTGGTCTTCCTCTTGCTTCAGCCCTTTCCAAGCGTCGAATATCCAACGGCAATTGTTTCTTTTGCACAACCAGTGTGGAATCGGCCTGTCATCGATTTATTTCTTGCCCTCTCGCTAAGAAAATCTGGTCACTCTTGTCAGCGGTTTGGCGAGCAGTGGTTGGTTTCTCACTAAGCCCTTTTGATTGGGTTTTTGTGCGGCCCAAATACCCCACACCGGCTCAGTCCCATATGAAGATCTTGTTTCACTTTCTCAGATACTGGGGCTGTTGGCACAATTGGACCATTCGGAATGCTTTTCTTTTTGATTCAGCCTCTAATGTTCAGGGACATATTGCTAGGCTTAAAGGTCTCTTGCATTGGCAGATAGATCTCATTCGGCACTCTGACTTACTCCCTCGGGAGGACTTAATTCCTTGGCATATGGCAATTTCCTCTGCGTCTTTGCCATGACTTTTGTAACTCTTTTGTCGTTTAGTACTTTATAAATATAACATCCATTACGAGAGAGAGAGAGAGAGAGAGAGAGAGAGAGAGAGAGAGAGAGAGAGAGAGAGAGAGAGAGAGAGAGAGAGAGAGAGAGAGAGAGAGAGAGAGAGAGAATACCCCACACCGGCACAGTTGCATATGAAGATCTTGTTCCATTTTCTTAGATACTGGGGATGATGGCACAACTGGACCACTTGGAATGCCTTTCTTTTTGATTCGGCATCTAATGTTCCTAGACACATTGCTAGGCTTAAAGGCCTTTTGCTTTGACAGATAGATCTCCTTCGGCAATCTGACTTGCTCCCTCGGGAAGACTTACTTCCTTGGCATTTGGCAATTTCCACTGTGTTTTTGCCATGACTTGTGTATCTCTGTCCGGGTTTTGTACTGACAGTTGACACACGCTCGCTTACAGCCATCGTGTATCTTGTAATCATGTAAACTTGTACCTTTTTTTTCGTAGTTAATACAATTACCTTTTATGAAGAGAGAGAGAGAGAGAGAGAGAGAGAGAGAGAGAGAGAGAGAGAGAGAGAGAGAGAGAGAGAGAGAGAGAGAGAGAGAGAGAGAGAGAGAGAGAGAGAGAGAGAGAGAGAGAGAGAGAGAGAGAGAGAGAGGGACGGTCCAAAGGGCCCACCTGCTAAGCTGGCGTTTGATACTAGAGGTAATGTGATTACACCCTGGGATCATCGTTATCCCCGTTCCACTCCCAAGGCAGTGGATATTCCATCTAGCTCTAAAGCGGGCCGCCAGAATTCTTTTGCAGTGTTAGCTGATTTTCTGGATGAAGGTGTCCTGGACGCTCTCGCAGAAAAGGTGAAATCGAGGCAACAGGTGCCTCGTTCCTGATTCTCTTTTTTTGAAGATATATGAAGATAGCCACGTGGAATGTGCGAGGCATTTGTTCTCGTCATAAGCAACATGCCATGTGGACTGTCTTGCATGAGAACCAGTGGGATATCTTGTGTGCGGTTGAGCACAAGAGTCACGGTGAAGCAGGAAAAGTTGTGGATTGCCATGGGTTTCGCCTATTTTATGCAGGGACACATGCTATGCACTATTCGGGCGTGCTTATGATTGTCCATGAGAAATACCAGCGTGTTCTTATTAAAAATGATGTACCGGGCCGCTTTGTGGTAATCGAAGTTTTATTTGAAGGAGAGATTTTATGGTTGCTGGGTCTCTATGCTCCGAATGACCCCGCATCCCGACGGGATCTTTGGAAGACTTTGCAGAGCTCCATGTCACTTGGCAGAAGGGGTTTTTTGATGGGGGATTTCAATATGTGTGTTGACTCTTCTCAGTCCACTTTAGGGCATTCGGTAATGGATGCTCCGGAAAGTCGGGTATGGAATGCCTTTGCTCTTCACGTACTTAAGCAAGATCTCTGGTCTTGGCTCCACCCTTCTTCTTCAGGGTTTACTTTTCATTCCACACAATATGCAACTACCTGGTCGCGGTTGGACCGAATGTATATCATGCAGGGGGATGATTTTCTTCCCGAGATGCTGGAAATGAAAGTCTTGCAGCAATATGCCTTGTCGGACCATTTCCCTCTCCAGCTTGAGATGCTTGCACAACCTATTGCACCTTTTATGCAGTTCCTGGATAGACTCCCTTTACGTTTCAACTCGTCTTATTTGAAGCATCCAATCTTTCAGGGCTACATGCAGCAATTGATTGAGAGGTTTTTATTGGACTTCGCCTCTGAGGGCTTGGCTTCCTTTGCACGGCTGCTCTCTAATGTGCAGCGGGTTGCTCGGTAGTATGGGATCCATCATGCCTCTATTTGTCGGCGGCGTCGACACGCAGTGGAGGATTTACTGGCTTTGGTCCGTTCTCTGCTGATGGACACCCCAGATGATGAATTTTTGTTGTCACTGGTGATGCTTTTGGCTGATCTTATTCAAGTATTTCAGTTGAAATCTTATTAGTAGGCCAAACTGCACAACTTGACTGACACATTGCAAGATAGTGCTTGTCAGACTCATAAGTTCTTTCACGCCTTGTATACTTCTCCTGCTCGAGAAAATATGACTAGACTCCAGGATTCAGAAGGTCGCATGGCCACTGATCCACAAACCACTGTCAATATGTGCATAAATTATTTTATGGATCTTCTTGGTTCTTCTCCATCGCCTTCTAACCAGGTTACGCATGCATGCTCAGTCTTCTATGATCTCGTCCCCGAGCAGGTTCCGCTTGATATGCAAGCTACTTTGAAGGCAGATATTTGCGAGGAGGAGGTTATGGATGTTTTGTTACACCTGCCTAAGGATAAAAGTCCTGGTTGGGATGGTCTCACCAATGAATTCTTTGAGAGCTCGGCCACCCAGCTGGTGAAGCCATTGGCGGCTATGTTTCAGCAGGTTTGGGAAACAGGGGTCATGCCTTCCTCATGGAAAGAAGGCCTTATCAAACTGCTTCCAAAGGTCCCTTCGCCGTCGATGTTGCAACACTGGAGACCAGTTTCTTTGATGGGTTCGATGTATAAAATCTTTTCCAAAGTGCTGGCGAATTGGCTTCACAAGCACCTTCCAGATATTGTGCATCCTCTTCAATATGGTTTCATTAAGAGCCGCAACATTCTGCATAATATCTTAAATGTGCAAATGGCTATTGACTATGCGAGGCACTCCAGTCAGGAAGTGGTATTGATTCAATTGGATCTGGAAAAGGCTTTTGACAATTTAGACTGGTCTTTCATTGCAGAACTTATGTCTGCCATGGGTTTTGGTACTCGGATGTCCCGATTGATCTACACCATTAGTGCTGAGGCTTCTTCACGTGTTATGCTCAATGGTGGGGTTACAGAGCCATTTGTCCTTGCACGCTCAGTGAGACAGGGTTGCCCTTTGAGTCCTCTCTTCTTTGCCCTGGCGACCCACCCGGTTCTTTCAATGTTATCTTCAATGGCAGCTTCTGATCAACTAGCCGGATTGTCTCTTCCTTTGGGGCAGCACTTCATTAGCCAATCTTTGGCTGATGATAGCTTTATGATTTTGCGTGCAGACAAGGACAACATTCGCAAGGCATTAGCTGTTTGGACACTGTTTGGTCATGCTTCGGGTCTTCGCATCAATGCCTTCAAATCAGCCATTCTCAGCTGCACGGAGTCGGATTTACAGTCATTGGGCTGGCAGGGTCAGGTTATTCCCCGTGACTCCATTGTCAGGCATCTTGGGTACCCGTTGGGTGTTGATGTTCGGCCAAAGCAACTACTGGAGTGGATTTCACAAAAACTGGCAGCTAAGTTTATGTATTGGAAGTCGCAAGCGTGGCCCTTTCATGTCCGCCTCAAAGTGGCACAAACAATTATGCTGCCAATGCTCACATATTTCTTGCCATTGTTGCCCTGGACTCCTACTACTTTGAAGGCTCTCACTCGCCCTATTCGTTTCATGTTATGGAAGAAGGATTCATTGCACGCAAGTATTTCGTGGATTTCGTGGTCACATACATGTACCCCCAAACGCCTGGGTGGTGGAGCTATTTTGGATGCTGAAACTCGTATGCTGGCTCTTCGTTGGTCTCTTTTTCGCGCTATGTGTGTGGACCACCACCCTGGACCATTATAGCCCGTTATTTTCTTGAGGACAGCGGGCTTCGGCATGGTAATACACGACTTCGGTGCTCCTGGTGGCATGTCCTTAATGCAGACTCTCGATTTTCCAGTCCCTCCTCCTCTCTGTTTACTGCATTTAGTCGGCTCCTGGAAAGTGGTGCTCCAAAAGGCGCGTTGGCATCCAGTGGGGGACCGCTTGCATACTAACTCCTTTCAACTGGAATTGTTGGCAGTCTCGAGATTACTTTCATGGGAAGACAAACATGAGCTCAGACCAAGATTTAATCGCATGGCCCGCTTGGGTGTGACTTCAGTTGCGGATGCCACCCTTGCCACTCGTAATGTCTTCGCATTGTTTCGTACTGCCAGGAGACTGTTCAGGATCCTGCGCGGATACCGTGATTTATGGGAACAGCTTTTGTCGGTGCTTCGGGGCAGGCAACCCTTTCTTGCCCTGGTGGTGGATCGTCCTTGGCAGGACTGGGACCTTGCAGGCTGGTTGAGTCTGGAAAAGGCCTCTGCTAATTAGGTGTATCATCTTCTCATTAAAGATCATCAATGAGTGGGTGTGAAAGCTAATACTGTATGGGGATTGCGGAAATCTCAGTCATGGTGGAAGGCAACTATGATGGAGGGCTGGTTGAATAAGACACCTTTCAAATGCAAGGTCTTTCTTTGGCGGGTGATGATTGGTGGTCTTCCTCTTGCCTCGGCCCTTTCCAAGTGGAGAATCTCAAACGGCAATTGTTTCTTCTGTACCACTACTGTGGAATCGGCCCGACATCGGTTTATTTCTTGCCCACTCGCTAAGAATATCTGGTCACTCTTGTCACAAGTTTGGCGCGCAGTGGTGGGGTCCTCACTAACCCCTTTCGATTGGGTTTTTGTGCGGCGAAAATACCCGACACCGCAACAGTTGCATATGAAGATCTTATTTCACTTTTTCAGATACTGGGGATGCTGGCACATTTGGACCATGCGGAATGCCTTTCTTTTTGATTCGGCCTCTAATGTACCTAGACACATTGCCCGGCTTAAAGGTCTCTTGCATTGGCAGATAGATCTCATTCGGCACTCGGACTTGCTCCCTCGGGAGGACTTGCTTCCCTAGCATAGGGCAATTTCCTCTGGGTCTTTGCCATGACTTATGTAACTTTTTCGTGGCTTAGTACTGGGATTTTACACACGTTGGCCTAGGGCCCTCGTGTATCTTGTAATCATGTAAACTTGTACCTTTGTTTCGTAATTAATACAATTACGTTTTACGAGAGAGAGAGAGAGAGAGAGAGAGAGAGAGAGAGAGAGAGAGAGAGAGAGAGAGAGAGAGAGAGAGAGAGAGAGAGAGAGAGAGAGAGAGAGAGAGAGAGAGAGAGAGAGAGAGAGAGAGAGAGAGAGAGAGAGAGAGAGAGAGAGAGAGAGAGAGAGAGAGAGAGAGAGAGATTTCTGGAGAGGAGAGAGCAAGGAGGCGGAAATGCGATGTCGGAGAGCGCGTCGCCTGTCGCGCCGCCATAGCCAGGTTCACCGTCGTCTGCGCACGTCGTCGCCTGCAGCTGCCTGCCGCCCGTCGCCTGCAGCTGCCCCTCGCCTGCAGCTGCCCGTCGCCCGTCGCCTGTTGCCTGCAGCTGCCCGTCGCCTGCAGCTGCCCGTCGCCTGCAGGCCCGTCACCTGTTGCCCGCCCCTGACGCCCCGTTGGCCGCGGCTGCCCCTGGCGTCCTGTTCCGTCGGGCGCGACTGGGTCCCTCGCCCCGCTGCTGGTCG